>NW_025550954.1:0-365153 GCF_905237065.1 Salmo salar | reverse complement strand
TGGTTGATGTTTAGGACCTGTACAGGATACATTATGTAGTGGTTGATATTTAGGACCTGTACAGGATACATTATGTAGTGGTTGATATTTAGGACCTGTACAGGATACATTATGTAGTGGTTGATGTCTAGGACCTGTACAGGATACATTATGTAGTGGTTGATGTTTAGGACCTGTACAGGATACATTATGTAGTGGTTGATGTCTAGGACCTGTACAGGATACATTATGTAGTGGTTGATGTCTAGGACCTATACAGGATACATTATGTAGTGGTTGATGTTTAGGACCTGTACAGTTTACTTTATATAGTGGTTGATGTTTAGGACCAGTACAGGATACATTATGTAGTGGTTGATGTTTAGGACCTGTACAGGATACATTATGTAGTGGTTAATGTTTAGGACCTGTACAGGTTACATTATGTAGTGGTTGATGTTTAGGACCTGTTCAGGATACATTATGTAGTGGTTGATGTTTAGGACCTGTACAGGTTACATTATGTAGTGGTTGATGTTTAGGACCTGTACAGGATACATTATGTAGTGGTTGATGTTTAGGACCTTTACAGTATACATTATGTAGTGGTTGATGTCATGTTTAGGACCTGTACAGGATACATTATGTAGTGGTTGATGTTTAGGACCTGTACAGGTTACATTATGTAGTGGTTGATGTTTAGGACCTTTACAGTATACATTATGTAGTGGTTGATGTCATGTTTAGGACCTGTACAGGATACATTATGTAGTGGTTGATGTTTAGGACCTGTACAGGTTACATTATGTAGTGGTTGATGTTTAGGACCTGTACAGGATTCATTATGTAGTGGTTGATGTTTAGGACCTGTACAGGATACATTATGTAGTGGTTGATGTTTAGGACCTGTACAGGATACATTATGTAGTGGTTGATGTTTAGGACCTGTACAGGATACATTATTTAGTGGTTGATGTGATGTTTAGGACCTGTACAGGATACATTATGTAGTGGTTGATGTTTAGGACCTGTACAGGATACATTATTTAGTGGTTGATGTGATGTTTAGGACCTGTACAGGATACATTATGTAGTGGTTGATGTTTAGGACCTGTACAGGATACATTATGTCGTGGTTGATGTTTTTTAGGACCTGTACAGGATACATTATGTCGTGGTTGATGTGATGTTTAGGACCTGTACAGGATACATTATGTAGTGGTTAATGTTTAGGACCTGTACAGGTTACATTATGTAGTGGTTGATGTTTAGGACCTGTTCAGGATACATTATGTAGTGGTTGATGTTTAGGACCTGTACAGGATACATTATGTAGTGGTTGATGTTTAGGACCTGTTCAGGATACATTATGTAGTGGTTGATGTTTAGGACCTGTACAGGATACATTATGTAGTGGTTGATGTTTAGGACCTGTACAGGATACATTATGTAGTGGTTGATGTTTAGGACCTGTACAGGATACATTATGTAGTGGTTGATATTTAGGACCTGTACAGGATACATTATGTAGTGGTTGATGTCTAGGACCTATACAGGATACATTATGTAGTGGATGATGTTTAGGACCTGTACAGGATACATTATGTAGTGGTTGATGTTTAGGACCTGTACAGGATACATTATGTAGTGGTTGATGTCTAGGACCTATACAGGATACATTATGTAGTGGTTGATGTTTAGGACCTGTACAGGATACATTATGTAGTGGTTGATGTGATGTTTAGGACCTGTACAGTTTACTTTATATAGTGGTTGATGTTTAGGACCTGTACAGGTTACATTATGTAGTGGTTGATGTTTAGGACCTGTACAGGATACATTATGTAGTGGTTGATGTTTAGGACCTGTACAGGATACATTATGTAGTGGTTGATGTTTAGGACCTGTACAGGATACATTATGTAGTGGTTGATGTTTAGGACCTGTACAGGTTACATTATGTAGTGGTTGATGTTTAGGACCTGTACAGGATACATTATGTAGTATTGATGTTTAGGACCTGTACAGGATACATTATGTAGTGGTTGATGTTTAGGACCTGTACAGGATACATTATGTAGTAGTTGATGTTTAGGACCTGTTCAGGAAACATTATGTTGTGGTTGATGTCTGTTTAGGACCTGTACAGGATACATTATGTAGTGGTTGATGTTTAGGACCTGTACAGGATACATTATGTAGTGGTTGATGTTTAGGACCTGTACAGGTTACATTATGTAGTGGTTGATGTTTAGGACCTGTACAGGATACATTATGTAGTAGTTGATGTTTAGGACCTGTACAGGATACATTATGTAGTGGTTGATGTTTAGGACCTGTACAGGATACATTATGGAGTAGTTGATGTTTAGGACCTGTACAGGATACATTATGTACTGGTTGATGTTTAGGACCTTTGTACAGGATACATTATGTAGTGGTTGATGTTTAGGACCTGTACAGGATACATTATGTCGTGGTTGATGTGTATTCAGGACCTGTACAGGATACATTATGTAGTGGTTGATGTTTAGGACCTGTACAGGTTACATTATGTAGTGGTTGATGTTTAGGACCTGTACAGGTTACATTATGTAGTGGTTGATGTTTAGGACCTGTTCAGGATACATTATGTAGTGGTTGATGTCTAGGACCTGTAGAGGTTACATTATGTAGTGGTTGATGTTTAGGACCTGTACAGGATACATTATGTAGTGGTTGATGTTTAGGACCTGTACAGGATACATTATGTAGTGGTTGATGTCTAGGACCTGTAGAGGTTACATTATGTAGTGGTTGATGTTTAGGACCTGTACAGGATACATTATGTAGTGGTTGATGTCTTTAGGACCTATACAGGATACATTATGTAGTGGTTGATGTTTACGACCTGTAGAGGTTACTTTATGTAGTGGTTGATGTTTAGGACCTGTACAGGATACATTATGTGGTGGTTGATGTTTAGGACCTGTACAGGTTACATTATGTAGTGGTTGATGTTTAGGACCTGTACAGGTTACATTATGTAGTGGTTGATGTTTAGGACCTGTTCAGGATACATTATGTAGTGGTTGATGTCATGTTTAGGACCTGTACAGGATACATTATGTAGTGGTTGATGTTTTTAGGACCTGTACAGGATACATTATGTAGTGGTTGATGTTTAGGACCTGTACAGGATTCATTATGTAGTGGTTGATGTTTAGGACCTGTACAGGTTACATTATGTAGTGGTTGATGTTTAGGACCTGTACAGGATACATTATGTAGTGGTTGATGTGTTTTAGGACCTGTACAGGATACTTTATATAGTGGTTGATGTTTAGGACCGTACAGGTTACTTTATATAGTGGTTGATGTTTAGGACCTGTACAGGTTACATTATATGTGGTTGATGTTTAGGACCTGACAGGATACATTATGTAGTGGTTGATGTGATTTTAGGACCTGTACAGGATACATTATGTAGTGGTTAATGTTTAGGACCTGTACAGGTTACATTATGTAGTGGTTGATGTTTAGGACCTGTTCAGGATACATTATGTAGTGGTTGATGTTTAGGACCTGTACAGGATACATTATGTAGTGGTTGATGTTTAGGACCTGTACAGGTTACATTATGTAGTGGTTGATGTTTAGGACCTGTACAGGATACATTATGTAGTATTGATGTTTAGGACCTGTACAGGATACATTATGTAGTGGTTGATGTTTAGGACCTGTACAGGATACATTATCTAGTATTGATGTTTAGGACCTGTTCAGGATACATTATGTTGTGGTTGATGTCATGTTTAGGACCTGTACAGGATACATTATGTAGTGGTTGATGTTTAGGACCTGTACAGGATACATTATGTAGTGGTTGATGTTTGGGACCTGTACAGGTTACATTATGTAGTGGTTGATGTTTAGGACCTGTACAGGATACATTATGTAGTGGTTGATATTTAGGACCTGTACAGGATACATTATGTAGTGGTTGATGTCTAGGACCTATACAGGATACATTATGTAGTGGTTGATGTTTAGGACCTGTACAGGATACATTATGTAGTGGTTGATATTTAGGACCTGTACAGGATACATTATGTAGTGGTTGATGTCTAGGACCTATACAGGATACATTATGTAGTGGTTGATGTCTAGGACCTATACAGGATACATTATGTAGTGGTTGATGTTTAGGACCTGTACAGGATTCATTATGTGTGGTTTTGGACCTGTCAGTACTTATGTAGTGGTTATGTTTGGCCGTCAGGTACTTTATGTAGTGGTTGATGTTTAGGACCTGTACAGGATACATTATGTAGTGGTTAATGTTTAGGACCTGTACAGGTTACATTATGTAGTGGTTGATGTTTAGGACCTGTACAGGATACATTATGTAGTAGTTGATGTTTAGGACCTGTACAGGTTACATTATGTAGTGGTTGATGTTTAGGACCTGTACAGGATACATTATGTAGTGTTGATGTTTAGGACCTTTACAGGTTACATTATGTAGTGGTTGATGTCATTTAGGACCTGTACAGGATACATTATGTAGTGGTTGATGTTTAGGACCTTTACAGGATACATTATGTAGTGGTTGATGTCATGTTTAGGACCTGTACAGGATACATTATGTAGTGGTTGATGTTTAGGACCTGTACAGGATTCATTATGTAGTGGTTGATGTTTAGGACCTGTACAGGATACATTATTTAGTGGTTGATGTGTTAGGACCTGTACAGGATACATTATGTAGTGGTTGATGTTTAGGACCTGTACAGGATACATTATTTAGTGGTTGATGTGATGTTTAGGACCTGTACAGGATACATTATGTAGTGGTTGATGTTTAGGACCTGTACAGGATACATTATTTAGTGGTTGATGTGATGTTTAGGACCTGTACAGGATACATTATGTAGTGGTTGATGTTTAGGACCTGTACAGGTTACATTATGTCGTGGTTGATGTATGTTTAGGACCTGTTCAGGATACATTATGTCGTGGTTGATGTTTTAGGACCTGTTCAGGATACATTATGTAGTGGTTGATGTTTAGGACCTGTACAGGTTACATTATGTAGTGGTTGATGTTTAGGACCTGTACAGGATACATTATGTAGTGGTTGATGTTTAGGACCTGTACAGGATACATTATGTAGTGGTTGATATTTAGGACCTGTACAGGATACATTATGTAGTGGTTGATGTCTAGGACCTATACAGGATACATTATGTAGTGGATGATGTTTAGGACCTGTACAGGATACATTATGTAGTGGTTGATATTTAGGACCTGTACAGGATACATTATGTAGTGGTTGATGTCTAGGACCTATACAGGATACATTATGTAGTGGTTGATGTTTAGGACCTGTACAGGATACATTATGTAGTGGTTGATATTTAGGACCTGTACAGGATACATTATGTAGTGGTTGATGTTTAGGACCTGTACAGGATTCATTACGTAGTGGTTGATGTGTGTTTAGGACCTGTACAGTTTACTTTATATAGTGGTTGATGTTTAGGACCTGTACAGGTTACTTTATGTAGTGGTTGATGTTTAGGACCTGTACAGGATACATTATGTAGTGGTTGATGTTTAGGACCTGTACAGGATACATTATGTAGTGGTTGATGTTTAGGACCTGTACAGGATACATTATGTAGTGGTTGATGTTTAGGACCTGTACAGGTTACATTATGTAGTGGTTGATGTTTAGGACCTGTACAGGATACATTATGTAGTGGTTGATGTTTAGGACCTGTACAGGATACATTATGTAGTGGTTGATGTTTAGGACCTGTACAGGTTACATTATGTAGTGGTTGATGTTTAGGACCTGTACAGGATACATTATGTAGTAGTTGATGTTTAGGACCTGTACAGGATACATTATGTAGTGGTTGATGTCTTAGGACCTGTACAGGATACATTATGTAGTGGTTGATGTTTAGGACCTGTTCAGGATACATTATGTTGTGGTTGATGTCATGTTTAGGACCTGTACAGGATACATTATGTAGTGGTTGATGTTTAGGACCTGTACAGGATACATTATGTAGTGGTTGATGTTTAGGACCTGTACAGGATACATTATGTAGTGGTTGATGTTTAGGACCTGTACAGGATACATTATGTAGTATTGATGTTTAGGACCTGTAGAGGATACATTATGTAGTGGTTGATGTTTAGGACCTGTACAGGATACATTATGTAGTGGTTGATGTGTTTAGGACCTGTACAGGATACATTATGTAGTGGTTGATGTTTAGGACCTGTACAGGTTACATTATGTAGTGGTTGATGTTTAGGACCTGTACAGGTTACATTATGTAGTGGTTGATGTTTAGGACCTGTACAGGATACATTATGTAGTGGTTGATGTTTAGGACCTGTACAGGATACATTATGTAGTGGTTGATGTTTAGGACCTGTACAGGATACATTATGTAGTGGTTGATGTTTTAGGACCTGTACAGGTTACATTATGTAGTGGTTGATGTTTAGGACCTGTACAGGATACATTATGTAGTGGTTGATGTTTAGGACCTGTACAGGATACATTATGTAGTGGTTGATGTTTAGGACCTGTACAGGATACATTATGTAGTGGTTGATGTTTAGGACCTGTACAGGATACATTATGTTGTGGTTGATGTTTAGGACCTGTACAGGATACATTATGTAGTGGTTGATGTTTAGGACCTGTACAGGATACATTATGTAGTGGTTGATGTTTAGGACCTGTACAGGTTACATTATGTAGTGGTTGATGTTTAGGACCTGTACAGGATACATTATGTAGTGGTTGATGTTTAGGACCTGTACAGGATACATTATGTAGTGGTTGATGTCTAGGACCTGTACAGGATACATTATGTAGTGGTTGATGTTTAGGACCTGTACAGGATACATTATGTAGTGGTTGATGTTTAGGACTTGTACAGGATACATTATGTAGTGGTTGATGTTTAGGACCTGTACAGGATACATTATGTCGTGGTTGATGTTTTAGGACCTGTACAGGATACATTATGTAGTGGTTGATGTTTAGGACCTGTACAGGTTACATTATGTAGTGGTTGATGTTTAGGACCTGTACAGGATACATTATGTAGTGGTTGATGTTTTAGGACCTGTACAGGATACATTATGTAGTGGTTGATGTATTTTAGGACCTGTACAGGATACATTATGTAGTGGTTGATGTTTAGGACCTGTACAGGATACATTATGTAGTGGTTGATGTTTAGGACCTGTACAGGTTACATTATGTAGTGGTTGATGTTTAGGACCTGTACAGGATACATTATGTAGTGGTTGATGTTTAGGACCTGTACAGGATACATTATGTAGTGGTTGATGTTTTAGGACCTGTACAGGATACATTATGTAGTGGTTGATGTCTAGGACCTGTACAGGTTACATTATGTAGTGGTTGATGTTTAGGACCTGTACAGGATACATTATGTAGTGGTTGATGTTTAGGACCTGTACAGGATACATTATGTAGTGGTTGATGTCTAGGACCTGTACAGGATACATTATGTAGTGGTTGATGTATTAGGACCTGTACAGGTTACTTTATGTAGTGGTTGATGTTTAGGACCTGTACAGGTTACATTATGTAGTGGTTGATGTTTAGGACCTGTACAGGATACATTATGTAGTGGTTGATGTTTAGGACCTGTACAGGTTACATTATGTAGTGGTTGATGTTTAGGACCTGTACAGGATACATTATGTAGTGGTTGATGTTTAGGACCTGTTCAGGATACATTATGTAGTGGTTGATGTTTTAGGACCTGTACAGGTTACATTATGTAGTGGTTGATGTTTAGGACCTGTACAGGATACATTATGTAGTGGTTGATGTTTAGGACCTGTACAGGTTACATTATGTAGTGGTTGATTGATGTTTAGGACCTGTACAGGATACATTATGTAGTGGTTGATGTTTAGGACCTGTACAGGATACATTATGTTGTGGTTGATGTCATGTTTAGGACCTGTACAGGATACATTATGTAGTGGTTGATGTTTAGGACCTGTACAGGTTACATTATGTAGTGGTTGATGTTTAGGACCTGTACAGGTTACATTATGTAGTGATTGATGTTTAGGACCTGTACAGGATACATTATGTAGTGGTTGATGTTTAGGACCTGTACAGGATACATTATGTAGTGGTTGATGTTTAGGACCTGTACAGGATACATTATGTAGTGGTTGATTTTAGGACCTGTACAGGATACATTATGTAGTGGTTGATGTCTAGGACCTGTACAGGATACATTATGTAGTGGTTGATGTTTAGGACCTGTACAGGATACATTATGTAGTGGTTGATGTTTAGGACCTGTACAGGATTCATTATATAGTGGTTGATGTTTAGGACCTGTACAGGTTACATTATATAGTGGTTGATGTTTTAGGACCTGTACAGGTTACTTTATGTAGTGGTTGATGTTTAGGACCTGTACAGGATACATTATGTAGTGGTTAATGTTTAGGACCTGTACAGGTTACATTATGTAGTGGTTGATGTTTAGGACCTGTACAGGATACATTATGTAGTGGTTGATGTTTAGGACCTGTACAGGATACATTATGTAGTGGTTGATGTTTAGGACCTGTACAGGATACATTATGTAGTATTGATGTTTAGGACCTGTACAGGTTACATTATGTAGTGGTTGATGTTTAGGACCTGTACAGGATACATTATGTAGTGGTTGATGTTTAGGACCTTTACAGGATACATTATGTAGTGGTTGATGTCATGTTTAGGACCTGTACAGGACACATTATGTAGTGGTTGATGTTTAGGACCTGTACAGGATTCATTATGTAGTGGTTGATGTTTAGGACCTGTACAGGATACATTATGTAGTGGTTGATGTTTAGGACCTGTACAGGATACATTATGTAGTGGTTGATGTTTAGGACCTGTACAGGATACATTATTTAGTGGTTGATGTGATGTTTAGGACCTGTACAGGATACATTATGTAGTGGTTGATGTTTAGGACCTGTACAGGATACATTATTTAGTGGTTGATGTGATGTTTAGGACCTGTACAGGATACATTATGTAGTGGTTGATGTTTAGGACCTGTACAGGATACATTATGTCGTGGTTGATGTGATGTTTAGGACCTGTACAGGATACATTATGTCGTGGTTGATGTGATGTTTAGGACCTGTACAGGATACATTATGTAGTGGTTAATGTTTAGGACCTGTACAGGATACATTATGTAGTGGTTGATGTCTAGGACCTATACAGGATACATTATGTAGTGGTTGATGTTTAGGACCTGTACAGGATACATTATGTAGTGGTTGATATTTAGGACCTGTACAGGATACATTATGTAGTGGTTGATGTCTAGGACCTATACAGGATACATTATGTAGTGGTTGATGTTTAGGACCTGTACAGGATACATTATGTAGTGGTTGATATTTAGGACCTGTACAGGATACATTATGTAGTGGTTGATGTCTAGGACCTATACAGGATACATTATGTAGTGGTTGATGTTTAGGACCTGTACAGGATACATTATGTAGTGGTTGATATTTAGGACCTGTACAGGATACATTATGTAGTGGTTGATGTTTAGGACCTGTACAGGATTCATTACATAGTGGTTGATGTGATGTTTAGGACCTGTACAGTTTACTTTATATAGTGGTTGATGTTTAGGACCAGTACAGGTTACTTTATGTAGTGGTTGATGTTTAGGACCTGTACAGGATACATTCTGTAGTGGTTGATGTTTAGGACCTGTACAGGTTACATTATGTAGTGGTTGATGTTTAGGACCTGTACAGGATACATTATGTAGTGGTTGATGTTTAGGACCTGTACAGGTTACATTATGTAGTGGTTGATGTTTAGGACCTGTACAGGATACATTATGTAGTGGTTGATGTTAAGGACCTGTACAGGATACATTATGTAGTGGTTGATGTTTAGGACCTGTACAGGTTACATTATGTAGTGGTTGATGTTTAGGACCTGTACAGGATACATTATGTAGTATTGATGTTTAGGACCTGTACAGGATACATTATGTAGTGGTTGATGTTTAGGACCTGTACAGGATACATTATGTAGTATTGATGTTTAGGACCTGTTCAGGATACATTATGTTGTGGTTGATGTCATGTTTAGGACCTGTACAGGATACATTATGTAGTGGTTGATGTTTAGGACCTGTACAGGATACATTATGTAGTGGTTGATGTTTAGGACCTGTACAGGTTACATTATGTAGTGGTTGATGTTTAGGACCTGTACAGGATACATTATGTAGTATTGATGTTTAGGACCTGTACAGGATACATTATGTAGTGGTTGATGTTTAGGACCTGTACAGGATACATTATTTAGTGGTTGATGTGATGTTTAGGACCTGTACAGGATACATTATGTAGTGGTTGATGTTTAGGACCTGTACAGGTTACATTATGTAGTGGTTGATGTTTAGGACCTGTACAGGATACATTATGTAGTGGTTGATGTTTAGGACCTGTACAGGTTACATTATGTAGTGGTTGATGTTTAGGACCTGTACAGGATACATTATGTAGTGGTTGATGTTAAGGACCTGTACAGGATACATTATGTAGTGGTTGATGTTTAGGACCTGTACAGGTTACATTATGTAGTGGTTGATGTTTAGGACCTGTACAGGATACATTATGTAGTATTGATGTTTAGGACCTGTACAGGATACATTATGTAGTGGTTGATGTTTAGGACCTGTACAGGATACATTATGTAGTATTGATGTTTAGGACCTGTTCAGGATACATTATGTTGTGGTTGATGTCATGTTTAGGACCTGTACAGGATACATTATGTAGTGGTTGATGTTTAGGACCTGTACAGGATACATTATGTAGTGGTTGATGTTTAGGACCTGTACAGGTTACATTATGTAGTGGTTGATGTTTAGGACCTGTACAGGATACATTATGTAGTATTGATGTTTAGGACCTGTACATTATACATTATGTAGTGGTTGATGTTTAGGACCTGTACAGGATACATTATGGAGTATTGATGTTTAGGACCTGTACAGGATACATTATGTACTGGTTGATGTTTAGGCTTTGTACAGGATACATTATGTAGTGGTTGATGTTTAGGACCTGTACAGGATACATTATGTCGTGGTTGATGTGATATTCAGGACCTGTACAGGATACATTATGTAGTGGTTGATGTTTAGGACCTGTACAGGTTACATTATGTAGTGGTTGATGTTTAGGACCTGTACAGGTTACATTATGTAGTGGTTGATGTTTAGGACCTGTTCGGGATACATTATGTAGTGGTTGATGTTTAGGACCTGTACAGGATACATTATGTAGATTTTGATGTTTAGGACGTGTACAGGATACATTATGTAGTGGTTGATGTTTAGGACCTGTACAGGTTACATTATGAGGTGGTTGATGTTTAGGACCTGTACAGGATACATTATGTAGTGGTTGATGTTTAGGACCTGTACAGGATATGTTATGTAGTGGTTGATGTTTAGGACCTGTACAGGATACATTATGTAGTGGTTGATGTCTAGGACCTGTAGAGGTTACATTATGTAGTGGTTGATGTTTAGGACCTGTACAGGATACATTATGTAGTGGTTGATGTTTAGGACCTGTACAGGATACATTATGTAGTGGTTGATGTCTAGGACCTATACAGGATAGATTATGTAGTGGTTGATGTTTACGACCAGTAGAGGTTACTTTATGTAGTGGTTGATGTTTAGGACCTGTACAGGATACATTATGTAGTGGTTGATGTTTAGGACCTGTACAGGATACATTATGTGGTGGTTGATGTTTAGGACCTAAACAGGTTACATTATGTAGTGGTTGATGTTTAGGACCTGTTCAGGATACATTATGTAGTGGTTGATGTTTAGGACCTGTTCAGGATACATTATGTCGTGGTTGATGTCATGTTTAGGACCTGTACAGGATACATTATGTAGTGGTTGATGTTTAGGACCTGTACAGGATACATTATGTAGTGGTTGATGTTTATGACCTGTACAGGTTACATTATGTAGTGGTTGATGTGATGTTTAGGACCTGTACAGGTTACTTTATATAGTGGTTGATGTTTAGGACCAGTACAGGTTACATTATATAGTGGTTGATGTGATGTTTAGGACCTGTACAGGATACATTATGTAGTGGTTGATGTTTAGGACCTGTACAGGATACATTATGTAGTGGTTGATGTTTAGGACCTGTACAGGATACATTATGTAGTATTGATGTTTAGGACCTGTACAGGATACATTATGTACTGGTTGATGTTTAGGATTTGTACAGGATACATTATGTAGTGGTTGATGTTTAGGACCTGTACAGGATACATTATGTCGTGGTTGATGTGATGTTTAGGACCTGTACAGGATACATTATGTAGTGGTTGATGTTTAGGACCTGTACAGGTTACATTATGTATTGGTTGATGTTTAGGACCTGTACAGGTTACATTATGTAGTGGTTGATGTTTAGGACCTGTTCAGGATACATTATGTAGTGGTTGATGTTTAGGACCTGTACTGGATACATTATGTAGTGGTTGATGTTTAGGACCTGTACAGGATACATTATGTAGAGGTTGATGTTTAGGACGTGTACAGGATACATTATGTAGTGGTTGATGTCTAGGACCTATACAGGATAGATTATGTAGTGGTTGATGTTTACGACCAGTAGAGGTTACTTTATGTAGTGGTTGATGTTTAGGACCTGTACAGGATACATTATGTAGTGGTTGATGTTTAGGACCTGTACAGGATACATTATGTGGTGGTTGATGTTTAGGACCTAAACAGGTTACATTATGTAGTGGTTGATGTTTAGGACCTGTTCAGGATACATTATGTAGTGGTTGATGTCTAGGACCTATTCAGGATACATTATGTAGTGGTTGATGTTTAGGACCTGTACAGGATACATTATGTAGTGGTTGATATTTAGGACCTGTACAAGATACATTATGTAGTGGTTGATGTCTAGGACCTATACAGGATACATTATGTAGTGGTTGATGTTTAGGACCTGTACAGGATACATTATGTAGTGGTTGATATTTAGGACCTGTACAGGATACATTATGTAGTGGTTGATGTCTAGGACCTGTACAGGATACATTATGTAGTGGTTGATGTTTAGGACCTGTACAGGATACATTATGTAGTGGTTGATGTTTAGGACCTGTACAGGATACATTATGTAGTGGTTGATGTTTAGGACCTGTACAGGATTCATTACATAGTGGTTGATGTGATGTTTAGGACCTGTACAGTTTACTTTATATAGTGGTTGATGTTTAGGACCAGTACAGGTTACTTTATGTAGTGGTTGATGTTTAGGACCTGTACAGGATACATTCTGTAGTGGTTGATGTTTAGGACCTGTACAGGTTACATTATGTAGTGGTTG
Source organism: Salmo salar (assembly GCF_905237065.1). Lineage (NCBI taxonomy): Eukaryota > Metazoa > Chordata > Actinopteri > Salmoniformes > Salmonidae > Salmo > Salmo salar. Next base: position 351,689 of record NW_025550954.1, on the reverse strand, counting down.
ATGTTTAGGACCTGTACAGGATACATTATGTAGTGGTTGATGTTTAGGACCTGTACAGGTTACATTATGTAGTGGTTGATGTTTAGGACCTGTACAGGATACATTATGTAGTGGTTGATGTTAAGGACCTGTACAGGATACATTATGTAGTGGTTGATGTTTAGGACCTGTACAGGTTACATTATGTAGTGGTTGATGTTTAGGACCTGTACAGGATACATTATGTAGTATTGATGTTTAGGACCTGTACAGGATACATTATGTAGTGGTTGATGTTTAGGACCTGTACAGGATACATTATGTAGTATTGATGTTTAGGACCTGTTCAGGATACATTATGTTGTGGTTGATGTCATGTTTAGGACCTGTACAGGATACATTATGTAGTGGTTGATGTTTAGGACCTGTACAGGATACATTATGTAGTGGTTGATGTTTAGGACCTGTACAGGTTACATTATGTAGTGGTTGATGTTTAGGACCTGTACAGGATACATTATGTAGTATTGATGTTTAGGACCTGTACAGGATACATTATGTAGTGGTTGATGTTTAGGACCTGTACAGGATACATTATTTAGTGGTTGATGTGATGTTTAGGACCTGTACAGGATACATTATGTAGTGGTTGATGTTTAGGACCTGTACAGGTTACATTATGTAGTGGTTGATGTTTAGGACCTGTACAGGATACATTATGTAGTGGTTGATGTTTAGGACCTGTACAGGTTACATTATGTAGTGGTTGATGTTTAGGACCTGTACAGGATACATTATGTAGTGGTTGATGTTAAGGACCTGTACAGGATACATTATGTAGTGGTTGATGTTTAGGACCTGTACAGGTTACATTATGTAGTGGTTGATGTTTGGGACCTGTACAGGATACATTATGTAGTATTGATGTTTAGGACCTGTACAGGATACATTATGTAGTGGTTGATGTTTAGGACCTGTACAGGATACATTATGTAGTATTGATGTTTAGGACCTGTTCAGGATACATTATGTTGTGGTTGATGTCATGTTTAGGAACTGTACAGGATACATTATGTAGTGGTTGATGTTTAGGACCTGTACAGGATACATTATGTAGTGGTTGATGTTTAGGACCTGTACAGGTTACATTATGTAGTGGTTGATGTTTAGGACCTGTACAGGATACATTATGTAGTATTGATGTTTAGGACCTGTACATTATACATTATGTAGTGGTTGATGTTTAGGACCTGTACAGGATACATTATGGAGTATTGATGTTTAGGACCTGTACAGGATACATTATGTACTGGTTGATGTTTAGGCTTTGTACAGGATACATTATGTAGTGGTTGATGTTTAGGACCTGTACAGGATACATTATGTCGTGGTTGATGTGATATTCAGGACCTGTACAGGATACATTATGTAGTGGTTGATGTTTAGGACCTGTACAGGTTACATTATGTAGTGGTTGATGTTTAGGACCTGTACAGGTTACATTATGTAGTGGTTGATGTTTAGGACCTGTTCAGGATACATTATGTAGTGGTTGATGTTTAGGACCTGTACAGGATACATTATGTAGATTTTGATGTTTAGGACGTGTACAGGATACATTATGTAGTGGTTGATGTTTAGGACCTGTACAGGTTACATTATGAGGTGGTTGATGTTTAGGACCTGTACAGGATACATTATGTAGTGGTTGATGTTTAGGACCTGTACAGGATATGTTATGTAGTGGTTGATGTTTAGGACCTGTACAGGATACATTATGTAGTGGTTGATGTCTAGGACCTGTAGAGGTTACATTATGTAGTGGTTGATGTTTAGGACCTGTACAGGATACATTATGTAGTGGTTGATGTTTAGGACCTGTACAGGATACATTATGTAGTGGTTGATGTCTAGGACCTATACAGGATAGATTATGTAGTGGTTGATGTTTACGACCAGTAGAGGTTACTTTATGTAGTGGTTGATGTTTAGGACCTGTACAGGATACATTATGTAGTGGTTGATGTTTAGGACCTGTACAGGATACATTATGTGGTGGTTGATGTTTAGGACCTAAACAGGTTACATTATGTAGTGGTTGATGTTTAGGACCTGTTCAGGATACATTATGTAGTGGTTGATGTTTAGGACCTGTTCAGGATACATTATGTCGTGGTTGATGTCATGTTTAGGACCTGTACAGGATACATTATGTAGTGGTTGATGTTTAGGACCTGTACAGGATACATTATGTAGTGGTTGATGTTTATGACCTGTACAGGTTACATTATGTAGTGGTTGATGTGATGTTTAGGACCTGTACAGGTTACTTTATATAGTGGTTGATGTTTAGGACCAGTACAGGTTACATTATATAGTGGTTGATGTGATGTTTAGGACCTGTACAGGATACATTATGTAGTGGTTGATGTTTAGGACCTGTACAGGATACATTATGTAGTGGTTGATGTTTAGGACCTGTACAGGATACATTATGTAGTATTGATGTTTAGGACCTGTACAGGATACATTATGTACTGGTTGATGTTTAGGATTTGTACAGGATACATTATGTAGTGGTTGATGTTTAGGACCTGTACAGGATACATTATGTCGTGGTTGATGTGATGTTTAGGACCTGTACAGGATACATTATGTAGTGGTTGATGTTTAGGACCTGTACAGGTTACATTATGTAGTGGTTGATGTTTAGGACCTGTACAGGTTACATTATGTAGTGGTTGATGTTTAGGACCTGTTCAGGATACATTATGTAGTGGTTGATGTTTAGGACCTGTACAGGATACATTATGTAGTGGTTGATGTTTAGGACCTGTACAGGATACATTATGTAGAGGTTGATGTTTAGGACGTGTACAGGATACATTATGTAGTGGTTGATGTCTAGGACCTATACAGGATAGATTATGTAGTGGTTGATGTTTACGACCAGTAGAGGTTACTTTATGTAGTGGTTGATGTTTAGGACCTGTACAGGATACATTATGTAGTGGTTGATGTTTAGGACCTGTACAGGATACATTATGTGGTGGTTGATGTTTAGGACCTAAACAGGTTACATTATGTAGTGGTTGATGTTTAGGACCTGTTCAGGATACATTATGTGGTGGTTGATGTTTAGGACCTGTTCAGGATACATTATGTCGTGGTTGATGTCATGTTTAGGACCTGTACAGGATACATTATGTAGTGGTTGATGTTTAGGACCTGTACAGGATACATTATGTAGTGGTTGATGTTTAGGACCTGTTCAGGATACATTATGTAGTGGTTGATGTTTAGGACCTGTACAGGATACATTATGTAGTGGTTGATGTTTAGGACCTGTACAGGATACATTATGTAGAGGTTGATGTTTAGGACGTGTACAGGATACATTATGTAGTGGTTGATGTTTAGGACCTGTACAGGTTATATTATGAGGTGGTTGATGTTTAGGACCTGTACAGGATACATTATGTAGTGGTTGATGTTTAGGACCTGTACAGGATTCATTACATAGTTGTTGATGTGATGTTTAGGACCTGTACAGTTTACTTTATATAGTGGTTGATGTTTAGGACCAGTACAGGTTACTTTATGTAGTGGTTGATGTTTAGGACCTGTACAGGATACATTCTGTAGTGGTTGATGTTTAGGACCTGTACAGGTTACATTATGTAGTGGTTGATGTTTAGGACCTGTACAGGATACATTATGTAGTGGTTGATGTTTAGGACCTGTACAGGTTACATTATGTAGTGGTTGATGTTTAGGACCTGTACAGGATACATTATGTAGTGGTTGATGTTAAGGACCTGTACAGGATACATTATGTAGTGGTTGATGTTTAGGACCTGTACAGGTTACATTATGTAGTGGTTGATGTTTAGGACCTGTACAGGATACATTATGTAGTATTGATGTTTAGGACCTGTACAGGATACATTATGTAGTGGTTGATGTTTAGGACCTGTACAGGATACATTATGTAGTATTGATGTTTAGGACCTGTTCAGGATACATTATGTTGTGGTTGATGTCATGTTTAGGACCTGTACAGGATACATTATGTAGTGGTTGATGTTTAGGACCTGTACAGGATACATTATGTAGTGGTTGATGTTTAGGACCTGTACAGGTTACATTATGTAGTGGTTGATGTTTAGGACCTGTACAGGATACATTATGTAGTATTGATGTTTAGGACCTGTACAGGATACATTATGTAGTGGTTGATGTTTAGGACCTGTACAGGATACATTATTTAGTGGTTGATGTGATGTTTAGGACCTGTACAGGATACATTATGTAGTGGTTGATGTTTAGGACCTGTACAGGTTACATTATGTAGTGGTTGATGTTTAGGACCTGTACAGGATACATTATGTAGTGGTTGATGTTTAGGACCTGTACAGGTTACATTATGTAGTGGTTGATGTTTAGGACCTGTACAGGATACATTATGTAGTGGTTGATGTTAAGGACCTGTACAGGATACATTATGTAGTGGTTGATGTTTAGGACCTGTACAGGTTACATTATGTAGTGGTTGATGTTTAGGACCTGTACAGGATACATTATGTAGTATTGATGTTTAGGACCTGTACAGGATACATTATGTAGTGGTTGATGTTTAGGACCTGTACAGGATACATTATGTAGTATTGATGTTTAGGACCTGTTCAGGATACATTATGTTGTGGTTGATGTCATGTTTAGGACCTGTACAGGATACATTATGTAGTGGTTGATGTTTAGGACCTGTACAGGATACATTATGTAGTGGTTGATGTTTAGGACCTGTACAGGTTACATTATGTAGTGGTTGATGTTTAGGACCTGTACAGGATACATTATGTAGTATTGATGTTTAGGACCTGTACATTATACATTATGTAGTGGTTGATGTTTAGGACCTGTACAGGATACATTATGGAGTATTGATGTTTAGGACCTGTACAGGATACATTATGTACTGGTTGATGTTTAGGCTTTGTACAGGATACATTATGTAGTGGTTGATGTTTAGGACCTGTACAGGATACATTATGTCGTGGTTGATGTGATATTCAGGACCTGTACAGGATACATTATGTAGTGGTTGATGTTTAGGACCTGTACAGGTTACATTATGTAGTGGTTGATGTTTAGGACCTGTACAGGTTACATTATGTAGTGGTTGATGTTTAGGACCTGTTCAGGATACATTATGTAGTGGTTGATGTTTAGGACCTGTACAGGATACATTATGTAGATTTTGATGTTTAGGACGTGTACAGGATACATTATGTAGTGGTTGATGTTTAGGACCTGTACAGGTTACATTATGAGGTGGTTGATGTTTAGGACCTGTACAGGATACATTATGTAGTGGTTGATGTTTAGGACCTGTACAGGATATGTTATGTAGTGGTTGATGTTTAGGACCTGTACAGGATACATTATGTAGTGGTTGATGTCTAGGACCTGTAGAGGTTACATTATGTAGTGGTTGATGTTTAGGACCTGTACAGGATACATTATGTAGTGGTTGATGTCTAGGACCTATACAGGATAGATTATGTAGTGGTTGATGTTTACGACCAGTAGAGGTTACTTTATGTAGTGGTTGATGTTTAGGACCTGTACAGGATACATTATGTAGTGGTTGATGTTTAGGACCTGTACAGGATACATTATGTGGTGGTTGATGTTTAGGACCTAAACAGGTTACATTATGTAGTGGTTGATGTTTAGGACCTGTTCAGGATACATTATGTAGTGGTTGATGTTTAGGACCTGTTCAGGATACATTATGTCGTGGTTGATGTCATGTTTAGGACCTGTACAGGATACATTATGTAGTGGTTGATGTTTAGAACCTGTACAGGATACATTATGTAGTGGTTGATGTTTATGACCTGTACAGGTTACATTATGTAGTGGTTGATGTGATGTTTAGGACCTGTACAGGTTACTTTATATAGTGGTTGATGTTTAGGACCAGTACAGGTTACATTATATAGTGGTTGATGTGATGTTTAGGACCTGTACAGGATACATTATGTAGTGGTTGATGTTTAGGACCTGTACAGGATACATTATGTAGTGGTTGATGTTTAGGACCTGTACAGGATACATTATGTAGTATTGATGTTTAGGACCTGTACAGGATACATTATGTACTGGTTGATGTTTAGGATTTGTACAGGATACATTATGTAGTGGTTGATGTTTAGGACCTGTACAGGATACATTATGTCGTGGTTGATGTGATGTTTAGGACCTGTACAGGATACATTATGTAGTGGTTGATGTTTAGGACCTGTACAGGTTACATTATGTAGTGGTTGATGTTTAGGACCTGTACAGGTTACATTATGTAGTGGTTGATGTTTAGGACCTGTTCAGGATACATTATGTAGTGGTTGATGTTTAGGACCTGTACAGGATACATTATGTAGTGGTTGATGTTTAGGACCTGTACAGGATACATTATGTAGAGGTTGATGTTTAGGACGTGTACAGGATACATTATGTAGTGGTTGATGTTTAGGACCTGTACAGGTTATATTATGAGGTGGTTGATGTTTAGGACCTGTACAGGATACATTATGTAGTGGTTGATGTTTAGGACCTGTACAGGATACATTATGTAGTGGTTGATGTCTAGGACCTATACAGGATAGATTATGTAGTGGTTGATGTTTACGACCAGTAGAGGTTACTTTATGTAGTGGTTGATGTTTAGGACCTGTACAGGATACATTATGTAGTGGTTGATGTTTAGGACCTGTACAGGATACATTATGTAGTATTGATGTTTAGGACCTGTACAGGATACATTATGTAGTGGTTGATGTCTAGGACCTGTACAGGATTCATTATGTAGTGGTTGATGTTTAGGACCTGTACAGGATACATTATGTAGTGGTTGATGTTTAGGACCTGTACAGGATACATTATGTAGTGGTTGATGTGATTTTTAGGACCTGTACAGGTTACTTTATATAGTGGTTGATGTTTAGGACCAGTACAGGTTACTTTATGTAGTGGTTGATGTTTAGGACCTGTACAGGATACATTATGTAGTGGTTGATGTTTAGGACCTGTACAGGATACATTATATAGTGGTTGATGTGATGTTTAGGACCTGTACAGGATACATTATGTAGTGGTTGATGTTTAGGACCTGTACAGGATACATTATGTAGTGGTTGATGTTTAGGACCTGTACAGGATACATTATGTAGTGGTTGATGTTTAGGACCTGTACAGGATACATTATATAGTGGTTGATGTGATGTTTAGGACCTGTACAGGATACATTATGTAGTGGTTGATGTTTAGGACCTGTACAGGATACATTATGTAGTGGTTGATGTTTAGGACCTGTACAGGATACATTATGTCGTGGTTGATGTGATGTTTAGGACCTGTACAGGATACATGATGTAGTGGTTGATGTTTAGGACCTGTACAGGTTACATTATGTTTTGGTTGATGTTTAGGACCTGTACAGGTTACATTATGTAGTGGTTGATGTTTAGGACCTGTTCAGGATACATTATGTAGTGGTTGATGTTTAGGACCTGTACAGGATACATTATGTAGTGGTTGATGTTTAGGACCTGTACAGGATACATTAAGTAGTGGTTGATGTTTAGGACCTGTACAGGATACATTATGTAGTGGTTGATGTTTAGGACCTGTACAGGATACATTATGTAGTGGTTGATGTTTAGGACCTGTACAGGATACATTATGTAGTGGTTGATGTCTAGGACCTATACAGGATAGATTATCTAGTGGTTGATGTTTACGACCAGTAGAGGTTACTTTATGTAGTGGTTGATGTTTAGGACCTGTACAGGATACATTATGTAGTGGTTGATGTTTAGGACCTGTACAGGATACATTATGTGGTGGTTGATGTTTAGGACCTGTACAGGATACATTATGTAGTGGTTGATGTTTAGGACCTGTACAGGTTACATTATGTAGTGGTTGATGTTTAAGACCTGTACAGGATACATTATGTAGTGGTTGATGTTTAGGACCTGTTCAGGATACATTATGTCGTGGTTGATGTCATGTTTAGGACCTGTACAGGATACATTATGTAGTGGTTGATGTTAAGAACCTGTACAGGATTCATTATGTAGTGGTTGATGTTTAGGACCTGTACAGGATACATTATATAGTGGTTGATGTGATGTTTAGGACCTGTACAGGATACATTATGTAGTGGTGAATGTTTAGGACCTGTACAGGATACATTATGTAGTGGTTGATGTTTAGGACCTGTACAGGATACATTATGTAGTGGTTGATGTTTAGGACCTGTACAGGATACATTATATAGTGGTTGATGTGATGTTTAGGACCTGTACAGGATACATTATGTAGTGGTTGATGTTTAGGACCTGTACAGGATACATTATGTAGTGGTTGATGTTTAGGACCTGTACAGGATACATTATGTAGTGGTTGATGTTTAGGACCTGTACAGGATACATTATGTAGTGGTTGATGTTTAGGACCTGTACAGGATACATTATGTCATGGTTGATGTGATGTTTAGGACCTGTACAGGATACATTATGTAGTGGTTGATGTCTAGGACCTATACAGGATACATTATGTAGTGGTTGATGTTTAGGACCTGTACAGGATACATTAAATAGTGGTTGATGTGATGTTTAGGACCTGGACAGGATACATTATGTAGTGGATGATGTTTAGGACCTGTACAGGATACATTATGTCGTGGTTGATGTGATGTTTAGAACCTGTACAGGTTACATTATGTAGTGGTTGATGTTTAGGACCTGTACAGGTTACATTATGATGTGGATGATGTTTAGGACCTGTACAGGATACATTATGTAGTATTGATGTTTAGGACCTGTAGAGGATACATTATGTAGTGGTTGATGTGATGTTTAGGACCTGTACAGGATACATTATGTAGTGGTTGATGTTTAGGACCTGTACAGGATACATTATGTAGTGGTTGATGTTTAGGACCTGTACAGGATACATTATGTCATGGTTGATGTGATGTTTAGGACCTGTACAGGATACATTATCTAGTGGTTGATGTTTAGGACCTGTACAGGATACATTATGTAGTGGTTGATGTTTAGGACCTGTACAGGATGCATTATGTAGTGGTTGATGTTTAGGACCTGTTCAGGATACATTATGTCATGGTTGATGTCATGTTTAGGACCTGTACAGGATACATTATGTAGTGGTTGATGTTTAGGACCTGTACAGGATACATTATGTCGTGGTTGATGTCATGTTTAGGACCTGTACAGGATACATTATGTAGTGGTTGATGTTTAGGACCTGTACAGGATACATTATGTCGTGGTTGATGTGATGTTTAGGACCTGTACAGGATACATTATGTCGTGGTTGATGTGATGTTTAGGACCTGTACAGGATACATTATGTAGTGGTTAATGTTTAGGACCTGTACAGGTTACATTATGTAGTGGTTGATGTTTAGGACCTGTTCAGGATACATTATGTAGTGGTTGATGTTTAGGACCTGTACAGGATACATTATGTAGTGGTTGATGTTTAGGACCTGTTCAGGATACATTATGTAGTGGTTGATGTTTAGGACCTGTACAGGTTACATTATGTAGTGGTTGATGTTTAGGACCTGTTCAGGATACATTATGTAGTGGTTGATGTTTAGGACCTGTACAGGATACATTATGTAGTGATTGATGTTTAGGACCTGTACAGGATACATTATGTAGTGGTTGATGTTTAGGACCTGTACAGGATACATTATTTAGTGGTTGATGTGATGTTTAGGACCTGTACAGGATACATTATGTAGTGGTTGATGTTTAGGACCTGTACAGGATACATTATGTCGTGGTTGATGTGATGTTTAGGACCTGTACAGGATACATTATGTCGTGGTTGATGTGATGTTTAGGACCTGTACAGGATACATTATGTAGTGGTTAATGTTTAGGACCTGTACAGGTTACATTATGTAGTGGTTGATGTTTTGGACCTGTTCAGGATACATTTTGTAGTGGTTGATGTTTAGGACCTGTACAGGATACATTATGTAGTGGTTGATGTTTAGGACCTGTTCAGGATACATTATGTAGTGGTTGATGTTTAGGACCTGTACAGGATACATTATGTAGTGGTTGATATTTAGGACCTGTACAGGATGCATTATGTAGTGGTTGATGTCTAGGACCTATACTGGATACATTATGTAGTGGTTGATGTTTAGGACCTGTACAGGATTCATTACATAGTGGTTGATGTGATGTTTAGGACCTGTACAGGTTACTTTATATAGTGGTTGATGTTTAGGACCAGTACAGGTTACTTTATGTAGTGGTTGATGTTTAGGACCTGTACAGGATACATTATGTAGTGGTTGATGTTTAGGACCTGTACAGGATACATTATATAGAGGTTGATGTGATGTTTAGGACCTGTACAGGATACATTATGTAGTGGTTGATGTTTAGGACCTGTACAGGATACATTATGTAGTGGTTGATGTTTAGGACCTGTACAGGATACATTATATAGAGGTTGATGTGATGTTTAGGACCTGTACAGGATACATTATGTAGTGGTTGATGTTTAGGACCTGTACAGGATACATTATGTAGTGGTTGATGTTTAGGACCTGTACAGGATACATTATGTAGTATTGATGTTTAGGACCTGTACAGGATACATTATGTAGTGGTTGATGTTTAGGACCTGTACAGGATACATTATGTAGTATTGATGTTTAGGACCTGTTCAGGATACATTATGTCGTGGTTGATGTCATGTTTAGGACCTGTACAGGATACATTATGTAGTGGTTGATGTTTAGGACCTGTACAGTATACATTATGTAGTGGTTGATGTTTAGGACCTGTACAGGTTACATTATGTAGTGGTTGATGTTTAGGACCTGTACAGGATACATTATGTAGTATTGATGTTTAGGACCTGTACAGGATACATTATGTAGTGGTTGATGTTTAGGACCTGTACAGGATACATTATGTAGTGGTTGATGTTTAGGATCTGTTCAGGATACATTATGTCGTGGTTGATGTCATGTTTAGGACCTGTACAGGATACATTATGTAGTGGTTGATGTTTAGGACCTGTAGAGGTTACATTATGTAGTGGTTGATGTTTAGGACCTGTACAGGATACATTATGTAGTGGTTGATGTTTAGGACCTGTTCAGGATACATTATGTAGTGGATGATGTTTAGGACCTGTACAGGATACATTATGTAGTGGTTGATGTTTAGGACCTGTACAGGATACATTATGTAGTGGATGATGTTTAGGACCTGTACAGGATACATTATGTAGTGATTGATGTTTAGGACCTGTACAGGATACATTATGTAGTGGTTGATGTTTAGGACCTGTACAGGATACATTATTTAGTGGTTGATGTGATGTTTAGGACCTGTACAGGATACATTATGTAGTGGTTGATGTTTAGGACCTGTACAGGATACATTATGTCGTGGTTGATGTGATGTTTAGGACCTGTACAGGATACATTATGTCGTGGTTGATGTGATGTTTAGGACCTGTACAGGATACATTATGTAGTGGTTAATGTTTAGGACCTGTACAGGTTACATTATGTAGTGGTTAATGTTTAGGACCTGTACAGGTTACATTATGTAGTGGTTGATGTTTAGGACCTGTTCAGGATACATTATGTAGTGATTGATGTTTAGGACCTGTACAGGATACATTATGTAGTGGTTGATGTTTAGGACCTGTTCAGGATACATTATGTCGTGGTTGATGTCATGTTTAGGACCTGTACAGGATACATTATGTAGTGGTTGATGTTTAGGACCTGTACAGGATACATTATGTCGTGGTTGATGTGATGTTTAGGACCTGTACAGGATACATTATGTCGTGGTTGATGTGATGTTTAGGACCTGTACAGGATACATTATGTAGTGGTTAATGTTTAGGACCTGTACAGGTTACATTATGTAGTGGTTGATGTTTAGGACCTGTTCAGGATACATTATGTAGTGGTTGATGTTTAGGACCTGTACAGGATACATTATGTAGTGGTTGATGTTTAGGACCTGTTCAGGATACATTATGTAGTGGTTGATGTTTAGGACCTGTACAGGTTACATTATGTAGTGGTTGATGTTTAGGACCTGTTCAGGATACATTATGTAGTGGTTGATGTTTAGGACCTGTACAGGATACATTATGTAGTGGTTGATGTTTAGGACCTGTACAGGATACATTATTTAGTGGTTGATGTGATGTTTAGGACCTGTACAGGATACATTATGTAGTGGTTGATGTTTAGGACCTGTACAGGATACATTATGTCGTGGTTGATGTGATGTTTAGGACCTGTACAGGATACATTATGTCGTGGTTGATGTGATGTTTAGGACCTGTACAGGATACATTATGTAGTGGTTAATGTTTAGGACCTGTACAGTTTACATTATGTAGTGGTTGATGTTTAGGACCTGTTCAGGATACATTATGTAGTGGTTGATGTTTAGGACCTGTACAGGATGCATTATGTAGTGGTTGATGTCTAGGACCTATACTGGATACATATTGTAGTAGTTGATGTTTAGGACCTGTACAGGATACATTATGTAGTATTGATGTTTAGGACCTGTTCAGGATACATTATGTCGTGGTTGATGTCATGTTTAGGACCTGTACAGGATACATTATGTAGTGGTTGATGTTTAGGACCTGTACAGGATACATTATGTAGTGGTTGATGTTTAGGACCTGTACAGGTTACATTATGTAGTGGTTGATGTTTAGGACCTGTACAGGATACATTATGTAGTATTGATGTTTAGGACCTGTACAGGATTCATTATGTAGTGGTTGATGTTTAGGACCTGTTCAGGATACATTATGTAGTGATTGATGTTTAGGACCTGTACAGGATACATTATGTAGTGGTTGATGTTTAGGACCTGTTCAGGATACATTATGTCGTGGTTGATGTCATGTTTAGGACCTGTACAGGATACATTATGTAGTGGTTGATGTTTAGGACCTGTACAGGATACATTATGTCGTGGTTGATGTGATGTTTAGGACCTGTACAGGATACATTATGTCGTGGTTGATGTGATGTTTAGGACCTGTACAGGATACATTATGTAGTGGTTAATGTTTAGGACCTGTACAGGTTACATTATGTAGTGGTTGATGTTTAGGACCTGTTCAGGATACATTATGTAGTGGTTGATGTTTAGGACCTGTACAGGATACATTATGTAGTGGTTGATGTTTAGGACCTGTTCAGGATACATTATGTAGTGGTTGATGTTTAGGACCTGTACAGGTTACATTATGTAGTGGTTGATGTTTAGGACCTGTTCAGGATACATTATGTAGTGGTTGATGTTTAGGACCTGTACAGGATACATTATGTAGTGGTTGATGTTTAGGACCTGTACAGGATACATTATTTAGTGGTTGATGTGATGTTTAGGACCTGTACAGGATACATTATGTAGTGGTTGATGTTTAGGACCTGTACAGGATACATTATGTCGTGGTTGATGTGATGTTTAGGACCTGTACAGGATACATTATGTCGTGGTTGATGTGATGTTTAGGACCTGTACAGGATACATTATGTAGTGGTTAATGTTTAGGACCTGTACAGTTTACATTATGTAGTGGTTGATGTTTAGGACCTGTTCAGGATACATTATGTAGTGGTTGATGTTTAGGACCTGTACAGGATGCATTATGTAGTGGTTGATGTCTAGGACCTATACTGGATACATATTGTAGTGGTTGATGTTTAGGACCTGTACAGGATACATTATGTAGTATTGATGTTTAGGACCTGTTCAGGATACATTATGTCGTGGTTGATGTCATGTTTAGGACCTGTACAGGATACATTATGTAGTGGTTGATGTTTAGGACCTGTACAGGATACATTATGTAGTGGTTGATGTTTAGGACCTGTACAGGTTACATTATGTAGTGGTTGATGTTTAGGACCTGTACAGGATACATTATGTAGTATTGATGTTTAGGACCTGTACAGGATTCATTATGTAGTGGTTGATGTTTAGGACCTGTACAGGATACATTATGTAGTGGTTGATGTTTAGGACCTGTACAGGATACATTATGTAGTGGTTGATGTTTAGGACCTGTACAGGATACATTATGTAGTGGTTGATGTCTAGGACCTATACAGGATACATTATGTAGTGGTTGATGTTTAGGACCTGTACAGGATACATTATGTAGTGGTTGATGTTTAGGACCTGTACAGGATACATTATATAGTGGTTGATGTGATGTTTAGGACCTGTACAGGTTACTTTATATAGTGGTTGATGTTTAGGACCAGTACAGGTTACATTATATAGTGGTTTATGTGATGTTTAGGACCTGTACAGGATACATTATGTAGTGGTTGATGTTTAGGACCTGTACAGGATACATTATGTAGTGGTTGATGTTTAGGACCTGTACAGGTTACATTATGTAGTGGTTGATGTTTAGGACCTGTACAGGATACATTATGTAGTGATTGATGTTTAGGACCTGTACAGGATACATTATGTAGTGGTTGATGTTTAGGACCTGTACAGGATACATTATGTAGTGGTTGATGTTTAGGACCTGTACAGGATACATTATGTAGTGATTGATGTTTAGGACCTGTACAGGATACATTATGTAGTGGTTGATGTTTAGGACCTGTACAGGATACATTATTTAGTGGTTGATGTGATGTTTAGGACCTGTACAGGATACATTATGTAGTGGTTGATGTTTAGGACCTGTACAGGATACATTATGTCGTGGTTGATGTGATGTTTAGGACCTGTACAGGATACATTATGTCGTGGTTGATGTGATGTTTAGGACCTGTACAGGATACATTATTTAGTGGTTAATGTTTAGGACCTGTACAGGTTACATTATGTAGTGGTTGATGTTTAGGACCTGTTCAGGATACATTATGTAGTGGTTGATGTTTAGGACCTGTACAGGATACATTATGTAGTGGTTGATGTTTAGGACCTGTACAGGATACATTATGTAGTGGTTGATGTTTAGGACCTGTACAGGATACATTATGTAGTGGTTGATGTCTAGGACCTGTACAGGATTCATTACATAGTGGTTGATGTGATGTTTAGGACCTGTACAGGTTACTTTATATAGTGGTTGATGTTTAGGACCAGTACAGGTTACTTTATGTAGTGGTTGATGTTTAGGACCTGTACAGGATACATTATGTAGTGGTTGATGTTTAGGACCTGTACAGGATACATTATATATAGGTTGATGTGATGTTTAGGACCTGTACAGGATACATTATGTAGTGGTTGATGTTTAGGACCTGTACAGGATACATTATGTAGTGGTTGATGTTTAGGACCTGTACAGGATACATTATGTAGTGGTTGATGTTTAGGACCTGTACAGGATACATTATGTAGTATTGATGTTTAGGACCTGTACAGGATACATTATGTAGTATTGATGTTTAGGACCTGTTCAGGATACATTATGTCGTGGTTGATGTCATGTTTAGGACCTGTACAGGATACATTATGTAGTGGTTGATGTTTAGGACCTGTACAGGTTACATTATGTAGTGGTTGATGTTTAGGACCTGTACAGGATACATTATGTAGTATTGATGTTTAGGACCTGTACAGGATACATTATATAGTGGTTGATGTTTAGGACCTGTACAGGATACATTATGTAGTGGTTGATGTTTAGGATCTGTACAGGATACATTATGTAGTGGTTGATGTTTAGGACCTGTACAGGATACATTATGTAGTGGTTGATGTTTAGGACCTGTACAGGATACATTATGTAGTGGTTGATGTTTAGGACCTGTACAGGATACATTATGTAGTGGTTGATGTTTAGGATCTGTTCAGGATACATTATGTCGTGGTTGATGTCATGTTTAGGACCTGTACAGGATACATTATGTAGTGGTTGATGTTTAGGACCTGTACAGGATACATTATGTAGTGGTTGATGTCTAGGACCTATACAGGATACATTATGTAGTGGTTGATGTTTAGGACCTGTACAGGATACATTATGTAGTGGTTGATGTTTAGGACCTGTACAGGATACATTATATAGTGGTTGATGTGATGTTTAGGACCTGTACAGGATACATTATGTAGTGGTTGATGTTTAGGACCTGTACAGGATACATTATGTAGTGGTTGATGTTTAGGACCTGTACAGGATACATTATATAGTGGTTGATGTGATGTTTAGGACCTGTACAGGATGCATTATGTAGTGGTTGATGTTTAGGACCTGTACAGGATACATTATGTAGTGGTTGATGTTTAGGACCTGTACAGGATACATTATGTAGTGGTTGATGTTTAGGACCTGTACAGGATACATTATATAGTGGTTGATGTGATGTTTAGGACCTGTACAGGATACATTATGTAGTGGTTGATGTTTAGGACCTGTACAGGATACATTATGTCGTGGTTGATGTGATGTTTAGGACCAGTACAGGATACATTATGTAGTGGTTGATGTTTAGGACCTGTACAGGTTACATTATGTAGTGGTTGATGTTTAGGACCTGTACAGGTTACATTATGTAGTGGTTGATGTTTAGGACCTGTTCAGGATACATTATGTAGTGGTTGATGTTTAGGACCTGTACAGGATACATTATGTAGTGGTTGATGTTTAGGACGTGTACAGGATACATTATGTAGTGGTTGATGTTTAGGACCTGTACAGGTTACATTATGAGGTGGTTGATGTTTAGGACCTGTACAGGATACATTATGTAGTGGTTGATGTTTAGGACCTGTACAGGATACATTATGTAGTGGTTGATGTTTAGGACCTGTACAGGATACATTATATAGAGGTTGATGTGATGTTTAGGACCTGTACAGGATACATTATGTAGTGGTTGATGTTTAGGACCTGTACAGGATACATTATGTAGTGGTTGATGTTTAGGACCTGTACAGGATACATTATGTAGTGGTTGATGTTTAGGACCTGTACAGGATACATTATGTAGTATTGATGTTTAGGACCTGTACAGGATACATTATGTAGTATTGATGTTTAGGACCTGTTCAGGATACATTATGTCGTGGTTGATGTCATGTTTAGGACCTGTACAGGATACATTATGTAGTGGTTGATGTTTAGGACCTGTACAGGATACATTATGTAGTGGTTGATGTTTAGGACCTGTACAGGTTACATTATGTAGTGGTTGATGTTTAGGACCTGTACAGGATACATTATGTAGTATTGATGTTTAGGACCTGTACAGGATACATTATATAGTGGTTGATGTTTAGGACCTGTACAGGATACATTATGTAGTGGTTGATGTTTAGGATCTGTACAGGATACATTATGTAGTGGTTGATGTTTAGGACCTGTACAGGATACATTATGTAGTGGTTGATGTTTAGGACCTGTACAGGATACATTATGTAGTGGTTGATGTTTAGGACCTGTACAGGATACATTATGTAGTGGTTGATGTTTAGGATCTGTTCAGGATACATTATGTCGTGGTTGATGTCATGTTTAGGACCTGTACAGGATACATTATGTAGTGGTTGATGTTTAGGACCTGTACAGGTTACATTATGTAGTGGTTGATGTTTAGGACCTGTACAGGATACATTATGTAGTGGTTGATGTCTAGGACCTATACAGGATACATTATGTAGTGGTTGATGTTTAGGACCTGGACAGGATACATTATGTAGTGGTTGATGTTTAGGACCTGTACAGGATACATTATATAGTGGTTGATGTGATGTTTAGGACCTGTACAGGTTACTTTATGTAGTGGTTGATGTTTAGGACCTGTACAGGATACATTATGTAGTGGTTGATGTTTAGGACCTGTACAGGATACATTATGTAGTGGTTGATGTTTAGGACCTGTACAGGATACATTATGTAGTGGTTGATGTTTAGGACCAGTACAGGTTACATTATATAGTGGTTGATGTGATGTTTAGGACCTGTACAGGATACATTATGTAGTGGTTGATGTTTAGGACCTGTACAGGATACATTATGTAGTGGTTGATGTTTAGGACCTGTACAGGATACATTATATAGTGGTTGATGTGATGTTTAGGACCTGTACAGGATACATTATGTAGTGGTTGATGTTTAGGACCTGTACAGGATACATTATGTAGTGGTTGATGTTTAGGACCATTACAGGTTACATTATGTAGTGGTTGATGTTTAGGACCTGTACAGGATACATTATATAGTGGTTGATGTGATGTTTAGGACCTGTACAGGATACATTATGTAGTGGTTGATGTTTAGGACCTGTACAGGATACATTATGTAGTGGTTGATGTTTAGGACCTGTACAGGATACATTATGTCGTGGTTGATGTGATGTTTAGGACCAGTACAGGATACATTATGTAGTGGTTGATGTTTAGGACCTGTACAGGATACATTATGTAGTGGTTGATGTCTAGGACCTATACAGGATACATTATGTAGTGGTTGATGTTTAGGACCTGTACAGGATACATTATGTAGTGGTTGATGTTTAGGACCTGTACAGGATACATTATATAGTGGTTGATGTGATGTTTAGGACCTGTACAGGATACATTATGTAGTGGTTGATGTTTAGGACCTGTACAGGATACATTATGTAGTGGTTGATGTTTAGGACCTGTACAGGATACATTATATAGTGGTTGATGTGATGTTTAGGACCTGTACAGGATGCATTATGTAGTGGTTGATGTTTAGGACCTGTACAGGATACATTATGTAGTGGTTGATGTTTAGGACCTGTACAGGATACATTATGTAGTGGTTGATGTTTAGGACCTGTACAGGATACATTATATAGTGGTTGATGTGATGTTTAGGACCTGTACAGGATACATTATGTAGTGGTTGATGTTTAGGACCTGTACAGGATACATTATGTCGTGGTTGATGTGATGTTTAGGACCAGTACAGGATACATTATGTAGTGGTTGATGTTTAGGACCTGTACAGGTTACATTATGTAGTGGTTGATGTTTAGGACCTGTACAGGTTACATTATGTAGTGGTTGATGTTTAGGACCTGTTCAGGATACATTATGTAGTGGTTGATGTTTAGGACCTGTACAGGATACATTATGTAGTGGTTGATGTTTAGGACGTGTACAGGATACATTATGTAGTGGTTGATGTTTAGGACCTGTACAGGTTACATTATGAGGTGGTTGATGTTTAGGACCTGTACAGGATACATTATGTAGTGGTTGATGTTTAGGACCTGTACAGGATACATTATGTAGTGGTTGATGTTTAGGACCTGTACAGGATACATTATGTCGTGGTTGATGTGATGTTTAGGACCAGTACAGGATACATTATGTAGTGGTTGATGTTTAGGACCTGTACAGGTTACATTATGTAGTGGTTGATGTTTAGGACCTGTACAGGTTACATTATGTAGTGGTTGATGTTTAGGACCTGTACAGGATACATTATGTAGTGGTTGATGTTTAGGACCTGTACAGGATACATTATGTCGTGGTTGATGTGTTTTAGGACCTGTACAGGATACATTATGTAGTGGTTGATGTTTAGGACCTGTACAGGATACATTATGTAGTGGTTGATGTCTTTAGGACCTGTACAGGATACATTATGTAGTGGTTGATGTTTAGGACCTGTACAGGATACATTATGTAGTGGTTGATGTTTAGGACCTGTACAGGATACATTATATAGTGGTTGATGTGATGTTTAGGACCTGTACAGGATACATTATGTAGTGGTTGATGTTTAGGACCTGTACAGGATACATTATGTAGTGGTTGATGTTTAGGACCTGTACAGGATACATTATATAGTGGTTGATGTGATGTTTAGGACCTGTACAGGATGCATTATGTAGTGGTTGATGTTTAGGACCTGTACAGGATACATTATGTCGTGGTTGATGTGATGTTTAGGACCTGTACAGGATACATTATGTAGTGGTTGATGTTTAGGACCTGTACAGGTTACATTATGTAGTGGTTGATGGTTTAGGACCTGTACAGGTTACATTATGTAGTGGTTGATGTTTAGGACCTGTTCAGGATACATTATGTAGTGGTTGATGTTTAGGACCTGTACAGGATACATTATGTAGTGGTTGATGTTTAGGACCTGTACAGGATACATTATGTAGTGGTTGATGTTTAGGACCTGTACAGGTTACATTATGAGGTGGTTGATGTTTAGGACCTGTTCAGGATACATTATGTAGTGGTTGATGTTTAGGACCTGTACAGGATACATTATGTAGTGGTTGATGTTTAGGACCTGTACAGGATACATTATATAGAGGTTGATGTGATGTTTAGGACCTGTACAGGATACATTATGTAGTGGTTGATGTTTAGGACCTGTACAGGATACATTATGTAGTGGTTGATGTTTAGGACCTGTACAGGATACATTATGTAGTGGTTGATGTTTAGGACCTGTACAGGATACATTATGTAGTATTGATGTTTAGGACCTGTACAGGATACATTATGTAGTATTGATGTTTAGGACCTGTTCAGGATACATTATGTCGTGGTTGATGTCATGTTTAGGACCTGTACAGGATACATTATGTAGTGGTTGATGTTTAGGACCTGTACAGGATACATTATGTAGTGGTTGATGTTTAGGACCTGTACAGGTTACATTATGTAGTGGTTGATGTTTAGGACCTGTACAGGATACATTATGTAGTATTGATGTTTAGGACCTGTACAGGATACATTATATAGTGGTTGATGTTTAGGACCTGTACAGGATACATTATGTAGTGGTTGATGTTTAGGATCTGTACAGGATACATTATGTAGTGGTTGATGTTTAGGACCTGTACAGGATACATTATGTAGTGGTTGATGTTTAGGACCTGTACAGGATACATTATGTAGTGGTTGATGTTTAGGACCTGTACAGGATACATTATGTAGTGGTTGATGTTTAGGATCTGTTCAGGATACATTATGTCGTGGTTGATGTCATGTTTAGGACCTGTACAGGATACATTATGTAGTGGTTGATGTTTAGGACCTGTACAGGTTACATTATGTAGTGGTTGATGTTTAGGACCTGTACAGGATACATTATGTAGTGGTTGATGTCTAGGACCTATACAGGATACATTATGTAGTGGTTGATGTTTAGGACCTGGACAGGATACATTATGTAGTGGTTGATGTTTAGGACCTGTACAGGATACATTATATAGTGGTTGATGTGATGTTTAGGACCTGTACAGGTTACTTTATGTAGTGGTTGATGTTTAGGACCTGTACAGGATACATTATGTAGTGGTTGATGTTTAGGACCTGTACAGGATACATTATGTAGTGGTTGATGTTTAGGACCTGTACAGGATACATTATGTAGTGGTTGATGTTTAGGACCAGTACAGGTTACATTATATAGTGGTTGATGTGATGTTTAGGACCTGTACAGGATACATTATGTAGTGGTTGATGTTTAGGACCTGTACAGGATACATTATGTAGTGGTTGATGTTTAGGACCTGTACAGGATACATTATATAGTGGTTGATGTGATGTTTAGGACCTGTACAGGATACATTATGTAGTGGTTGATGTTTAGGACCTGTACAGGATACATTATGTAGTGGTTGATGTTTAGGACCATTACAGGTTACATTATGTAGTGGTTGATGTTTAGGACCTGTACAGGATACATTATATAGTGGTTGATGTGATGTTTAGGACCTGTACAGGATACATTATGTAGTGGTTGATGTTTAGGACCTGTACAGGATACATTATGTAGTGGTTGATGTTTAGGACCTGTACAGGATACATTATGTCGTGGTTGATGTGATGTTTAGGACCAGTACAGGATACATTATGTAGTGGTTGATGTTTAGGACCTGTACAGGTTACATTATGTAGTGGTTGATGTTTAGGACCTGTACAGGTTACATTATGTAGTGGTTGATGTTTAGGACCTGTTCAGGATACATTATGTAGTGGTTGATGTTTAGGACCTGTACAGGATACATTATGTAGTGGTTGATGTTTAGGACGTGTACAGGATACATTATGTAGTGGTTGATGTTTAGGACCTGTACAGGTTACATTATGAGGTGGTTGATGTTTAGGACCTGTACAGGATACATTATGTAGTGGTTGATGTTTAGGACCTGTACAGGATACATTATGTAGTGGTTGATGTTTAGGACCTATACAGGATAGATTATGTAGTGGTTGATGTTTACGACCAGTAGAGGTTACTTTATGTAGTGGTTGATGTTTAGGACCTGTACAGGATACATTATGTAGTGGTTGATGTTTAGGACCTGTACAGGATACATTATGTGGTGGTTGATGTTTAGGACCTGTACAGGATACATTATGTAGTGGTTGATGTTTAGGACCTGTACAGGATACATTATATAGTGGTTGATGTGATGTTTAGGACCTGTACAGGATACATTATGTAGTGGTGGATGTTTAGGACCTGTACAGGATACATTATGTAGTGGTTGATGTTTAGGACCTGTACAGGATACATTATGTAGTGGTTGATGTTTAGGACCTGTACAGGATACATTATGTAGTGGTTGATGTTTAGGACCTGTACAGGATACATTATATAGTGGTTGATGTGATGTTTAGGACCTGTACAGGATACATTATGTAGTGGTTGATGTTTAGGACCTGTACAGGATACATTATGTAGTGGTTGATGTTTAGGACCTGTACAGGTTACATTATGTAGTGGTTGATGTTTAGGACCTGTACAGGATACATTATGTAGTATTGATGTTTAGGACCTGTACAGGACACATTATGTAGTGGTTGATGTTTAGGACCTGTACAGGATACATTATGTCGTGGTTGATGTGATGTTTAGGACCTGTACAGGATTCATTATGTAGTGGTTGATGTTTAGGACCTGTACAGGTTACATTATGAGGTGGTTGATGTTTAGGACCTGTACAGGATACATTATGTAGTGGTTGATGTTTAGGACCTGTACAGGATACATTATGTAGTGGTTGATGTTTAGGACCTGTACAGGATACATTATATAGAGGTTGATGTGATGTTTAGGACCTGTACAGGATACATTATGTAGTGGTTGATGTTTAGGACCTGTACAGGATACATTATGTAGTGGTTGATGTTTAGGACCTGTACAGGATACATTATGTAGTGGTTGATGTTTAGGACCTGTACAGGATACATTATGTAGTATTGATGTTTAGGACCTGTACAGGATACATTATGTAGTATTGATGTTTAGGACCTGTTCAGGATACATTATGTCGTGGTTGATGTCATGTTTAGGACCTGTACAGGATACATTATGTAGTGGTTGATGTTTAGGACCTGTACAGGATACATTATGTAGTGGTTGATGTTTAGGACCTGTACAGGTTACATTATGTAGTGGTTGATGTTTAGGACCTGTACAGGATACATTATGTAGTATTGATGTTTAGGACCTGTACAGGATACATTATATAGTGGTTGATGTTTAGGACCTGTACAGGATACATTATGTAGTGGTTGATGTTTAGGATCTGTACAGGATACATTATGTAGTGGTTGATGTTTAGGACCTGTACAGGATACATTATGTAGTGGTTGATGTTTAGGACCTGTACAGGATACATTATATAGTGGTTGATGTGATGTTTAGGACCTGTACAGGATACATTATGTAGTGGTTGATGTTTAGGACCTGTACAGGATACATTATGTAGTGGTTGATGTTTAGGACCAGTACAGGTTACATTATGTAGTGGTTGATGTTTAGGACCTGTACAGGATACATTATGTAGTATTGATGTTTAGGACCTGTACAGGATACATTATGTAGTATTGATGTTTAGGACCTGTTCAGGATACATTATGTCGTGGTTGATGTCATGTTTAGGACCTGTACAGGATACATTATATAGTGGTTGATGTTTAGGACCTGTACAGGATACATTATGTGGTGGTTGATGTTTAGGACCTGTACAGGATACATTATGTAGTGGTTGATGTTTAGGACCTGTACAGGATACATTATGTAGTGGTTGATGTTTAGGACCTGTACAGGATACATTATGTAGTGGTTGATGTTTAGGACCTATACAGGATAGATTATGTAGTGGTTGATGTTTACGACCAGTAGAGGTTACTTTATGTAGTGGTTGATGTTTAGGACCTGTACAGGATACATTATGTAGTGGTTGATGTTTAGGACCTGTACAGGATACATTATGTGGTGGTTGATGTTTAGGACCTGTACAGGATACATTATGTAGTGGTTGATGTTTAGGACCTGTACAGGATACATTATGTAGTGGTTGATGTTTAGGATCTGTACAGGATACATTATATAGTGGTTGATGTGATGTTTAGGACCTGTACAGGATACATTATGTAGTGGTGGATGTTTAGGACCTGTACAGGATACATTATGTAGTGGTTGATGTTTAGGACCATTACAGGTTACATTATGTAGTGGTTGATGTTTAGGACCTGTACAGGATACATTATATAGTGGTTGATGTGATGTTTAGGACCTGTACAGGATACATTATGTAGTGGTTGATGTTTAGGACCTGTACAGGATACATTATGTAGTGGTTGATGTTTAGGACCTGTACAGGATACATTATGTCGTGGTTGATGTGATGTTTAGGACCAGTACAGGATACATTATGTAGTGGTTGATGTTTAGGACCTGTACAGGTTACATTATGTAGTGGTTGATGTTTAGGACCTGTACAGGTTACATTATGTAGTGGTTGATGTTTAGGACCTGTTCAGGATACATTATGTAGTGGTTGATGTTTAGGACCTGTACAGGATACATTATGTAGTGGTTGATGTTTAGGACGTGTACAGGATACATTATGTAGTGGTTGATGTTTAGGACCTGTACAGGTTACATTATGAGGTGGTTGATGTTTAGGACCTGTACAGGATACATTATGTAGTGGTTGATGTTTAGGACCTGTACAGGATACATTATGTAGTGGTTGATGTTTAGGACCTGTACAGGATACATTATGTGGTGGTTGATGTTTAGGACCTGTACAGGATACATTATGTAGTGGTTGATGTTTAGGACCTGTACAGGATACATTATGTAGTGGTTGATGTTTAGGACCTGTACAGGATACATTATATAGTGGTTGATGTTTAGGACCTGTACAGGATACATTATGTGGTGGTTGATGTTTAGGACCTGTACAGGATACATTATGTAGTGGTTGATGTTTAGGACCTGTACAGGATACATTATGTAGTGGTTGATGTTTAGGACCTGTACAGGATACATTATGTAGTGGTTGATGTTTAGGACCTATACAGGATAGATTATGTAGTGGTTGATGTTTACGACCAGTAGAGGTTACTTTATGTAGTGGTTGATGTTTAGGACCTGTACAGGATACATTATGTAGTGGTTGATGTTTAGGACCTGTACAGGATACATTATGTGGTGGTTGATGTTTAGGACCTGTACAGGATACATTATGTAGTGGTTGATGTTTAGGACCTGTACAGGATACATTATGTAGTGGTTGATGTTTAGGATCTGTACAGGATACATTATATAGTGGTTGATGTGATGTTTAGGACCTGTACAGGATACATTATGTAGTGGTGGATGTTTAGGACCTGTACAGGATACATTATGTAGTGGTTGATGTTTAGGACCTGTACAGGATACATTATGTAGTGGTTGATGTTTAGGACCTGTACAGGATACATTATGTAGTGGTTGATGTTTAGGACCTGTACAGGATACATTATATAGTGGTTGATGTGATGTTTAGGACCTGTACAGGATACATTATGTAGTATTGATGTTTAGGACCTGTACAGGACACATTATGTAGTGGTTGATGTTTAGGACCTGTACAGGATACATTATGTCGTGGTTGATGTGATGTTTAGGACCTGTACAGGATACATTATGTAGTGGTTGATGTTTAGGACCTGTACAGGATACATTATGTCGTGGTTGATGTGATGTTTAGGACCTGTACAGGATACAATATGTAGTGGTTGATGTTTAGGACCTGTACAGGATTCATTATGTAGTGGTTGATGTTTAGGACCTATACAGGATACATTATGTAGTGGTTGATGTTTAGGACCTGTACAGGATACATTATGTAGTGGTTGATGTTTAGGACCTGTACAGGATACATTATATAGTGGTTGATGTGATTTTTAGGACCTGTACAGGATACATTATGTAGTGGTTGATTTTTAGGACCTGTACAGGATACATTATGTAGTGGTTGATGTTTAGGACCTGTACAGGATACATTATGTAGTGGTTGATGTCTAGGACCTATACAGGATACATTATGTAGTGGTTGATGTCTAGGACCTATACAGGATACATTATGTAGTGGTTGATGTTTAGGACCTGTACAGGTTACTTTATATAGTGGTTGATGTTTAGGACCTGTACAGGATACATTATATAGTGGTTGATGTGATGTTTAGGACCTGTACAGGATACATTATGTACTGGTTGATGTTTAGGACCTGTACAGGATACATTATATAGTGGTTGATGTGATGTTTAGGACCTGTACAGGATACATTATGTAGTGGTTGATGTTTAGGACCTGTACAGGATACATTATGTAGTGGTTGATGTTTAGGACCTGTACAGGATACATAATGTAGTGGTTGATGTTTAGGACCTGTACAGGATACATTATATAGTGGTTGATGTGATGTTTAGGACCTGTACAGGTTACATTATGTAGTGGTTGATGTTTAGGACCTGTACAGGATACATTATGTAGTGGTTGATGTTTAGGACCTGTACAGGATACATTATGTCGTGGTTGATGTGATGTTTAGGACCTGTTCAGGATACATTATGTAGTGGTTGATGTTTAGGACCTGTACAGGTTACATTATGTAGTGGTTGATGTTTAGGACCTGTACAGGTTACATTATGTAGTGGTTGATGTTTAGGACCTGTTCAGGATACATTATGTAGTGGTTGATGTTTAGGACCTGTACAGGATACATTATGTAGTGGTTGATGTTTAGGACCTGTACAGGATACATTATATAGTGGTTGATGTTTAGGACCTGTACAGGATACATTATGTAGTGGTTGATGTTTAGGACCTGTACAGGATACATTATGTAGTGGTTGATGTTTAGGACCTGTACAGGATACATTATGTAGTCGTTGATGTCTAGGACCTATACATGATAGATTATGTAGTGGTTGATGTTTACGACCAGTAGAGGTTACTTTATGTAGTGGTTGATGTTTAGGACCTGTACAGGATACATTATGTAGTGGTTGATGTTTAGGACCTGTACAGGATACATTATGTGGTGGTTGATGTTTAGGACCTGTACAGGTTACATTATGTAGTGGTTGATGTTTAAGACCTGTACAGGATACATTATGTAGTGGTTGATGTTTAGGACCTGTTCAGGATACATTATGTCGTGGTTGATGTCATGTTTAGGACCTGTACAGGATACATTATGTAGTGGTTGATGTTAAGAACCTGTACAGGATTCATTATGTAGTGGTTGATGTTTAGGACCTGTACAGGATACATTATATAGTGGTTGATGTGATGTTTAGGACCTGTACAGGATACATTATGTAGTGGTTGATGTTTAGGACCTGTACAGGATACATTATGTAGTGGTTGATGTTTAGGACCTGTACAGGTTACATTATGTAGTGGTTGATGTTTAGGACCTGTACAGGTTACATTATGTAGTGGTTGATGTTTAGGACCTGTTCAGGATACATTATGTAGTGGTTGATGTTTAGGACCTGTACAGGATACATTATGTAGTGGTTGATGTTTAGGACCTGTACAGGATACATTATGTAGTGGTAATGTCTAGGACCTGTACAGGTTACATTATGTAGTGGTTGATGTTTAGGACCTGTACAGGATACATTATGTAGTGGTTGATGTTTAGGACCTGTACAAGATACATTATGTAGTGGTTGATGTCTAGGACCTATACAGGATAGATTATGTAGTGGTTGATGTTTACGACCAGTAGAGGTTACATTATGTAGTGGTTGATATTTAGGACCTGTACAGGATACATTATGTAGTGCTTGATGTTTAGGACCTGTACAGGATACATTATGTGGTGGTTGATGTTTAGGACCTGTACAGGTTACATTATGTAGTGGTTGATCTTTAGGACCTGTACAGGATACATTATGTAGTGGTTGATGTTTAGGACCTTTACAGGATTCATTATGTAGTGGTTGATGTTTAGGACCTGTACAGGATACATTATGTAGTGGTTGATGTTTAGGACCTGTACAGGATACATTATGTAGTGGTTGATGTTTAGGACCTGTACAGGATACATTATGTAGTGGTTGATGTTTAGGACCTGTACAGGTTACATTATGTAGTGGTTGATGTTTAGGACCTGTACAGGTTACATTATGTAGTGGTTGATGTTTAGGACCTGTACAGGTTACATTATGTAGTGGTTGATGTTTAGGACCTGTACAGGATACATTATGTAGTTGTTGATGTTTAGGACCTGTACAGGATACATTATATAGTGGTTGATATGATGTTTAGGACCTGTACAGGATACATTATGTAGTGGTTGATGTTTAGGACCTGTACAGGATACATTATGTCGTGGTTGATGTGATGTTTAGGACCTTTACAGGATACATTATGTCGTGGTTGATGTGATGTTTAGGACCTGTACAGTATACATGATGTAGTGGTTGATGTTTAGGACCTGTACAGGTTACATTATGTAGTGGTTGATGTTTAGGACCTGTTCAGGATACATTATGTAGTGGTTGATGTTTAGGACCTGTACAGGATACATTATGTAGTGGTTGATGTTTAGGACCTTTACAGGATACATTATGTAGTGGTTGATGTTTAGGACCTGTACAGGTTACATTATGTAGTGGTTCATGTTTAGGACCTTTACAGGATACATTATGTAGTGGTTGATGTTTAGGACCTGTTCAGGATACATTATGTCGTGGTTGATGTCATGTTTAGGACCTGTACAGGATACATTATGTAGTGGTTGATGTTAAGAACCTGTACAGGATTCATTATGTAGTGGTTGATGTTTAGGACCTGTACAGGATACATTATATAGTGGTTGATGTGATGTTTAGGACCTGTACAGGATACATTATGTAGTGGTGAATGTTTAGGACCTGTACAGGATACATTATGTAGTGGTTGATGCTTAGGACCTGTACAGGATACATTATATAGTGGTTGATGTGATGTTTAGGACCTGTACAGGATACATTATGTAGTGGTTGATGTTTAGGACCTGTACAGGATACATTATGTAGTGGTTGATGTTTAGGACCTGTACAGGATACATTATGTAGTGGTTGATGTTTAGGACCTGTACAGGATACATTATGTCGTGGTTGATGTGATGTTTAGGACCAGTACAGGATACATTATGTAGTGGTTGATGTTTAGGACCTGTACAGGTTACATTATGTAGTGGTTGATGTTTAGGACCTGTACAGGTTACATTATGTAGTGGTTGATGTTTAGGACCTGTTCAGGATACATTATGTAGTGGTTGATGTTTAGGACCTGTACAGGATACATTATGTAGTGGTTGATGTTTAGGACGTGTACAGGATACATTATGTAGTGGTTGATGTTTAGGACCTGTACAGGTTACATTATGAGGTGGTTGATGTTTAGGACCTGTACAGGATACATTATGTAGTGGTTGATGTTTAGGACCTGTACAGGATACATTATGTAGTGGTTGATGTTTAGGACCTATACAGGATAGATTATGTAGTGGTTGATGTTTACGACCAGTAGAGGTTACTTTATGTAGTGGTTGATGTTTAGGACCTGTACAGGATACATTATGTAGTGGTTGATGTTTAGGACCTGTACAGGATACATTATGTGGTGGTTGATGTTTAGGACCTGTACAGGATACATTATGTAGTGGTTGATGTTTAGGACCTGTACAGGATACATTATGTAGTGGTTGATGTTTAGGACCTGTACAGGATACATTATGTAGTGGTTGATGTTTAGGACCTGTACAGGATACATTATGTAGTGGTTGATGTTTAGGACCTGTACAGGATACATTATATAGAGGTTGATGTGATGTTTAGGACCTGTACAGGATACATTATGTAGTGGTTGATGTTTAGGACCTGTACAGGATACATTATGTAGTGGTTGATGTTTAGGACCTGTACAGGATACATTATGTAGTGGTTGATGTTTAGGACCTGTACAGGATACATTATGTAGTATTGATGTTTAGGACCTGTACAGGATACATTATGTAGTATTGATGTTTAGGACCTGTTCAGGATACATTATGTCGTGGTTGATGTCATGTTTAGGACCTGTACAGGATACATTATGTAGTGGTTGATGTTTAGGACCTGTACAGGATACATTATGTAGTGGTTGATGTTTAGGACCTGTACAGGTTACATTATGTAGTGGTTGATGTTTAGGACCTGTACAGGATACATTATGTAGTATTGATGTTTAGGACCTGTACAGGATACATTATATAGTGGTTGATGTTTAGGACCTGTACAGGATACATTATGTAGTGGTTGATGTTTAGGATCTGTACAGGATACATTATGTAGTGGTTGATGTTTAGGACCTGTACAGGATACATTATGTAGTGGTTGATGTTTAGGACCTGTACAGGATACATTATGTAGTGGTTGATGTTTAGGACCTGTACAGGATACATTATGTAGTGGTTGATGTTTAGGATCTGTTCAGGATACATTATGTCGTGGTTGATGTCATGTTTAGGACGTGTACAGGATACATTATGTAGTGGTTGATGTTTAGGACCTGTACAGGATTCATTATGTAGTGGTTGATGTTTAGGACCTGTACAGGTTACATTATGTAGTGGTTGATGTTTAGGACCTGTACAGGATACATTATGTAGTGGTTGATGTTTAGGACCTGTACAGGATACATTATGTAGTGGTTGATGTTTAGGACCTGTACAGGATACATTATGTAGTGGTTGATGTCTAGGACCTATACAGGATACATTATGTAGTATTGATGTTTAGGACCTGTACAGGATACATTATGTAGTGGTTGATGTTTAGGACCTGGACAGGATACATTATGTAGTGGTTGATGTTTAGGACCTGTACAGGATACATTATATAGTGGTTGATGTGATGTTTAGGACCTGTACAGGTTACTTTATGTAGTGGTTGATGTTTAGGACCTGTACAGGATACATTATGTAGTGGTTGATGTTTAGGACCTGTACAGGATACATTATGTAGTGGTTGATGTTTAGGACCTGTACAGGATACATTATGTAGTGGTTGATGTTTAGGACCAGTACAGGTTACATTATATAGTGGTTGATGTGATGTTTAGGACCTGTACAGGATACATTATGTAGTGGTTGATGTTTAGGACCTGTACAGGATACATTATGTAGTGGTTGATGTTTAGGACCTGTACAGGATACATTATATAGTGGTTGATGTGATGTTTAGGACCTGTACAGGATACATTATGTAGTGGTTGATGTTTAGGACCTGTACAGGATACATTATGTAGTGGTTGATGTTTAGGACCATTACAGGTTACATTATGTAGTGGTTGATGTTTAGGACCTGTACAGGATACATTATATAGTGGTTGATGTGATGTTTAGGACCTGTACAGGATACATTATGTAGTGGTTGATGTTTAGGACCTGTACAGGATACATTATGTAGTGGTTGATGTTTAGGACCTGTACAGGATACATTATGTCGTGGTTGATGTGATGTTTAGGACCAGTACAGGATACATTATGTAGTGGTTGATGTTTAGGACCTGTTCAGGATACATTATGTAGTGGTTGATGTTTAGGACCTGTACAGGATACATTATGTAGTGGTTGATGTTTAGGACGTGTACAGGATACATTATGTAGTGGTTGATGTTTAGGACCTGTACAGGTTACATTATGTAGTGGTTGATGTTTAGGACCTGTACAGGTTACATTATGTAGTGGTTGATGTTTAGGACCTGTTCAGGATACATTATGTAGTGGTTGATGTTTAGGACCTGTACAGGATACATTATGTAGTGGTTGATGTTTAGGACGTGTACAGGATACATTATGTAGTGGTTGATGTTTAGGACCTGTACAGGTTACATTATGAGGTGGTTGATGTTTAGGACCTGTACAGGATACATTATGTAGTGGTTGATGTTTAGGACCTGTACAGGATACATTATGTAGTGGTTGATGTTTAGGACCTGTACAGGATACATTATGTGGTGGTTGATGTTTAGGACCTGTACAGGATACATTATGTAGTGGTTGATGTTTAGGACCTGTACAGGATACATTATGTAGTGGTTGATGTTTAGGACCTGTACAGGATACATTATATAGTGGTTGATGTTTAGGACCTGTACAGGATACATTATGTGGTGGTTGATGTTTAGGACCTGTACAGGATACATTATGTAGTGGTTGATGTTTAGGACCTGTACAGGATACATTATGTAGTGGTTGATGTTTAGGACCTGTACAGGATACATTATGTAGTGGTTGATGTTTAGGACCTATACAGGATAGATTATGTAGTGGTTGATGTTTACGACCAGTAGAGGTTACTTTATGTAGTGGTTGATGTTTAGGACCTGTACAGGATACATTATGTAGTGGTTGATGTTTAGGACCTGTACAGGATACATTATGTAGTGGTTGATGTTTAGGACCTGTACAGGATACATTATGTAGTGGTTGATGTCTAGGACCTATACAGGATACATTATGTAGTGGTTGATGTTTAGGACCTGGACAGGATACATTATGTAGTGGTTGATGTTTAGGACCTGTACAGGATACATTATATAGTGGTTGATGTGATGTTTAGGACCTGTACAGGTTACTTTATGTAGTGGTTGATGTTTAGGACCTGTACAGGATACATTATGTAGTGGTTGATGTTTAGGACCTGTACAGGATACATTATGTAGTGGTTGATGTTTAGGACCTGTACAGGATACATTATGTAGTGGTTGATGTTTAGGACCAGTACAGGTTACATTATATAGTGGTTGATGTGATGTTTAGGACCTGTACAGGATACATTATGTAGTGGTTGATGTTTAGGACCTGTACAGGATACATTATGTAGTGGTTGATGTTTAGGACCTGTACAGGATACATTATATAGTGGTTGATGTGATGTTTAGGACCTGTACAGGATACATTATGTAGTGGTTGATGTTTAGGACCTGTACAGGATACATTATGTAGTGGTTGATGTTTAGGACCATTACAGGTTACATTATGTAGTGGTTGATGTTTAGGACCTGTACAGGATACATTATATAGTGGTTGATGTGATGTTTAGGACCTGTACAGGATACATTATGTAGTGGTTGATGTTTAGGACCTGTACAGGATACATTATGTAGTGGTTGATGTTTAGGACCTGTACAGGATACATTATGTCGTGGTTGATGTGATGTTTAGGACCAGTACAGGATACATTATGTAGTGGTTGATGTTTAGGACCTGTTCAGGATACATTATGTAGTGGTTGATGTTTAGGACCTGTACAGGATACATTATGTAGTGGTTGATGTTTAGGACGTGTACAGGATACATTATGTAGTGGTTGATGTTTAGGACCTGTACAGGTTACATTATGTAGTGGTTGATGTTTAGGACCTGTACAGGTTACATTATGTAGTGGTTGATGTTTAGGACCTGTTCAGGATACATTATGTAGTGGTTGATGTTTAGGACCTGTACAGGATACATTATGTAGTGGTTGATGTTTAGGACGTGTACAGGATACATTATGTAGTGGTTGATGTTTAGGACCTGTACAGGTTACATTATGAGGTGGTTGATGTATAGGACCTGTACAGGATACATTATGTAGTGGTTGATGTTTAGGACCTGTACAGGATACATTATGTAGTGGTTGATGTTTAGGACATGTACAGGATACATTATGTGGTGGTTGATGTTTAGGACCTGTACAGGATACATTATGTAGTGGTTGATGTTTAGGACCTGTACAGGATACATTATGTAGTGGTTGATGTTTAGGACCTGTACAGGATACATTATATAGTGGTTGATGTTTAGGACCTGTACAGGATACATTATGTGGTGGTTGATGTTTAGGACCTGTACAGGATACATTATGTAGTGGTTGATGTTTAGGACCTGTACAGGATACATTATGTAGTGGTTGATGTTTAGGACCTGTACAGGATACATTATGTAGTGGTTGATGTTTAGGACCTATACAGGATAGATTATGTAGTGGTTGATGTTTACGACCAGTAGAGGTTACTTTATGTAGTGGTTGATGTTTAGGACCTGTACAGGATACATTATGTAGTGGTTGATGTTTAGGACCTGTACAGGATACATTATGTAGTGGTTGATGTTTAGGACCTGTACAGGATACATTATGTAGTGGTTGATGTCTAGGACCTATACAGGATACATTATGTAGTGGTTGATGTTTAGGACCTGGACAGGATACATTATGTAGTGGTTGATGTTTAGGACCTGTACAGGATACATTATATAGTGGTTGATGTGATGTTTAGGACCTGTACAGGTACTTTATGTAGTGGTTGATGTTTAGGACCTGTACAGGATACATTATGTAGTGGTTGATGTTTAGGACCTGTACAGGATACATTATGTAGTGGTTGATGTTTAGGACCTGTACAGGATACATTATGTAGTGGTTGATGTTTAGGACCAGTACAGGTTACATTATATAGTGGTTGATGTGATGTTTAGGACCTGTACAGGATACATTATGTAGTGGTTGATGTTTAGGACCTGTACAGGATACATTATGTAGTGGTTGATGTTTAGGACCTGTACAGGATACATTATATAGTGGTTGATGTGATGTTTAGGACCTGTACAGGATACATTATGTAGTGGTTGATGTTTAGGACCTGTACAGGATACATTATGTAGTGGTTGATGTTTAGGACCATTACAGGTTACATTATGTAGTGGTTGATGTTTAGGACCTGTACAGGATACATTATATAGTGGTTGATGTGATGTTTAGGACCTGTACAGGATACATTATGTAGTGGTTGATGTTTAGGACCTGTACAGGATACATTATGTAGTGGTTGATGTTTAGGACCTGTACAGGATACATTATGTCGTGGTTGATGTGATGTTTAGGACCAGTACAGGATACATTATGTAGTGGTTGATGTTTAGGACCTGTTCAGGATACATTATGTAGTGGTTGATGTTTAGGACCTGTACAGGATACATTATGTAGTGGTTGATGTTTAGGACGTGTACAGGATACATTATGTAGTGGTTGATGTTTAGGACCTGTACAGGTTACATTATGTAGTGGTTGATGTTTAGGACCTGTACAGGTTACATTATGTAGTGGTTGATGTTTAGGACCTGTTCAGGATACATTATGTAGTGGTTGATGTTTAGGACCTGTACAGGATACATTATGTAGTGGTTGATGTTTAGGACGTGTACAGGATACATTATGTAGTGGTTGGTGTTTAGGACCTGTACAGGTTACATTATGAGGTGGTTGATGTATAGGACCTGTACAGGATACATTATGTAGTGGTTGATGTTTAGGACCTGTACAGGATACATTATGTAGTGGTTGATGTTTAGGACATGTACAGGATACATTATGTGGTGGTTGATGTTTAGGACCTGTACAGGATACATTATGTAGTGGTTGATGTTTAGGACCTGTACAGGATACATTATGTAGTGGTTGATGTTTAGGACCTGTACAGGATACATTATATAGTGGTTGATGTTTAGGACCTGTACAGGATACATTATGTGGTGGTTGATGTTTAGGACCTGTACAGGATACATTATGTAGTGGTTGATGTTTAGGACCTGTACAGGATACATTATGTAGTGGTTGATGTTTAGGACCTGTACAGGATACATTATGTAGTGGTTGATGTTTAGGACCTATACAGGATAGATTATGTAGTGGTTGATGTTTACGACCAGTAGAGGTTACTTTATGTAGTGGTTGATGTTTAGGACCTGTACAGGATACATTATGTAGTGGTTGATGTTTAGGACCTGTACAGGATACATTATGTGGTGGTTGATGTTTAGGACCTGTACAGGATACATTATGTAGTGGTTGATGTTTAGGACCTGTACAGGATACATTATGTAGTGGTTGATGTTTAGGATCTGTACAGGATACATTATATAGTGGTTGATGTGATGTTTAGGACCTGTACAGGATACATTATGTAGTGGTGGATGTTTAGGACCTGTACAGGATACATTATGTAGTGGTTGATGTTTAGGACCTGTACAGGATACATTATGTAGTGGTTGATGTTTAGGACCTGTACAGGATACATTATGTAGTGGTTGATGTTTAGGACCTGTACAGGATACATTATATAGTGGTTGATGTGATGTTTAGGACCTGTACAGGATACATTATGTAGTGGTTGATGTTTAGGACCTGTACAGGATACATTATGTAGTGGTTGATGTTTAGGACCTGTACAGGTTACATTATGTAGTGGTTGATGTTTAGGACCTGTACAGGATACATTATGTAGTATTGATGTTTAGGACCTGTACAGGACACATTATGTAGTGGTTGATGTTTAGGACCTGTACAGGATACATTATGTCGTGGTTGATGTGATGTTTAGGACCTGTACAGGATACATTATGTAGTGGTTGATGTTTAGGACCTGTTCAGGATACATTATGTAGTGGTTGATGTTTAGGACCTGTACAGGATACATTATGTAGTGGTTGATGTTTAGGACCTGTACAGGATACATTATGTAGTGGTAATGTCTAGGACCTGTACAGGTTACATTATGTAGTGGTTGATGTTTAGGACCTGTACAGGATACATTATGTAGTGGTTGATGTTTAGGACCTGTACAAGATACATTATGTAGTGGTTGATTTTTAGGACCTGTACAGGATACATTATGTAGTGGTTGATGTTTAGGACCTGTACAGGATACATTATGTAGTGGTTGATGTCTAGGACCTATACAGGATACATTATGTAGTGGTTGATGTTTAGGACCTGTACAGGATACATTATGTAGTGGTTGATGTTTAGGACCTGTACAGGATACATTATATAGTGGTTGATGTGATTTTTAGGACCTGTACAGGATACATTATGTAGTGGTTGATTTTTAGGACCTGTACAGGATACATTATGTAGTGGTTGATGTTTAGGACCTGTACAGGATACATTATGTAGTGGTTGATGTCTAGGACCTATACAGGATACATTATGTAGTGGTTGATGTCTAGGACCTATACAGGATACATTATGTAGTGGTTGATGTTTAGGACCTGTACAGGTTACTTTATATAGTGGTTGATGTTTAGGACCAGTACAGGATACATTATATAGTGGTTGATGTGATGTTTAGGACCTGTACAGGATACATTATGTACTGGTTGATGTTTAGGACCTGTACAGGATACATTATATAGTGGTTGATGTGATGTTTAGGACCTGTACAGGATACATTATGTAGTGGTTGATGTTTAGGACCTGTACAGGATACATTATGTAGTGGTTGATGTTTAGGACCTGTACAGCATACATTATGTAGTGGTTGATGTTTAGGACCTGTACAGGATACATTATATAGTGGTTGATGTGATGTTTAGGACCTGTACAGGATACATTATGTAGTGGTTGATGTTTAGGACCTGTACAGGATACATTATGTAGTGGTTGATGTTTAGGACCTGTACAGGATACATTATGTCGTGGTTGATGTGATGTTTAGGACCTGTTCAGGATACATTATGTAGTGGTTGATGTTTAGGACCTGTACAGGTTACATTATGTAGTGGTTGATGTTTAGGACCTGTACAGGTTACATTATGTAGTGGTTGATGTTTAGGACCTGTTCAGGATACATTATGTAGTGGTTGATGTTTAGGACCTGTACAGGATACATTATGTAGTGGTTGATGTTTAGGACCTGTACAGGATACATTATATAGTGGTTGATGTTTAGGACCTGTACAGGATACATTATGTAGTGGTTGATGTTTAGGACCTGTACAGGATACATTATGTAGTGGTTGATGTTTAGGACCTGTACAGGATACATTATGTGGTGGTTGATGTTTAGGACCTGTACAGGATTCATTATGTAGTGGTTGATGTTTAGGACCTGTACAGGATACATTATATAGTGGTTGATGTGATGTTTAGGACCTGTACAGGATACATTATGTAGTGGTTGATGTTTAGGACCTGTACAGGATACATTATGTAGTGGTTGATGTTTAGGACCTGTACAGGTTACATTATGTAGTGGTTGATGTTTAGGACCTGTACAGGTTACATTATGTAGTGGTTGATGTTTAGGACCTGTTCAGGATACATTATGTAGTGGTTGATGTTTAGGACCTGTACAGGATACATTATGTAGTGGTTGATGTTTAGGACCTGTACAGGATACATTATGTAGTGGTAATGTCTAGGACCTGTACAGGTTACATTATGTAGTGGTTGATGTTTAGGACCTGTACAGGATACATTATGTAGTGGTTGATGTTTAGGACCTGTACAAGATACATTATGTAGTGGTTGATGTCTAGGACCTATACAGGATAGATTATGTAGTGGTTGATGTTTACGACCAGTAGAGGTTACATTATGTAGTGGTTGATATTTAGGACCTGTACAGGATACATTATGTAGTGCTTGATGTTTAGGACCTGTACAGGATACATTATGTGGTGGTTGATGTTTAGGACCTGTACAGGTTACATTATGTAGTGGTTGATGTTTAGGACCTGTACAGGATACATTATGTAGTGGTTGATGTTTAGGACCTGTACAGGTTACATTATGTAGTGGTTGATGTTTAGGACCTGTACAGGTTACATTATGTAGTGGTTGATGTTTAGGACCTGTACAGGTTACATTATGTAGTGGTTGATGTTTAGGACCTGTACAGGATACATTATGTAGTTGTTGATGTTTAGGACCTGTACAGGATACATTATGTAGTGGTTGATATGATGTTTAGGACCTGTACAGGATACATTATGTAGTGGTTGATGTTTAGGACCTGTACAGGATACATTATGTCGTGGTTGATGTGATGTTTAGGACCTTTACAGGATACATTATGTCGTGGTTGATGTGATGTTTAGGACCTGTACAGTATACATGATGTAGTGGTTGATGTTTAGGACCTGTACAGGTTACATTATGTAGTGGTTGATGTTTAGGACCTGTTCAGGATACATTATGTAGTGGTTGATGTTTAGGACCTGTACAGGATACATTATGTAGTGGTTGATGTTTAGGACCTTTACAGGATACATTATGTAGTGGTTGATGTTTAGGACCTGTACAGGTTACATTATGTAGTGGTTCATGTTTAGGACCTTTACAGGATACATTATGTAGTGGTTGATGTTTAGGACCTGTTCAGGATACATTATGTCATGGTTGATGTCATGTTTAGGACCTGTACAGGATACATTATGTAGTGGTTGATGTTAAGAACCTGTACAGGATTCATTATGTAGTGGTTGATGTTTAGGACCTGTACAGGATACATTATATAGTGGTTGATGTGATGTTTAGGACCTGTACAGGATACATTATGTAGTGGTGAATGTTTAGGACCTGTACAGGATACATTATGTAGTGGTTGATGCTTAGGACCTGTACAGGATACATTATATAGTGGTTGATGTGATGTTTAGGACCTGTACAGGATACATTATGTAGTGGTTGATGTTTAGGACCTGTACAGGATACATTATGTAGTGGTTGATGTTTAGGACCTGTACAGGATACATTATGTAGTGGTTGATGTTTAGGACCTGTACAGGATACATTATGTCGTGGTTGATGTGATGTTTAGGACCTGTTCAGGATACATTATGTAGTGGTTGATGTTTAGGACCTGTACAGGTTACATTATGTAGTGGTTGATGTTTAGGACCTGTTCAGGATACATTATGTAGTGGTTGATGTTTAGGACCTGTACAGGATACATTATGTAGTGGTTTATGTTTAGGACCTGTACTGGATACATTATGTAGTGGTTGATGTTTAGGACCTGTACAGGTTACATGATGAGGTGGTTGATGTTTAGGACCTGTACAGGTTACATTATGTAGTGGTTGATGTTTAGGACCTGTACAGGTTACATTATGTAGTGGTTGATGTTTAGGACCTGTTCAGGATACATTATGTAGTGGTTGATGTTTAGGACCTGTACAGGATACATTATGTAGTGGTTTATGTTTAGGACCTGTACTGGATACATTATGTAGTGGTTGATGTTTAGGACCTGTACAGGTTACATTATGTAGTGGTTGATGTTTAGGACCTGTACAGGATACATTATGTAGTGGTTGATGTTTAGGACCTGTACAGGTTACATTATGTAGTGGTTGATGTTTAGGACCTGTACAGGATACATTATGTAGTGGTTGATGTTTAGGACCTGTACAGGATACATTATGTAGTGGTTGATGTCTAGGACCTATACATGATAGATTATGTAGTGGTTGATGTTTACGACCAGTAGAGGTTACATTATGTAGTGGTTGATATTTAGGACCTGTACAGGATACATTATGTAGTGGTTGATGTTTAGGACCTGTACAGGATACATTATGTAGTGGTTGATGTTTAGGACCTGTTCAGGATACATTATGTCGTGGTTGATGTCATGTTTAGGACCTGTACAGGATACATTATGTAGTGGTTGATGTTTAGGACCTGTACAGGATTCATTATGTAGTGGTTGATGTTTAGGACCTGTACAGGATACATTATGTCGTGGTTGATGTGATGTTTAGGACCTGTACAGGATACATTATGTCGTGGTTGATGTGATGTTTAGGACCTGTACTGTATACATTATGTGGTGGTTGATGTTTAGGACCTGTACAGGTTACATTATGTAGTGGTTGATGTTTAGGACCTGTTCAGGATACATTATGTAGTGGTTGATGTTTAGGACCTGTACAGGATACATTATGTAGTGGTTGATGTTTAGGACCTTTACAGGATACATTATGTAGTGGTTGATGTTTAGGACCTGTACAGGTTACATTATGTAGTGGTTCATGTTTAGGACCTTTACAGGATACATTATGTAGTGGTTGATGTTTAGGACCTGTTCAGGATACATTATGTCGTGGTTGATGTCTAGGACCTGTTAAAGATACATTATGTCGTGGTTGATGTCTAGGACCTGTACAGGATACATTATGTAGTGGTTGTTGTTTAGGACCTGTACAGGATACATTATGTAGTGGTTGATGTCTAGGACCTATAGAGGATACATTATGTAGTGGTTGATGTTTAGGACCTGTTCTGGATACATTATGTAGTGGTTGATGTTTAGGACCTGTACAGGATACATTATGTAGTGGTTGATATTTAGGACATGTACAGGATTCATTATGTAGTGGTTGATGTTTAGGACCTGTACAGGTCACATTATGTAGTGGTTGATGTTTAGGACCTGTACAGGATACATTATGTAGTGGTTGATGTTTAGGACCTGTACAGGATACATTATGTAGTGGTTGATATTTAGGACATGTACAGGATTCATTATGTAGTGGTTGATGTTTAGGACCTGTACAGGATACATTATGTAGTGGTTGATGTTTAGGACCTGTACAGGATACATTATGTAGTGGTTGATGTCTAGGACCTATACAGGATAGATTATGTAGTGGTTGATGTTTACGACCAGTAGAGGTTACATTATGTAGTGGTTGATATTAAGGACCTGTACAGGATACATTATGTAGTGGTTGATGTTTAGGACCTGTACAGGATACATTATGTGGTGGTTGATGTTTAGGACCTGTACAGGATACATTATGTAGTGGTTGATGTTTAGGACCTGTACAGGATACATTATATAGTGGTTGATGTGATGTTTAGGACCTGTACAGGATACATTATGTAGTGGTTGATGTTTAGGACCTGTACAGGATACATTATGTCGTGGTTGATGTGATGTTTAGGACCTGTTCAGGATACATTATGTAGTGGTTGATGTTTAGGACCTGTACAGGTTACATTATGTAGTGGTTGATGTTTAGGACCTGTACAGGTTACATTATGTAGTGGTTGATGTTTAGGACCTGTTCAGGATACATTATGTAGTGGTTGATGTTTAGGACCTGTACAGGATACATTATGTAGTGGTTGATGTTTAGGACCTGTACAGGATACATTATGTAGTGGTTGATGTTTAGGACCTGTACAGGATACATTATGTAGTGGTTGATGTTTAGGACCTGTACAGGATACATTATGTAGTGGTTGATGTTTAGGACCTGTACAGGATACATTATGTAGTGGTTGATGTCTAGGACCTATACAGGATAGATTATGTAGTGGTTGATGTTTACGACCAGTAGAGGTTACTTTATGTAGTGGTTGATGTTTAGGACCTGTACAGGATACATTATGTAGTGGTTGATGTTTAGGACCTGTACAGGATACATTATGTGGTGGTTGATGTTTAGGACCTGTACAGGTTACATTATGTAGTGGTTGATGTTTAAGACCTGTACAGGATACATTATGTAGTGGTTGATGTTTAGGACCTGTACAGGATACATTATATAGTGGTTGATGTGATGTTTAGGACCTGTACAGGATACATTATGTAGTGGTTGATGTTTAGGACCTGTACAGGATACATTATGTAGTGGTTGATGTTTAGGACCTGTACAGGATACATTATGTAGTGGTTGATGTTTAGGACCTGTACAGGTTACATTATGTAGTGGTTGATGTTTAGGACCTGTACAGGTTACATTATGTAG
Source organism: Salmo salar (assembly GCF_905237065.1). Classification (NCBI taxonomy): domain Eukaryota; kingdom Metazoa; phylum Chordata; class Actinopteri; order Salmoniformes; family Salmonidae; genus Salmo; species Salmo salar. The sequence goes on along the minus strand of NW_025550954.1, from coordinate 308,760 downwards.
TGGTTGATGTTTAGGACCTGTTCAAGATACATTATGTAGTGGTTGATGTTTAGGACCTGTACAGGATACATTATGTAGTGGTTTATGTTTAGGACCTGTTCAGGATACATTATGTCGTGGTTGATGTCATGTTTAGGACCTGTACAGGATACATTATGTAGTGGTTGATGTTTAGGACCTGTACAGGATTCATTATGTAGTGGTTGATGTTTAGGACCTGTACAGGATACATTATGTAGTTGTTGATGTTTAGGACCTGTACAGGATACATTATATAGTGGTTGATGTGATGTTTAGGACCTGTACAGGATACATTATGTAGTGGTTGATGTTTAGGACCTGTACAGGATACATTATGTCGTGGTTGATGTGATGTTTAGGACCTGTACAGGATACATTATGTCGTGGTTGATGTGATGTTTAGGACCTGTACAGTATACATTATGTGGTGGTTGATGTTTAGGACCTGTACAGGTTACATTATGTAGTGGTTGATGTTTAGGACCTGTTCAGGATACATTATGTAGTGGTTGATGTTTAGGACCTGTACAGGTTACATTATGTAGTGGTTCATGTTTAGGACCTTTACAGGATACATTATGTAGTGGTTGATGTTTAGGACCTGTTCAGGATACATTATGTCGTGGTTGATGTCTAGGACCTGTTCAGGATACATTATGTCGTGGTTGATGTCTAGGACCTGTACAGGATACATTATGTAGTGGTTGTTGTTTAGGACCTGTACAGGATACATTATGTAGTGGTTGATGTCTAGGACCTATACAGGATACATTATGTAGTGGTTGATGTTTAGGACCTGTTCTGGATACATTATGTAGTGGTTGATATTTAGGACCTGTACAGGATACATTATGTAGTGGTTGATGTCTAGGACCTATACAGGATACATTATGTAGTGGTTGATGTTTAGGACCTGTTCTGGATACATTATGTAGTGGTTGATGTCTAGGACCTATACAGGATACATTATGTAGTGGTTGATGTTTAGGACCTGTTCTGGATACATTATGTAGTGGTTGATGTCTAGGACCTATACAGGATACATTATGTAGTGGTTGATGTTTAGGACCTGTTCTGGATACATTATGTAGTGGTTGATATTTAGGACCTGTACAGGATACATTATGTAGTGGTTGATATTTAGGACATGTACAGGATACATTATGTAGTGGTTGATATTTAGGACATGTACAGGATTCATTATGTAGTGGTTGATGTTTAGGACCTGTACAGGTCACATTATGTAGTGGTTGATGTTTAGGACCTGTACAGGATACATTATGTAGTGGTTGATGTTTAGGACCTGTACAGGATACATTATGTAGTGGTTGATGTCTAGGACCTATACAGGATAGATTATGTAGTGGTTGATGTTTACGACCAGTAGAGGTTACATTATGTAGTGGTTGATATTTAGGACCTGTACAGGATACATTATGTAGTGGTTGATGTTTAGGACCTGTACAGGATACATTATGTAGTGGTTGATGTTTAGGACCTGTACAGGATACATTATGTAGTGGTTGATGTCTAGGACCTATACAGGATAGATTATGTAGTGGTTGATGTTTACGACCAGTAGAGGTTACATTATGTAGTGGTTGATATTTAGGACCTGTACAGGATACATTATGTAGTGGTTGATGTTTAGGACCTGTACAGGATACATTATGTGGTGGTTGATGTTTAGGACCTGTACAGGATACATTATGTAGTGGTTGATGTTTAGGACCTGTACAGGATACATTATATAGTGGTTGATGTGATGTTTAGGACCTGTACAGGATACATTATGTAGTTGTTGATGTTTAGGACCTGTACAGGATACATTATGTAGTGGTTGATGTTTAGGACCTGTACAGGATACATTATGTCGTGGTTGATGTGATGTTTAGGACCTGTTCAGGATACATTATGTAGTGGTTGATGTTTAGGACCTGTACAGGTTACATTATGTAGTGGTTGATGTTTAGGACCTGTTCAGGATACATTATGTAGTGGTTGATGTTTAGGACCTGTACAGGATACATTATGTAGTGGTTGATGTTTAGGACCTGTACAGGATACATTATATAGTGGTTGATGTTTAGGACCTGTACAGGATACATTATGTAGTGGTTGATGTTTAGGACCTGTACAGGATACATTATGTAGTGGTTGATGTTTAGGACCTGTACAGGATACATTATGTAGTGGTTTATGTCTAGGACCTATACAGGATAGATTATGTAGTGGTTGATGTTTACGACCAGTAGAGGTTACTTTATGTAGTGGTTGATGTTTAGGACCTGTACAGGATACATTATGTAGTGGTTGATGTTTAGGACCTGTACAGGATACATTATGTGGTGGTTGATGTTTAGGACCTGTACAGGTTACATTATGTAGTGGTTGATGTTTAAGACCTGTACAGGATACATTATTTAGTGGTTGATGTCTAGGACCTATACAGGATAGATTATGTAGTGGTTGATGTTTACGACCAGTAGAGGTTACATTATGTAGTGGTTGATATTTAGGACCTGTACAGGATACATTATGTAGTGGTTGATGTTTAGGACCTGTACAGGATACATTATGTGGTGTTTGATGTTTAGGACCTGTACAGGATACATTATGTAGTGGTTGATGTTTAGGACCTGTACAGGATACATTATATAGTGGTTGATGTGATGTTTAGGACCTGTACAGGATACATTATGTAGTGGTTGATGTTTAGGACCTGTACAGGATACATTATGTAGTGGTTGATGTTTAGGACCTGTACAGGATACATTATGTCGTGGTTGATGTGATGTTTAGGACCTGTTCAGGATACATTATGTAGTGGTTGATGTTTAGGACCTGTACAGGTTACATTATGTAGTGGTTGATGTTTAGGACCTGTACAGGTTACATTATGTAGTGGTTGATGTTTAGGACCTGTTCAGGATACATTATGTAGTGGTTGATGTTTAGGACCTGTACAGGATACATTATGTAGTGGTTGATGTTTAGGACCTGTACAGGATACATTATATAGTGGTTGATGTTTAGGACCTGTACAGGATACATTATGTAGTGGTTGATGTTTAGGACCTGTACAGGATACATTATGTAGTGGTTGATGTTTAGGACCTGTACAGGATACATTATGTAGTGGTTGATGTCTAGGACCTATACAGGATAGATTATGTAGTGGTTGATGTTTACGACCAGTAGAGGTTACTTTATGTAGTGGTTGATGTTTAGGACCTGTACAGGATACATTATGTAGTGGTTGATGTTTAGGACCTGTACAGGATACATTATGTGGTGGTTGATGTTTAGGACCTGTACAGGTTACATTATGTAGTGGTTGATGTTTAAGACCTGTACAGGATAAATTATGTAGTGGTTGATGTTTAGGACCTGTTCAGGATACATTATGTCGTGGTTGATGTCATGTTTAGGACCTGTACAGGATACATTATGTAGTGGTTGATGTTAAGAACCTGTACAGGATTCATTATGTAGTGGTTGATGTTTAGGACCTGTACAGGATACATTATATAGTGGTTGATGTGATGTTTAGGACCTGTACAGGATACATTATGTAGTGGTTGATGTTTAGGACCTGTACAGGATAGATTATGTCGTGGTTGATGTTTAGGACCTGTACAGGATACATTATATAGTGGTTGATGTGATGTTTAGGACCTGTACAGGATACATTATGTAGTGGTTGATGTTTAGGACCTGTACAGGATACATTATGTAGTGGTTGATGTTTAGGACCTGTACAGGTTACATTATGTAGTGGTTGATGTTTAGGACCTGTACAGGTTACATTATGTAGTGGTTGATGTTTAGGACCTGTTCAGGATACATTATGTAGTGGTTGATGTTTAGGACCTGTACAGGATACATTATGTAGTGGTTTATGTTTAGGACCTGTACTGGATACATTATGTAGTGGTTGATGTTTAGGACCTGTACAGGATACATTATGTAGTGGTTGATGTTTAGGACCTGTACAGGATACATTATGTAGTGGTTGATGTCTAGGACCTGTACAGGATACATTATGTAGTGGTTGATGTTTAGGACCTGTACAGGATACATTATGTAGTGGTTGATGTCTAGGACCTATACAGGATAGATTATGTAGTGGTTGATGTTTAGGACCTGTACAGGATACATTATGTAGTGGTTGATGTTTAGGACCTGTTCAGGATACATTATGTCGTGGTTGATGTCATGTTTAGGACCTGTACAGGATACATTATATAGTGGTTGATATGATGTTTAGGACCTGTACAGGATACATTATGTAGTGGTTGATGTTTAGGACCTGTACAGGATACATTATGTCGTGGTTGATGTGATGTTTTGGACCTTTACAGGATACATTATGTAGTGGTTGATGTTTAGGACCTTTACAGGATACATTATGTAGTGGTTGATGTTTAGGACCTGTACAGGTTACATTATGTAGTGGTTGATGTTTAGGACCTGTTCAGGATACATTATGTAGTGGTTGATGTTTAGGACCTGTACAGGATACATTATGTAGTGGTTGATGTTTAGGACCTTTACAGGATACATTATGTAGTGGTTGATGTTTAGGACCTGTACAGGTTACATTATGTAGTGGTTCATGTTTAGGACCTTTACAGGATACATTATGTAGTGGTTGATGTTTAGGACCTGTTCAGGATACATTATATAGTGGTTGATGTGATGTTTAGGACCTGTACAGGATACATTATGTAGTGGTGAATGTTTAGGACCTGTACAGGATACATTATGTAGTGGTTGATGTTTAGGACCTGTACAGGATACATTATATAGTGGTTGATGTGATGTTTAGGACCTGTACAGGATACATTATGTAGTGGTTGATGTTTAGGACCTGTACAGGATACATTATGTAGTGGTTGATGTTTAGGACCTGTACAGGATACATTATGTAGTGGTTGATGTTTAGGACCTGTACAGGTTACATTATGTAGTGGTTGATGTTTAGGACCTGTACAGGTTACATTATGTAGTGGTTGATGTTTAGGACCTGTTCAGGATACATTATGTAGTGGTTGATGTTTAGGACCTGTACAGGATACATTATGTAGTGGTTTATGTTTAGGACCTGTACAGGATACATTATGTAGTGGTTGATGTTTAGGACCTGTACAGGTTACATTATGAAGTGGTTGATGTTTAGGACCTGTACAGGATACATTATGTAGTATTGATGTTTAGGACCTGTAGAGGTTACATTATGTAGTGGTTGATGTTTAGGACCTGTACAGGTTACATTATGTAGTGGTTGATGTTTAGGACCTGTACAGGATACATTATGTAGTGGTTGATGTTTAGGACCTGTACAGGATACATTATGTAGTGGTTGATGTCTAGGACCTATACAGGATAGATTATGTAGTGGTTGATGTTTACGACCAGTAGAGGTTACATTATGTAGTGGTTGATATTTAGGACCTGTACAGGATACATTATGTAGTGGTTGATGTTTAGGACCTGTACAGGATACATTATGTGGTGGTTGATGTTTAGGACCTGTACAGGTTACATTATGTAGTGGTTGATGTTTAGGACCTGTACAGGATACATTATGTAGTGGTTGATGTTTAGGACCTGTTCAGGATACATTATGTCGTGGTTGATGTCATGTTTAGGACCTGTACAGGATACATTATGTAGTTGTTGATGTTTAGGACCTGTACAGGATACATTATATAGTGGTTGATGTGATGTTTAGGACCTGTACAGGATACATTATGTAGTGGTTGATGTTTAGGACCTGTACAGGATACATTATGTCGTGGTTGATGTGATGTTTAGGACCTGTACAGGATACATTATGTCGTGGTTGATGTGATGTTTAGGACCTGTACAGTATACATTATGTGGTGGTTGATGTTTAGGACCTGTACAGGTTACATTATGTAGTGGTTGATGTTTAGGACCTGTTCAGGATACATTATGTAGTGGTTGATGTTTAGGACCTGTACAGGATACATTATGTAGTGGTTGATGTTTAGGACCTTTACAGGATACATTATGTAGTGGTTGATGTTTAGGACCTGTACAGGTTACATTATGTAGTGGTTCATGTTTAGGACCTTTACAGGATACATTATGTAGTGGTTGATGTTTAGGACCTGTTCAGGATACATTATGTCGTGGTTGATGTCTAGGACCTGTTCAGGATACATTATGTGTGGTTGATGTCTAGGACCTGTACAGGATACATTATGTAGTGGTTGTTGTTTAGGACCTGTACAGGATACATTATGTAGTGGTTGATGTCTAGGACCTATACAGGATACATTATGTAGTGGTTGATGTTTAGGACCTGTACAGGATACATTATGTAGTGGTTGATGTTTAGGACCTGTACAGGATACATTATGTAGTGGTTGATGTTTAGGACCTGTACAGGTCACATTATGTAGTGGTTGATGTTTAGGACCTGTACAGGATACATTATGTAGTGGTTGATGTTTAGGACCTGTACAGGATACATTATGTAGTGGTTGATGTTTAGGACCTGTACAGGATACATTATCTAGTGGTTGATGTTTTAGGACCTGTACAGGATACATTATGTAGTGGTTGATGTTTAGGACCTGTACAGGATACATTATGTAGTGGTTGATGTTTAGGACCTGTACAGGATACATTATGTAGTGGTTGATGTTTAGGACCTGTACAGGATACATTATGTAGTGGTTGATGTTTAGGACCTGTACAGGTTACATTATGTAGTGGTTGATGTTTAGGACCTGTACAGGTTACATTATGTAGTGGTTGATGTTTAGGACCTGTACAGGATACATTATGTAGTGGTTGATGTTTAGGACCTGTACAGGATACATTATGTAGTGGTTTATGTTTAGGACCTGTACTGGATACATTATGTAGTGGTTGATGTTTAGGACCTGTACAGGATACATTATGTAGTGGTTGATGTTTAGGACCTGTACAGGATACATTATGTAGTGGTTGATGTCTAGGACCTGTACAGGTTACATTATGTAGTGGTTGATGTTTAGGACCTGTACAGGATACATTATGTAGTGGTTGATGTTTAGGACCTGTACAAGATACATTATGTAGTGGTTGATGTCTAGGACCTATACAGGATAGATTATGTAGTGGTTGATGTTTACGACCAGTAGAGGTTACATTATGTAGTGGTTGATATTTAGGACCTGTACAGGATACATTATGTAGTGCTTGATGTTTAGGACCTGTACAGGATACATTATGTGGTGGTTGATGTTTAGGACCTGTACAGGTTACATTATGTAGTGGTTGATGTTTAGGACCTGTACAGGATACATTATGTAGTGGTTGATGTTTAGGACCTGTTCAGGATACATTATGTCGTGGTTGATGTCATGTTTAGGACCTGTACAGGATACATTATGTAGTGGTTGATGTTGTTTAGGACCTATACAGGATAGATTATGTAGTGGTTGATGTATTTTAGGACCTGTAGAGGTTACATTATGTAGTGGTTGATGTTTAGGACCTGTACAGGATACATTATGTAGTGGTTGATGTTTAGGACCTGTACAGGATACATTATGTAGTGGTTGATGTTTAGGACCTGTACAGGATACATTATGTAGTGGTTGATGTTTAGGACCTGTACAGGATACATTATGTAGTGGTTGATGTTTAGGACCTGTTCAGGATACATTATGTCGTGGTTGATATTTTAGGACCTGTACAGGATACATTATGTAGTGGTTGATGTTTAGGACCTGTACAGGTTACATTATGTGGTGGTTGATGTTTAGGACCTGTACAGGATACATTATGTAGTGGTTGATGTTTAGGACCTGTACAGGATACATTATGTAGTGGTTGATGTTTAGGACCTGTTCAGGATACATTATGTCGTGGTTGATGTCATGTTTAGGACCTGTACAGGATACATTATGTAGTGGTTGATGTTTAGGACCTGTACAGGATTCATTATGTAGTGGTTGATGTTTAGGACCTGTACAGGATACATTATGTAGTGGTTGATGTTTAGGACCTGTACAGGATACATTATGTAGTGGTTGATAGTTTAGGACCTGTACAGGATACATTATGTAGTGGTTGATGTTTAGGACCTGTACAGGATACATTATGTAGTGGTTGATGTTTTTAGGACCTGTACAGGATTCATTATGTAGTGGTTGATGTGTTAGGACCTGTACAGGATACATTATGTAGTTGTTGATGTTTAGGACCTGTACAGGATACATTATGTAGTGGTTGATTGTTTAGGACCTGTACAGGATACATTATGTAGTGGTTGATGTTTAGGACCTGTACAGGATACATTATGTCGTGGTTGATGTTGTTTAGGACCTTTACAGGATACATTATGTCGTGGTTGATGTATTTTAGGACCTGTACAGTATACATTATGTAGTGGTTGATGTTTAGGACCTGTACAGGATACATTATGTAGTGGTTGATGTTTAGGACCTGTACAGGATACATTATGTAGTGGTTGATAGAGTTTAGGACCTGTACAGGATACATTATGTAGTGGTTGATGTTTAGGACCTTTACACGATACATTATGTAGTGGTTGATGTTTAGGACCTGTACAGGTTACATTATGTAGTGGTTGTCATGTTTAGGACCTTTACAGGATACATTATGTAGTGGTTGATGTTTAGGACCTGTTCAGGACACATTATGTCGTGGTTGATGTCATGTTTAGGACCTGTACAGGATACATTATATAGTGGTTGATGTGATGTTTAGGACCTGTACAGGATACATTATGTAGTGGTGAATGTTTAGGACCTGTACAGGATACATTATGTAGTGGTTGATGTTTAGGACCTGTACAGGATACATTATATAGTGGTTGATGTGATGTTTAGGACCTGTACAGGATACATTATGTAGTGGTTGATGTTTAGGACCTGTACAGGATACATTATGTAGTGGTTGATGTTTAGGACCTGTACAGGATACATTATGTAGTGGTTGATGTTTAGGACCTGTACAGGATACATTATGTAGTGGTTGATGTTGTTTAGGACCTGTACAGGATACATTATGTAGTGGTTGATGTTTAGGACCTGTACAGGATACATTATGTAGTGGTTGATGTTTAGGACCTGTACAGGATACATTATGTCGTGGTTGATGTTTTTAGGACCTGTACAGGATACATTATGTAGTGGTTGATGTTTAGGACCTGTACAGGATACATTATGTAGTGGTTGATGTTTAGGACCTGTACAGGTTACATTATGTAGTGGTTGATGTTTAGGACCTGTTCAGGTTACATTATGTAGTGGTTGATGTTTAGGACCTGTACAGGATACATTATGTAGTGGTTGATGTTTAGGACCTGTACAGGATACATTATGTAGTGGTTGATGTCTAGGACCTATACAGGATAGATTATGTAGTGGTTGATGTTTACGACCAGTAGAGGTTACTTTATGTAGTGGTTGATGTTTAGGACCTGTACAGGATACATTATGTAGTGGTTGATGTTTAGGACCTGTACAGGATACATTATGTGGTGGTTGATGTTTAGGACCTGTACAGGTTACATTATGTAGTGGTTGATGTTTAGGACCTGTACAGGATACATTATGTAGTGGTTGATGTTTAGGACCTGTTCAGGATACATTATGTCGTGGTTGATGTCATGTTTAGGACCTGTACAGGATACATTATGTAGTGGTTGATGTTTAGGACCTGTACAGGATTCATTATGTAGTGGTTGATGTTTAGGACCTGTACAGGATACATTATATAGTGGTTGATGTGATGTTTAGGACCTGTACAGGTTACATTATGTAGTGGTTGATGTTTAGGACCTGTACAGGTTACATTATGTAGTGGTTGATGTTTAGGACCTGTACAGGTTACATTATGTAGTGGTTGATGTTTAGGACCTGTACAGGATACATTATGTAGTGGTTGATGTTTAGGACCTGTACAGGTTACATTATGTAGTGGTTGATGTTTAGGACCTGTACAGGATACATTATGTAGTGGTTGATGTTTAGGACCTGTACAGGATTCATTATGTAGTGGTTTATGTTTAGGACCTGTACTGGATACATTATGTAGTGGTTGATGTTTAGGACCTGTACAGGATACATTATGTAGTGGTTGATGTTTAGGACCTGTTCAGGATACATTATGTAGTGGTTGATGTCTTAGGACCTGTACAGGTTACATTATGTAGTGGTTGATGTTTAGGACCTGTACAGGATACATTATGTAGTGGTTGATGTCTTTAGGACCTGTACAGGATACATTATGTAGTGGTTGATGTCTAGGACCTATACAGGATACATTATGTAGTGTTTGATGTTTACGACCAGTAGAGGTTACATTATGTAGTGGTTGATGTTTAGGACCTGTACAGGATACATTATGTAGTGCTTGATGTTTAGGACCTGTACAGGATACATTATGTGGTGGTTGATGTTTAGGACCTGTACAGGATACATTATGTAGTGGTTGATGTTTAGGACCTGTACAGGATACATTATGTAGTGGTTGATGTTTAGGACCTGTACAGGATACATTATATAGTGGTTGATGTGATGTTTAGGACCTGTACAGGATACATTATGTAGTGGTTGATGTTTAGGACCTGTACAGGATACATTATGTCGTGGTTGATGTGATGTTTAGGACCTTTACAGGATACATTATGTAGTGGTTGATGTTTAGGATGTTGGATGTACAGTATACATTATGTAGTGGTTGATGTTTAGGACCTGTACAGGTTACATTATGTAGTGGTTGATGTTTAGGACCTGTACAGGATACATTATGTAGTGGTTGATGTTTAGGACCTGTACAGGATACATTATGTAGTGGTTGATGTTTAGGACCTTTACAGGATACATTATGTAGTGGTTGATGTTTAGGACCTGTACAGGTTACATTATGTAGTGGTTGATGTTTAGGACCTTTACAGGATACATTATGTAGTGGTTGATGTTTAGGACCTGTTCAGGATACATTATGTCGTGGTTGATGTCTTTAGGACCTGTACAGGATACATTATGTCGTGGTTGATGTTTAGGACCTGTACAGGATACATTATGTAGTGGTTGTTGTTTAGGACCTGTACAGGATACATTATGTAGTGGTTGATGTTTAGGACCTGTACAGGTCACATTATGTAGTGGTTGATGTTTAGGACCTGTACAGGATACATTATGTAGTGGTTGATGTTTAGGACCTGTACAGGATACATTATGTAGTGGTTGATATTTTAGGACCTGTACAGGATTCATTATGTAGTGGTTGATGTTTAGGACCTGTACAGGTTACATTATGTAGTGGTTGATGTTTAGGACCTGTACAGGATACATTATGTAGTGGTTGATGTTTAGGACCTGTACAGGATACATTATGTAGTGGTTGATGTCTAGGACCTGTACAGGATACATTATGTAGTGGTTGATGTTTACGACCAGTAGAGGTTACATTATGTAGTGGTTGATGTTTAGGACCTGTACAGGATACATTATGTAGTGGTTGATGTTTAGGACCTGTACAGGATACATTATGTGGTGGTTGATGTTTAGGACCTGTACAGGATACATTATGTAGTGGTTGATGTTTAGGACCTGTACAGGATACATTATGTAGTTGTTGATGTTTAGGACCTGTACAGGATACATTATGTCGTGGTTGATGTCTAGGACCTGTACAGGATACATTATGTAGTGGTTGATGTTTAGGACCTGTACAGGATACATTATGTAGTGGTTGATGTATTAGGACCTGTTCAGGATTCATTATGTAGTGGTTGATGTTTAGGACCTGTACAGGATACATTATGTAGTGGTTGATGTTTAGGACCTGTACAGGATACATTATGTAGTGGTTGATGTTTAGGACCTGTACAGGATACATTATGTGGTGGTTGATGTTTAGGACCTGTACAGGATACATTATGTAGTGGTTGATGTTTAGGACCTGTACAGGATACATTATGTAGTGGTTGATGTTTAGGACCTGTACAGGATACATTATGTAGTGGTTGATGTTTAGGACCTGTACAGGATACATTATGTAGTTGTTGATGTTTAGGACCTGTACAGGATACATTATGTAGTGGTTGATGTTTAGGACCTGTACAGGATACATTATGTCGTGGTTGATGTGATGTTTAGGACCTGTACAGGATACATTATGTCGTGGTTGATGTGATGTTTAGGACCTGTACAGGATACATTATGTAGTGGTTAATGTTTAGGACCTGTACAGGTTACATTATGTAGTGGTTGATGTTTAGGACCTGTTCAGGATACATTATGTAGTGGTTGATGTTTAGGACCTGTACAGGATACATTATGTAGTGGTTGATGTTTAGGACCTGTACAGGATACATTATGTAGTGGTTGATGTTTAGGACCTTTACAGGATACATTATGTAGTGGTTGATGTTTAGGACCTGTACAGGTTACATTATGTAGTGGTTGATGTTTAGGACCTGTACAGGATACATTATGTAGTGGTTGATGTTTAGGACCTGTTCAGGATACATTATGTAGTGGTTGATGTCTAGGACCTGTACAGGATACATTATGTAGTGGTTGATGTTTAGGACCTGTACAGGATACATTATGTGGTGGTTGATGTTTAGGACCTGTACAGGATACATTATGTAGTGGTTGATGTTTAGGACCTGTACAGGATACATTATGTAGTGGTTGATGTTTAGGACCTGTACAGGATACATTATGTAGTGGTTGATGTTTAGGACCTGTACAGGATACATTATGTAGTGGTTGATGTTTAGGACCTGTACAGGATACATTATGTAGTTGTTGATGTTTAGGACCTGTACAGGATACATTATATAGTGGTTGATGTGATGTTTAGGACCTTTACAGGATACATTATGTAGTGGTTGATGTTTAGGACCTGTACAGGATACATTATGTCGTGGTTGATGTGTTAGGACCTGTACAGGATACATTATGTCGTGGTTGATGTGATGTTTAGGACCTGTACAGTATACATTATGTAGTGGTTGATGTTTAGGACCTGTACAGGATACATTATGTAGTGGTTGATGTTTAGGACCTGTTCAGGATACATTATGTAGTGGTTGATGTTTAGGACCTGTACAGGATACATTATGTAGTGGTTGATGTTTAGGACCTTTACAGGATACATTATGTAGTGGTTGATGTTTAGGACCTGTACAGGTTACATTATGTAGTGGTTGATGTTTAGGACCTGTACAGGATACATTATGTAGTGGTTGATGTTTAGGACCTGTACAGGATACATTATGTCGTGGTTGATGTTTAGGACCTGTACAGGATACATTATGTAGTGGTTGATGTTTAGGACCTGTACAGGATACATTATGTGGTGGTTGATGTTTAGGACCTGTACAGGTTACATTATGTAGTGGTTGATGTTTAGGACCTGTACAGGATACATTATGTAGTGGTTGATGTTTAGGACCTGTTCAGGATACATTATGTCGTGGTTGATGTCATGTTTAGGACCTGTACAGGATACATTATGTAGTGGTTGATGTTTAGGACCTGTACAGGTTACATTATGTAGTGGTTGATGTTTAGGACCTGTACAGGATACATTATGTAGTGGTTGATGTTTAGGACCTGTTCAGGATACATTATGTAGTGGTTGATGTTTAGGACCTGTACAGGATACATTATGTAGTGGTTGATGTTTAGGACCTTTACAGGATACATTATGTAGTGGTTGATGTTTAGGACCTGTACAGGTTACATTATGTAGTGGTTGATGTTTAGGACCTGTACAGGATACATTATGTAGTGGTTGATGTTTAGGACCTGTTCAGGATACATTATGTCGTGGTTGATGTATTTTAGGACCTGTACAGGATACATTATGTAGTGGTTGATGTTTAGGACCTGTACAGGATTCATTATGTAGTGGTTGATGTTTAGGACCTGTACAGGATACATTATGTAGTTGTTGATGTTTAGGACCTGTACAGGATACATTATATAGTGGTTGATGTGATGTTTAGGACCTGTACAGGATACATTATGTAGTGGTTGATGTTTAGGACCTGTACAGGATACATTATGTAGTAGTTGATGTTTAGGACCTGTAGAGGTTACATTATGTAGTGGTTGATGTTTAGGACCTGTACAGGTTACATTATGTAGTGGTTGATGTTTAGGACCTGTACAGGATACATTATGTAGTGGTTGATGTTTAGGACCTGTACAGGATACATTATGTAGTGGTTGATGTCTAGGACCTATACAGGATAGATTATGTAGTGGTTGATGTTTACGACCAGTAGAGGTTACATTATGTAGTGGTTGATGTTTAGGACCTGTACAGGATACATTATGTAGTGGTTGATGTTTAGGACCTGTACAGGATACATTATGTGGTGGTTGATGTTTAGGACCTGTACAGGTTACATTATGTAGTGGTTGATGTTTAGGACCTGTACAGGATACATTATGTAGTGGTTGATGTTTAGGACCTGTACAGGATACATTATGTCGTGGTTGATGTCATGTTTAGGACCTGTACAGGATTCATTATGTAGTGGTTGATGTTTAGGACCTGTACAGGATACATTATATAGTGGTTGATGTGATGTTTAGGACCTGTACAGGATACATTATGTAGTGGTGAATGTTTAGGACCTGTACAGGATACATTATGTAGTGGTTGATGTTTAGGACCTGTACAGGATACATTATATAGTGGTTGATGTGATGTTTAGGACCTGTACAGGATACATTATGTAGTGGTTGATGTTTAGGACCTGTACAGGATACATTATGTAGTGGTTGATGTTTAGGACCTGTACAGGATACATTATGTAGTGGTTGATGTTTAGGACCTGTACAGGTTACATTATGTAGTGGTTGATGTTTAGGACCTGTACAGGTTACATTATGTAGTGGTTGATGTTTAGGACCTGTTCAGGATACATTATGTAGTGGTTGATGTTTAGGACCTGTACAGGATACATTATGTAGTGGTTTATGTTTAGGACCTGTACTGGATACATTATGTAGTGGTTGATGTTTAGGACCTGTACAGGTTACATTATGAGGTGGTTGATGTTTAGGACCTGTACAGGATACATTATGTAGTAGTTGATGTTTAGGACCTGTAGAGGTTACATTATGTAGTGGTTGATGTTTAGGACCTGTACAGGTTACATTATGTAGTGGTTGATGTTTAGGACCTGTACAGGATACATTATGTAGTGGTTGATGTTTAGGACCTGTACAGGATACATTATGTAGTGGTTGATGTCTAGGACCTATACAGGATAGATTATGTAGTGGTTGATGTTTACGACCAGTAGATGTTACATTATGTAGTGGTTGATATTTAGGACCTGTACAGGATACATTATGTAGTGGTTGATGTTTAGGACCTGTACAGGATACATTATGTGGTGGTTGATGTTTAGGACCTGTACAGGTTACATTATGTAGTGGTTGATGTTTAGGACCTGTACAGGATACATTATGTAGTGGTTGATGTTTAGGACCTGTTCAGGATACATTATGTCGTGGTTGATGTCATGTTTAGGACCTGTACAGGTTACATTATGTAGTGGTTGATGTTTAGGACCTGTACAGGATACATTATGTAGTGGTTGATGTATGTTTAGGACCTGTACAGGATACATTATGTAGTGGTTGATGTTTAGGACCTGTACAGGATACATTATGTAGTGGTTGATGTTTAGGACCTGTACAGGATACATTATATAGTGGTTGATGTGATGTTTAGGACCTGTACAGGATACATTATGTAGTGGTTGATGTTTAGGACCTGTACAGGATACATTATGTCGTGGTTGATGTGATGTTTAGGACCTGTACAGGATACATTATGTCGTGGTTGATGTGATGTTTAGGACCTGTACAGTATACATTATGTGGTGGTTGATGTTTAGGACCTGTACAGGTTACATTATGTAGTGGTTGATGTTTAGGACCTGTTCAGGATACATTATGTAGTGGTTGATGTTTAGGACCTGTACAGGATACATTATGTAGTGGTTGATGTTTAGGACCTTTACAGGATACATTATGTAGTGGTTGATGTTTAGGACCTGTACAGGTTACATTATGTAGTGGTTCATGTTTAGGACCTGTACAGGATACATTATGTAGTGGTTGATGTTTAGGACCTGTTCAGGATACATTATGTCGTGGTTGATGTCTAGGACCTGTTCAGGATACATTATGTCGTGGTTGATGTCTAGGACCTGTACAGGATACATTATGTAGTGGTTGTTGTTTAGGACCTGTACAGGATACATTATGTAGTGGTTGATGTTTAGGACCTGTACAGGTCACATTATGTAGTGGTTGATGTTTAGGACCTGTACAGGATACATTATGTAGTGGTTGATGTTTAGGACCTGTACAGGATACATTATGTAGTGGTTGATGTTTAGGACCTGTACAGGATACATTATGTAGTGGTTGATGTTTAGGACCTGTACAGGTCACATTATGTAGTGGTTGATGTTTAGGACCTGTACAGGATACATTATGTAGTGGTTGATGTTTAGGACCTGTACAGGATACATTATGTAGTGGTTGATGTCTAGGACCTGTACAGGATACATTATGTAGTGGTTGATGTTTACGACCTGTAGAGGTTACATTATGTAGTGGTTGATGTTTAGGACCTGTACAGGATACATTATGTAGTGGTTGATGTTTAGGAGCTGTACAGGATACATTATGTGGTGGTTGATGTTTAGGACCTGTACAGGATACATTATGTAGTGGTTGATGTTTAGGACCTGTACAGGATACATTATGTAGTTGTTGATGTTTAGGACCTGTACAGGATACATTATGTCGTGGTTGATGTCTAGGACCTGTACAGGATACATTATGTAGTGGTTGATGTTTAGGACCTGTACAGGATACATTATGTAGTGGTTGATGTTTAGGACCTGTACAGGATTCATTATGTAATGGTTGATGTTTAGGACCTGTACAGGATACATTATGTAGTGGTTGATGTTTAGGACCTGTACAGGATACATTATGTAGTGGTTGATGTTTAGGACCTGTACAGGATACATTATGTGGTGGTTGATGTTTAGGACCTGTACAGGTTACATTATGTAGTGGTTGATGTTTAGGACCTGTACAGGATACATTATGTAGTGGTTGATGTTTAGGACCTGTACAGGATACATTATGTAGTGGTTGATGTTTAGGACCTGTACAGGATACATTATGTAGTTGTTGATGTTTAGGACCTGTACAGGATACATTATGTAGTGGTTGATGTTTAGGACCTGTACAGGATACATTATGTCGTGGTTGATGTGATGTTTAGGACCTGTACAGGATACATTATGTCGTGGTTGATGTGATGTTTAGGACCTGTACAGTATACATTATGTAGTGGTTGATGTTTAGGACCTGTACAGGTTACATTATGTAGTGGTTGATGTTTAGGACCTGTTCAGGATACATTATGTAGTGGTTGATGTTTAGGACCTGTACAGGATACATTATGTAGTGGTTGATGTTTAGGACCTGTACAGGATACATTATGTAGTGGTTGATGTTTAGGACCTGTACAGGATACATTATGTAGTGGTTGATGTTTAGGACCTGTACAGGTTACATTATGTAGTGGTTGATGTTTAGGACCTGTACAGGATACATTATGTAGTGGTTGATGTTTAGGACCTGTTCAGGATACATTATGTCGTGGTTGATGTCTAGGACCTGTACAGGATACATTATGTAGTGGTTGATGTTTAGGACCTGTACAGGATACATTATGTGGTGGTTGATGTTTAGGACCTGTACAGGATACATTATGTAGTGGTTGATGTTTAGGACCTGTACAGGATACATTATGTAGTGGTTGATGTTTAGGACCTGTACAGGATACATTATGTAGTGGTTGATGTTTAGGACCTGTACAGGATACATTATGTAGTGGTTGATGTTTAGGACCTGTACAGGATACATTATGTAGTTGTTGATGTTTAGGACCTGTACAGGATACATTATATAGTGGTTGATGTGATGTTTAGGACCTTTACAGGATACATTATGTAGTGGTTGATGTTTAGGACCTGTACAGGATACATTATGTCGTGGTTGATGTGATGTTTAGGACCTGTACAGGATACATTATGTCGTGGTTGATGTGATGTTTAGGACCTGTACAGTATACATTATGTAGTGGTTGATGTTTAGGACCTGTACAGGTTACATTATGTAGTGGTTGATGTTTAGGACCTGTTCAGGATACATTATGTAGTGGTTGATGTTTAGGACCTGTACAGGATACATTATGTAGTGGTTGATGTTTAGGACCTTTACAGGATACATTATGTAGTGGTTGATGTTTAGGACCTGTACAGGTTACATTATGTAGTGGTTGATGTTTAGGACCTGTACAGGATACATTATGTAGTGGTTGATGTTTAGGACCTGTTCAGGATACATTATGTCGTGGTTGATGTCTAGGACCTGTACAGGATACATTATGTAGTGGTTGATGTTTAGGACCTGTACAGGATACATTATGTAGTGGTTGATGTTTAGGACCTGTACAGGTTACATTATGTAGTGGTTGATGTTTAGGACCTGTACAGGATACATTATGTAGTGGTTGATGTTTAGGACCTGTTCAGGATACATTATGTCGTGGTTGATGTCTGTTTAGGACCTGTACAGGATACATTATGTAGTGGTTGATGTTTTTAGGACCTGTACAGGATACATTATGTAGTGGTGGATGTTTAGGACCTGTACAGGATACATTATGTAGTGGTTGATGTTTAGGACCTGTACAGGATACATTATATAGTGGTTGATGTGATGTTTAGGACCTGTACAGGATACATTATGTAGTGGTTGATGTTTAGGACCTGTACAGGTTACATTATGTAGTGGTTGATGTTTAGGACCTGTTCAGGATACATTATGTAGTGGTTGATGTTTAGGACCTGTACAGGATACATTATGTAGTGGTTGATGTTTAGGACCTGTACAGGATACATTATGTAGTGGTTGATGTTTAGGACCTGTACAGGTTACATTATGTAGTGGTTGATGTTTAGGACCTGTACAGGATACATTATGTAGTGGTTGATGTTTAGGACCTGTACAGGATACATTATGTCGTGGTTGATGTCATGTTTAGGACCTGTACAGGATACATTATGTAGTGGTTGATGTTTAGGACCTGTACAGGATACATTATGTAGTGGTTGATGTTTAGGACCTGTACAGGATACATTATGTAGTTGTTGATGTGATGTTTAGGACCTGTACAGGATACATTATGTAGTGGTTGATGTTTAGGACCTGTACAGGATACATTATGTAGTGGTTGATGTTTAGGACCTGTTCAGGATACATTATGTCGTGGTTGATGTCATGTTTAGGACCTGTACAGGATACATTATGTAGTGGTTGATGTTTAGGACCTGTACAGGATACATTATGTAGTTGTTGATGTTTAGGACCTGTACAGGATACATTATATAGTGGTTGATGTGATGTTTAGGACCTGTACAGGATACATTATGTAGTGGTTGATGTTTAGGACCTGTACAGGATACATTATGTAGTATTGATGTTTAGGACCTGTAGAGGTTACATTATGTAGTGGTTGATGTTTAGGACCTGTACAGGTTACATTATGTAGTGGTTGATGTTTAGGACCTGTACAGGATACATTATGTAGTGGTTGATGTTTAGGACCTGTACAGGATACATTATGTAGTGGTTGATGTCTAGGACCTATACAGGATACATTATGTAGTG
The DNA here is from genome assembly GCF_905237065.1 of Salmo salar. Lineage (NCBI taxonomy): Eukaryota > Metazoa > Chordata > Actinopteri > Salmoniformes > Salmonidae > Salmo > Salmo salar. The sequence continues at coordinate 288,946 of NW_025550954.1, read as the reverse complement.
GTTGATGTTTACGACCAGTAGAGGATACATTATGTAGTGGTTGATGTTTAGGACCTGTACAGGATACATTATGTAGTGGTTGATGTTTAGGACCTGTACAGGATACATTATGTGGTGGTTGATGTTTAGGACCTGTACAGGTTACATTATGTAGTGGTTGATGTTTAGGACCTGTACAGGATACATTATGTAGTGGTTGATGTTTAGGACCTGTTCAGGATACATTATGTCGTGGTTGATGTCATGTTTAGGACCTGTACAGGATACATTATGTAGTGGTTGATGTTTAGGACCTGTACAGGATACATTATGTAGTGGTTGATGTTTAGGACCTGTACAGGATACATTATATAGTGGTTGATGTGATGTTTAGGACCTGTACAGGATACATTATGTAGTGGTGAATGTTTAGGACCTGTACAGGATACATTATGTAGTGGTTGATGTTTAGGACCTGTACAGGATACATTATATAGTGGTTGATGTGATGTTTAGGACCTGTACAGGATACATTATGTAGTGGTTGATGTTTAGGACCTGTACAGGATACATTATGTAGTGGTTGATGTTTAGGACCTGTACAGGATACATTATGTAGTGGTTGATGTTTAGGACCTGTACAGGTTACATTATGTAGTGGTTGATGTTTAGGACCTGTACAGGTTACATTATGTAGTGGTTGATGTTTAGGACCTGTTCAGGATACATTATGTAGTGGTTGATGTTTAGGACCTGTACAGGATACATTATGTAGTGGTTTATGTTTAGGACCTGTACTGGATACATTATGTAGTGGTTGATGTTTAGGACCTGTACAGGTTACATTATGTAGTGGTTGATGTTTAGGACCTGTACAGGATACATTATGTAGTAGTTGATGTTTAGGACCTGTACAGGTTACATTATGTAGTGGTTGATGTTTAGGACCTGTACAGGTTACATTATGTAGTGGTTGATGTTTAGGACCTGTACAGGATACATTATGTAGTGGTTGATGTTTAGGACCTGTACAGGATACATTATGTAGTGGTTGATGTCTAGGACCTATACAGGATAGATTATGTAGTGGTTGATGTTTACGACCTGTAGAGGTTACATTATGTAGTGGTTGATATTTAGGACCTGTACAGGATACATTATGTAGTGGTTGATGTTTAGGACCTGTACAGGATACATTATGTGGTGGTTGATGTTTAGGACCTGTACAGGTTACATTATGTAGTGGTTGATGTTTAGGACCTGTACAGGATACATTATGTAGTGGTTGATGTTTAGGACCTGTTCAGGATACATTATGTCGTGGTTGATGTCATGTTTAGGACCTGTACAGGATACATTATGTAGTGGTTGATGTTTAGGACCTGTACAGGATACATTATGTAGTTGTTGATGTTTAGGACCTGTACAGGATACATTATGTAGTGGTTGATGTTTAGGACCTGTACAGGATACATTATGTAGTGGTTGATGTTTAGGACCTGTACAGGATACATTATGTAGTGGTTGATGTTTAGGACCTGTACAGGATTCATTATGTAGTGGTTGATGTTTAGGACCTGTACAGGTTACATTATGTAGTGGTTGATGTTTAGGACCTGTACAGGATACATTATGTAGTTGTTGATGTTTAGGACCTGTACAGGATACATTATATAGTGGTTGATGTTTTAGGACCTGTACAGGATACATTATGTAGTGGTTGATGTTTAGGACCTGTACAGGATACATTATGTAGTATTGATGTTTAGGACCTGTACAGGTTACATTATGTAGTGGTTGATGTTTAGGACCTGTACAGGTTACATTATGTAGTGGTTGATGTTTAGGACCTGTACAGGATACATTATGTAGTGGTTGATGTTTAGGACCTGTACAGGATACATTATGTAGTGGTTGATGTCTAGGACCTATACAGGATAGATTATGTAGTGGTTGATGTTTACGACCAGTAGAGGTTACATTATGTAGTGGTTGATATTTAGGACCTGTACAGGATACATTATGTAGTGGTTGATGTTTAGGACCTGTACAGGATACATTATGTGGTGGTTGATGTTTAGGACCTGTACAGGTTACATTATGTAGTGGTTGATGTTTAGGACCTGTACAGGATACATTATGTAGTGGTTGATGTTTAGGACCTGTTCAGGATACATTATGTCGTGGTTGATGTCATGTTTAGGACCTGTACAGGATACATTATGTAGTGGTTGATGTTTAGGACCTGTACAGGATACATTATGTAGTGGTTGATGTTTAGGACCTGTACAGGATACATTATGTAGTGGTTGATGTTTAGGACCTGTACAGGATACATTATGTAGTGGTTGATGTTTAGGACCTGTACAGGATTCATTATGTAGTGGTTGATGTTTAGGACCTGTACAGGATACATTATGTAGTGGTTGATGTTTAGGACCTGTACAGGATACATTATATAGTGGTTGATGTGATGTTTAGGACCTGTACAGGATACATTATGTAGTGGTTGATGTTTAGGACCTGTACAGGATACATTATGTCGTGGTTGATGTGATGTTTAGGACCTGTACAGGATACATTATGTCGTGGTTGATGTGATGTTTAGGACCTGTACAGTATACATTATGTGGTGGTTGATGTTTAGGACCTGTACAGGTTACATTATGTAGTGGTTGATGTTTAGGACCTGTTCAGGATACATTATGTAGTGGTTGATGTTTAGGACCTGTACAGGATACATTATGTAGTGGTTGATGTTTAGGACCTTTACAGGATACATTATGTAGTGGTTGATGTTTAGGACCTGTACAGGATACATTATGTAGTGTTGATGTTTAGGACCTGTACAGGATACATTATGTAGTGGTTGATGTTTAGGACCTGTACAGGTTACATTATGTCGTGGTTGATGTTTAGGACCTGTACAGGATACATTATGTCGTGGTTGATGTTTAGGACCTGTACAGGATACATTATGTAGTGGTTGATGTTTAGGACCTGTACAGGATTCATTATGTAGTGGTTGATGTTTAGGACCTGTACAGGATACATTATATAGTGGTTGATGTATTTAGGACCTGTACAGGATACATTATGTAGTGGTTGATGTTTAGGACCTGTACAGGATACATTATGTAGTTATTGATGTTTAGGACCTGTACAGTATACATTATGTAGTGGTTGATGTTTAGGACCTGTACAGGTTACATTATGTAGTGGTTGATGTTTAGGACCTGTACAGGATACATTATGTAGTGGTTGATGTTTAGGACCTGTACAGGATACATTATGTAGTGGTTGATGTCTAGGACCTATACAGGATAGATTATGTAGTGGTTGATGTTTACGACCAGTAGAGGTTACATTATGTAGTGGTTGATATTTAGGACCTGTACAGGATACATTATGTAGTGGTTGATGTTTAGGACCTGTACAGGATACATTATGTGGTGGTTGATGTTTAGGACCTGTACAGGTTACATTATGTAGTGGTTGATGTTTAGGACCTGTACAGGATACATTATGTAGTGGTTGATGTTTAGGACCTGTTCAGGATACATTATGTCGTGGTTGATGTCATGTTTAGGACCTGTACAGGATACATTATGTAGTGGTTGATGTTTAGGACCTGTACAGGATACATTATGTAGTGGTTGATGTTTAGGACCTGTACAGGATACATTATGTAGTGGTTGATGTCTTTAGGACCTGTACAGGATACATTATGTAGTGGTTGATGTTTAGGACCTGTACAGGATACATTATATAGTGGTTGATGTGATGTTTAGGACCTGTACAGGATACATTATGTAGTGGTTGATGTTTAGGACCTGTACAGGATACATTATGTCGTGGTTGATGTGATGTTTAGGACCTGTACAGGATACATTATGTAGTGGTTGATGTGATTTTAGGACCTGTACAGGATACATTATGTAGTGGTTGATGTTTAGGACCTGTACAGGATACATTATGTAGTGGTTGATGTTTAGGACCTGTACAGGATACATTATGTAGTGGTTGATGTTTAGGACCTGTACAGGTTACATTATGTCGTGGTTGATGTTTAGGACCTGTACAGGATACATTATGTCGTGGTTGATGTTTAGGACCTGTACAGGATACATTATGTAGTGGTTGATGTTTAGGACCTGTACAGGATACATTATGTAGTGGTTGATGTTTAGGACCTGTACAGGATACATTATGTAGTGGTTGATGTTTAGGACCTGTTCAGGATACATTATGTCGTGGTTGATGTTTAGGACCTGTACAGGATACATTATGTCGTGGTTGATGTTTAGGACCTGTACAGGATACATTATGTAGTGGTTGATGTTTAGGACCTGTACAGGATACATTATGTAGTGGTTGATGTCTAGGACCTGTACAGGATACATTATGTAGTGGTTGATGTTTGGGACCTGTACAGGATACATTATGTAGTGGTTGATGTTTAGGACCTGTACAGGATACATTATGTAGTGGTTGATGTATTTTTAGGACCTGTACAGGATACATTATGTAGTGGTTGATGTTTAGGACCTGTACAGGATACATTATGTAGTGGTTGATGTTTAGGACCTGTACAGGATTCATTATGTAGTGGTTGATGTTTAGGACCTGTACAGGTTACATTATGTAGTGGTTGATGTTTTGGACCTTTACAGGATACATTATGTAGTGGTTGATGTTTAGGACCTGTACAGGATACATTATGTAGTGGTTGATGTCTAGGACCTATACAGGATAGATTATGTAGTGGTTGATGTTTACGACCAGTAGAGGTTACATTATGTAGTGGTTGATATTTAGGACCTGTACAGGATACATTATGTAGTGGTTGATGTTTAGGACCTGTACAGGATACATTATGTGGTGGTTGATGTTTTAGGACCTGTACAGGATACATTATGTAGTGGTTGATGTTTAGGACCTGTACAGGATACATTATGTAGTGGTTGATGTTTAGGACCTGTACAGGATACATTATGTCGTGGTTGATGTCATTTAGGACCTGTACAGGATACATTATGTAGTGGTTGATGTTTAGGACCTGTTCAGGATTCATTATGTAGTGGTTGATGTGATGTTTAGGACCTGTACAGGATACATTATGTAGTGGTTGATGTTTAGGACCTGTACAGGATACATTATGTAGTGGTTGATGTTTAGGACCTGTACAGGATACATTATGTGGTGGTTGATGTTTTAGGACCTGTACAGGTTACATTATGTAGTGGTTGATGTTTAGGACCTGTACAGGATACATTATGTAGTGGTTGATGTTTAGGACCTGTACAGGATACATTATGTAGTGGTTGATGTTTAGGACCTGTACAGGATACATTATGTAGTTGTTGATGTTTAGGACCTGTACAGGATACATTATATAGTGGTTGATGTGATGTTTAGGACCTGTACAGGATACATTATGTAGTGGTTGATGTTTAGGACCTGTACAGGATACATTATGTCGTGGTTGATGTGATGTTTAGGACCTTTACAGGATACATTATGTTGTGGTTGATGTGATGTTTAGGACCTGTACAGTATACATGATGTAGTGGTTGATGTTTAGGACCTGTACAGGTTACATTATGTAGTGGTTGATGTTTAGGACCTGTTCAGGATACATTATGTAGTGGTTGATGTTTAGGACCTGTACAGGATACATTATGTAGTGGTTGATGTTTAGGACCTGTACAGGATACATTATGTAGTGGTTGATGTTTAGGACCTTTACAGGATACATTATGTAGTGGTTGATGTTTAGGACCTGTACAGGATACATTATGTAGTGGTTGATGTTTAGGACCTGTACAGGTTACATTATGTAGTGGTTGATGTCTAGGACCTGTACAGGATACATTATGTCGTGGTTGATGTCTAGGACCTGTACAGGATACATTATGTAGTGGTTGATGTTTAGGACCTGTACAGGATACATTATGTAGTGGTTGATGTTTAGGACCTGTACAGGATACATTATGTAGTGGTTGATGTTTAGGACCTGTACAGGATACATTATGTAGTGGTTGATGTTTAGGACCTGTACAGGATACATTATGTAGTGGTTGATGTTTAGGACCTGTACAGGATACATTATGTAGTTGTTGATGTTTAGGACCTGTACAGGATACATTATATAGTGGTTGATGTGATGTTTAGGACCTGTACAGGATACATTATGTAGTGGTTGATGTTTAGGACCTGTACAGGATACATTATGTAGTGGTTGATGTTTAGGACCTGTACAGGATACATTATGTCGTGGTTGATGTGATGTTTAGGACCTGTACAGTATACATTATGTAGTGGTTGATGTTTAGGACCTGTACAGGTTACATTATGTAGTGGTTGATGTTTAGGACCTGTTCAGGATACATTATGTAGTGGTTGATGTTTTAGGACCTGTACAGGATACATTATGTAGTGGTTGATGTTTAGGACCTTTACAGGATACATTATGTAGTGGTTGATGTTTAGGACCTGTACAGGTTACATTATGTAGTGGTTGATGTTTTAGGACCTGTACAGGATACATTATGTAGTGGTTGATGTTTAGGACCTGTACAGGATACATTATGTAGTGGTTGATGTTTAGGACCTGTACAGGATACATTATGTAGTGGTTGATGTTTAGGACCTGTACAGGATACATTATGTAGTGGTTGATGTTTAGGACCTGTACAGGATACATTATATAGTGGTTGATGTGATGTTTAGGACCTGTACAGGATACATTATGTAGTGGTTGATGTTTAGGACCTGTACAGGATACATTATGTAGTGGTTGATGTTTAGGACCTGTACAGGATACATTATATAGTGGTTGATGTGTTTAGGACCTGTACAGGTTACATTATGTAGTGGTTGATGTTTAGGACCTGTACAGGATACATTATGTAGTGGTTGATGTTTAGGACCTGTACAGGTTACATTATGTAGTGGTTGATGTTTAGGACCTGTACAGGATACATTATGTAGTGGTTGATGTTTAGGACCTGTACAGGATACATTATGTAGTGGTTGATGTTTAGGACCTGTACAGGATACATTATGTAGTGGTTGATGTTTAGGACCTGTACAGGATACATTATGTAGTGGTTGATGTTTAGGACCTGTACAGGATACATTATGTAGTGGTTGATGTTTAGGACCTGTTCAGGATACATTATGTAGTGGTTGATGTTTAGGACCTGTACAGGATACATTATGTAGTGGTTGATGTTTAGGACCTGTACAGGATACATTATGTAGTGGTTGATGTTTAGGACCTGTACAGGATACATTATGTAGTGGTTGATGTTTAGGACCTGTACAGGATACATTATGTAGTGGTTGATGTTTAGGACCTGTACAGGATACATTATGTAGTGGTTGATGTTTAGGACCTGTACAGGATACATTATGTAGTGGTTGATGTTTAGGACCTGTACAGGATACATTATGTCGTGGTTGATGTTTAGGACCTGTACAGGATACATTATGTCGTGGTTGATGTTGTTTAGGACCTGTACAGTATACATTATGTGGTGGTTGATGTTTAGGACCTGTACAGGTTACATTATGTAGTGGTTGATGTTTAGGACCTGTACAGGATACATTATGTAGTGGTTGATGTTTAGGACCTGTACAGGATACATTATGTAGTGGTTGATGTTTAGGACCTGTACAGGATACATTATGTAGTGGTTGATGTTTAGGACCTGTACAGGATACATTATGTAGTGGTTGATGTTTAGGACCTGTACAGGTTACATTATGTAGTGGTTGATGTTTAGGACCTGTACAGGTTACATTATGTAGTGGTTGATGTTTAGGACCTGTTCAGGATACATTATGTAGTGGTTGATGTTTAGGACCTGTACAGGATACATTATGTAGTGGTTGATGTTTAGGACCTTTACAGGATACATTATGTAGTGGTTGATGTTTTAGGACCTGTACAGGTTACATTATGTAGTGGTTGATGTTTAGGACCTGTACAGGATACATTATGTAGTAGTTGATGTTTAGGACCTGTAGAGGTTACATTATGTAGTGGTTGATGTTTAGGACCTGTACAGGTTACATTATGTAGTGGTTGATGTTTAGGACCTGTACAGGATACATTATGTAGTGGTTGATGTTTAGGACCTGTACAGGATACATTATGTAGTGGTTGATGTCTAGGACCTATACAGGATAGATTATGTAGTGGTTGATGTTTACGACCAGTAGAGGTTACATTATGTAGTGGTTGATATTTAGGACCTGTACAGGATACATTATGTAGTGGTTGATGTTTAGGACCTGTACAGGATACATTATGTGGTGGTTGATGTTTAGGACCTGTACAGGTTACATTATGTAGTGGTTGATGTTTAGGACCTGTACAGGATACATTATGTAGTGGTTGATGTTTAGGACCTGTTCAGGATACATTATGTCGTGGTTGATGTCATGTTTAGGACCTGTACAGGATACATTATGTAGTGGTTGATGTTTAGGACCTGTACAGGATACATTATGTAGTGGTTGATGTTTAGGACCTGTACAGGATTCATTATGTAGTGGTTGATGTTTAGGACCTGTACAGGATACATTATGTAGTGGTTGATGTTTAGGACCTGTACAGGATACATTATGTAGTGGTTGATGTCATGTTTAGGACCTGTACAGGATACATTATGTAGTGGTTGATGTTTAGGACCTGTACAGGATACATTATGTCGTGGTTGATGTGATGTTTAGGACCTGTACAGGATACATTATGTAGTGGTTGATGTTTAGGACCTGTACAAGATACATTATGTAGTGGTTGATGTCTAGGACCTATACAGGATAGATTATGTAGTGGTTGATGTTTAGGACCTTTACAGGATACATTATGTAGTGGTTGATGTTTAGGACCTGTACAGGATACATTATGTAGTGGTTGATGTTTAGGACCTGTACAGGATACATTATGTAGTGGTTGATGTTTAGGACCTGTACAGGATACATTATGTAGTGGTTGATGAGTTTAGGACCTGTACAGGATACATTATGTAGTGGTTGATGTTTAGGACCTGTACAGGATACATTATGTAGTGGTTGATGTATTTTAGGACCTGTACAGGATACATTATGTCGTGGTTGATGTCTTAGGACCTGTACAGGATACATTATGTAGTGGTTGATGTTTAGGACCTGTACAGGTTACATTATGTAGTGGTTGATGTTTAGGACCTGTACAGGATACATTATGTAGTGGTTGATGTTTAGGACCTGTACAGGATACATTATGTAGTGGTTGATGTTTGGGACCTGTACAGGATACATTATGTAGTGGTTGATGTTTAGGACCTGTACAGGTTACATTATGTAGTGGTTGATGTTTAGGACCTTTACAGGATACATTATGTAGTGGTTGATGTTTAGGACCTGTACAGGATACATTATGTCGTGGTTGATGTCGTGTTTAGGACCTGTACAGGATACATTATGTAGTGGTTGATGTTTAGGACCTGTACAGGATACATTATGTAGTGGTTGATGTTTAGGACCTGTACAGGATACATTATGTAGTGGTTGATGTTTAGGACCTGTACAGGATACATTATGTAGTGGTTGATGTTATTTAGGACCTGTACAGGATACATTATGTAGTGGTTGATGTTTAGGACCTGTACAGGTTACATTATGTAGTGGTTGATGTTTAGGACCTGTACAGGATACATTATGTAGTGGTTGATGTTTAGGACCTGTACAGGATACATTATGTAGTGGTTGATGTGATGTTTAGGACCTGTACAGGATACATTATGTAGTGGTTGATGTTTAGGACCTGTACAGGATACATTATGTAGTGGTTGATGTTTAGGACCTGTACAGGATACATTATGTCGTGGTTGATGTGATGTTTAGGACCTGTACAGGATACATTATGTAGTGGTTGATGTTTTAGGACCTGTACAGGTTACATTATGTAGTGGTTGATGTTTAGGACCTGTACAGGTTACATTATGTAGTGGTTGATGTTTAGGACCTGTACAGGATACATTATGTAGTGGTTGATGTTTAGGACCTGTACAGGATACATTATGTAGTGGTTGATGTTTAGGACCTGTACAGGATACATTATGTAGTGGTTGATGTCTAGGACCTGTACAGGATACATTATGTAGTGGTTGATGTTTAGGACCTGTACAGGTTACTTTATGTAGTGGTTGATGTTTAGGACCTGTACAGGATACATTATGTAGTGGTTGATGTTTAGGACCTGTACAGGATACATTATGTGGTGGTTGATGTTTAGGACCTGTACAGGTTACATTATGTAGTGGTTGATGTTTAGGACCTGTACAGGATACATTATGTAGTGGTTGATGTTTAGGACCTGTTCAGGATACATTATGTCGTGGTTGATGTCATGTTTAGGACCTGTACAGGATACATTATGTAGTGGTTGATGTTAAGAACCTGTACAGGATTCATTATGTAGTGGTTGATGTTTAGGACCTGTACAGGATACATTATATAGTGGTTGATGTGATGTTTAGGACCTGTACAGGATACATTATGTAGTGGTTGATGTTTAGGACCTGTACAGGATACATTATGTAGTGGTTGATGTTTAGGACCTGTACAGGATACATTATGTAGTGGTTGATGTTTAGGACCTGTACAGGTTACATTATGTAGTGGTTGATGTTTAGGACCTGTACAGGTTACATTATGTAGTGGTTGATGTTTAGGACCTGTTCAGGATACATTATGTAGTGGTTGATGTTTAGGACCTGTACAGGATACATTATGTAGTGGTTTGATGTTTAGGACCTGTACTGGATACATTATGTAGTGGTTGATGTTTAGGACCTGTACAGGATACATTATGTAGTGGTTGATGTTTAGGACCTGTACAGGATACATTATGTAGTGGTTGATGTCTAGGACCTGTACAGGTTACATTATGTAGTGGTTGATGTTTAGGACCTGTACAGGATACATTATGTAGTGGTTGATGTTTTTAGGACCTGTACAGGATACATTATGTAGTGGTTGATGTCTAGGACCTATACAGGATAGATTATGTAGTGTTTGATGTTTTACGACCAGTACAGGTTACATTATGTAGTGGTTGATGTTTAGGACCTGTACAGGATACATTATGTAGTGCTTGATGTTTAGGACCTGTACAGGATACATTATGTGGTGGTTGATGTTTAGGACCTGTACAGGTTACATTATGTAGTGGTTGATGTTTAGGACCTGTACAGGATACATTATGTAGTGGTTGATGTTTAGGACCTGTTCAGGATACATTATGTCGTGGTTGATGTCATGTTTAGGACCTGTACAGGATACATTATGTAGTGGTTGATGTTTAGGACCTGTACAGGATTCATTATGTAGTGGTTGATGTTTAGGACCTGTACAGGATTCATTATGTAGTGGTTGATGTTTAGGACCTGTACAGGATACATTATGTAGTTGTTGATGTTTAGGACCTGTACAGGATACATTATATAGTGGTTGATATGATGTTTAGGACCTGTACAGGATACATTATGTAGTGGTTGATGTTTAGGACCTGTACAGGATACATTATGTTGTGGTTGATGTGATGTTTAGGACCTTTACAGGATACATTATGTCGTGGTTGATGTGATGTTTAGGACCTGTACAGTATACATGATGTAGTGGTTGATGTTTAGGACCTGTACAGGTTACATTATGTAGTGGTTGATGTTTAGGACCTGTTCAGGATACATTATGTAGTGGTTGATGTTTAGGACCTGTACAGGATACATTATGTAGTGGTTGATGTTTAGGACCTTTACACGATACATTATGTAGTGGTTGATGTTTAGGACCTGTACAGGTTACATTATGTAGTGGTTCATGTTTAGGACCTTTACAGGATACATTATGTAGTGGTTGATGTTTAGGACCTGTTCAGGATACATTATGTCGTGGTTGATGTCATGTTTAGGACCTGTACAGGATACATTATGTAGTGGTTGATGTTTAGGACCTGTACAGGATTCATTATGTAGTGGTTGATGTTTTTAGGACCTGTACAGGATACATTATATAGTGGTGATGTGATGTTTAGGACCTGTACAGGATACATTATGTAGTGGTTGATGTTTAGGACCTGTACAGGATACATTATGTAGTGGTTGATGTTTAGGACCTGTACAGGATACATTATATAGTGGTTGATGTGATGTTTAGGACCTGTACAGGATACATTATGTAGTGGTGAATGTTTAGGACCTGTACAGGATACATTATGTAGTGGTTGATGTTTAGGACCTGTACAGGATACATTATATAGTGGTTGATGTGATGTTTAGGACCTGTACAGGATACATTATGTAGTGGTTGATGTTTAGGACCTGTACAGGATACATTATGTAGTGGTTGATGTTTAGGACCTGTACAGGATACATTATGTAGTGGTTGATGTTTAGGACCTGTACAGGTTACATTATGTAGTGGTTGATGTTTAGGACCTGTACAGGTTACATTATGTAGTGGTTGATGTTTAGGACCTGTTCAGGATACATTATGTAGTGGTTGATGTTTAGGACCTGTACAGGATACATTATGTCGTGGTTGATGTGATGTTTAGGACCTGTACAGGATACATTATGTCGTGGTTGATGTGATGTTTAGGACCTGTACAGTATACATTATGTGGTGGTTGATGTTTAGGACCTGTACAGGTTACATTATGTAGTGGTTGATGTTTAGGACCTGTTCAGGATACATTATGTAGTGGTTGATGTTTAGGACCTGTACAGGATACATTATGTAGTGGTTGATGTTTAGGACCTTTACAGGATACATTATGTAGTGGTTGATGTTTAGGACCTGTTCAGGATACATTATGTCGTGGTTGATGTCTAGGACCTGTTCAGGATACATTATGTCGTGGTTGATGTCTAGGACCTGTACAGGATACATTATGTAGTGGTTGTTGTTTAGGACCTGTACAGGATACATTATGTAGTGGTTGATGTCTAGGACCTATACAGGATACATTATGTAGTGGTTGATGTTTAGGACCTGTTCAGGATACATTATGTAGTGGTTGATGTTTAGGACCTGTACAGGTTACATTATGTAGTGGTTGATGTTTAGGACCTGTTCAGGATACATTATGTAGTGGTTGATGTTTAGGACCTGTACAGGATACATTATGTAGTGGTTTATGTTTAGGACCTGTACTGGATACATTATGTAGTGGTTGATGTTTAGGACCTGTACAGGATACATTATGTAGTGGTTGATGTTTAGGACCTGTACAGGATACATTATGTAGTGGTTGATGTCTAGGACCTGTACAGGTTACATTATGTAGTGGTTGATGTTTAGGACCTGTACAGGATACATTATGTAGTGGTTGATGTTTAGGACCTGTACAAGATACATTATGTAGTGGTTGATGTCTAGGACCTATACAGGATAGATTATGTAGTGGTTGATGTTTACGACCAGTAGAGGTTACATTATGTAGTGGTTGATATTTAGGACCTGTACAGGATACATTATGTAGTGCTTGATGTTTAGGACCTGTACAGGATACATTATGTGGTGGTTGATGTTTAGGACCTGTACAGGTTACATTATGTAGTGGTTGATGTTTAGGACCTGTACAGGATACATTATGTAGTGGTTGATGTTTAGGACCTGTTCAGGATACATTATGTCGTGGTTGATGTCATGTTTAGGACCTGTACAGGATACATTATGTAGTGGTTGATGTCATGTTTAGGACCTATACAGGATAGATTATGTAGTGGTTGATGTTTACGACCAGTAGAGGTTACATTATGTAGTGGTTGATATTTAGGACCTGTACAGGATACATTATGTAGTGCTTGATGTTTAGGACCTGTACAGGATACATTATGTGGTGGTTGATGTTTAGGACCTGTACAGGTTACATTATGTAGTGGTTGATGTTTAGGACCTGTACAGGATACATTATGTAGTGGTTGATGTTTAGGACCTGTTCAGGATACATTATGTCGTGGTTGATGTCATGTTTAGGACCTGTACAGGATACATTATGTAGTGGTTGATGTTTAGGACCTGTACAGGATTCATTATGTAGTGGTTGATGTTTAGGACCTGTACAGGATTCATTATGTAGTGGTTGATGTTTAGGACCTGTACAGGATACATTATGTAGTGGTTGATGTTTAGGACCTGTACAGGATTCATTATGTAGTGGTTGATGTTTAGGACCTGTACAGGATACATTATGTAGTGGTTGATGTTTAGGACCTGTACAGGATTCATTATGTAGTGGTTGATGTTTAGGACCTGTACAGGATACATTATGTAGTTGTTGATGTTTAGGACCTGTACAGGATACATTATATAGTGGTTGATATGATGTTTAGGACCTGTACAGGATACATTATGTAGTGGTTGATGTTTAGGACCTGTACAGGATACATTATGTCGTGGTTGATGTGATGTTTAGGACCTTTACAGGATACATTATGTCGTGGTTGATGTGATGTTTAGGACCTGTACAGTATACATGATGTAGTGGTTGATGTTTAGGACCTGTACAGGTTACATTATGTAGTGGTTGATGTTTAGGACCTGTTCAGGATACATTATGTAGTGGTTGATGTTTAGGACCTGTACAGGATACATTATGTAGTGGTTGATGTTTAGGACCTTTACACGATACATTATGTAGTGGTTGATGTTTAGGACCTGTACAGGTTACATTATGTAGTGGTTCATGTTTAGGACCTTTACAGGATACATTATGTAGTGGTTGATGTTTAGGACCTGTTCAGGACACATTATGTCGTGGTTGATGTCATGTTTAGGACCTGTACAGGATACATTATGTAGTGGTTGATGTTAAGAACCTGTACAGGATTCATTATGTAGTGGTTGATGTTTAGGACCTGTACAGGATACATTATATAGTGGTTGATGTGATGTTTAGGACCTGTACAGGATACATTATGTAGTGGTGAATGTTTAGGACCTGTACAGGATACATTATGTAGTGGTTGATGTTTAGGACCTGTACAGGATACATTATATAGTGGTTGATGTGATGTTTAGGACCTGTACAGGATACATTATGTAGTGGTTGATGTTTAGGACCTGTACAGGATACATTATGTAGTGGTTGATGTTTAGGACCTGTACAGGATACATTATGTAGTGGTTGATGTTTAGGACCTGTACAGGATACATTATATAGTGGTTGATGTGTTTTAGGACCTGTACAGGATACATTATGTAGTGGTTGATGTTTAGGACCTGTACAGGATACATTATGTAGTGGTTGATGTTTAGGACCTGTACAGGATACATTATGTCGTGGTTGATGTGATGTTTAGGACCTGTTCAGGATACATTATGTAGTGGTTGATGTTTAGGACCTGTACAGGTTACATTATGTAGTGGTTGATGTTTAGGACCTGTACAGGATACATTATGTAGTGGTTGATGTTTAGGACCTGTTCAGGATACATTATGTAGTGGTTGATGTTTAGGACCTGTACAGGATACATTATGTAGTGGTTGATGTTTAGGACCTGTACAGGATACATTATGTAGTGGTTGATGTCTAGGACCTATACAGGATAGATTATGTAGTGGTTGATGTTTACGACCAGTAGAGGTTACTTTATGTAGTGGTTGATGTTTAGGACCTGTACAGGATACATTATGTAGTGGTTGATGTTTAGGACCTGTACAGGATACATTATGTGGTGGTTGATGTTTAGGACCTGTACAGGTTACATTATGTAGTGGTTGATGTTTAGGACCTGTACAGGATAAATTATGTAGTGGTTGATGTTTAGGACCTGTTCAGGATACATTATGTCGTGGTTGATGTCATGTTTAGGACCTGTACAGGATACATTATGTAGTGGTTGATGTTAAGGACCTGTACAGGATTCATTATGTAGTGGTTGATGTTTAGGACCTGTACAGGATACATTATGTAGTGGTTGATGTGATGTTTAGGACCTGTACAGGATACATTATGTAGTGGTTGATGTTTAGGACCTGTACAGGATACATTATGTAGTGGTTGATGTTTAGGACCTGTACAGGATACATTATGTAGTGGTTGATGTTTAGGACCTGTACAGGTTACATTATGTAGTGGTTGATGTTTAGGACCTGTACAGGTTACATTATGTAGTGGTTGATGTTTAGGACCTGTTCAGGATACATTATGTAGTGGTTGATGTTTAGGACCTGTACAGGATACATTATGTAGTGGTTTATGTTTAGGACCTGTACTGGATACATTATGTAGTGGTTGATGTTTAGGACCTGTACAGGATACATTATGTAGTGGTTGATGTTTAGGACCTGTACAGGATACATTATGTAGTGGTTGATGTCTAGGACCTGTACAGGTTACATTATGTAGTGGTTGATGTTTAGGACCTGTACAGGATACATTATGTAGTGGTTGATGTTTAGGACCTGTACAAGATACATTATGTAGTGGTTGATGTCTAGGACCTATACAGGATAGATTATGTAGTGGTTGATGTTTACGACCAGTAGAGGTTACATTATGTAGTGGTTGATATTTAGGACCTGTACAGGATACATTATGTAGTGCTTGATGTTTAGGACCTGTACAGGATACATTATGTGGTGGTTGATGTTTAGGACCTGTACAGGTTACATTATGTAGTGGTTGATGTTTAGGACCTGTACAGGATACATTATGTAGTGGTTGATGTTTAGGACCTGTTCAGGATACATTATGTCGTGGTTGATGTCATGTTTAGGACCTGTACAGGATACATTATGTAGTGGTTGATGTTTAGGACCTGTTCAGGATACATTATGTAGTGGTTGATGTTTAGGACCTGTACAGGATTCATTATGTAGTGGTTGATGTTTAGGACCTGTACAGGATACATTATATAGTGGTTGATATGATGTTTAGGACCTGTACAGGATACATTATGTAGTGGTTGATGTTTAGGACCTGTACAGGATACATTATGTCGTGGTTGATGTGATGTTTTGGACCTTTACAGGATACATTATGTCGTGGTTGATGTGATGTTTAGGACCTGTACAGTATACATGATGTAGTGGTTGATGTTTAGGACCTGTACAGGTTACATTATGTAGTGGTTGATGTTTAGGACCTGTTCAGGATACATTATGTAGTGGTTGATGTTTAGGACCTGTACAGGATACATTATGTAGTGGTTGATGTTTAGGACCTTTACAGGATACATTATGTAGTGGTTGATGTTTAGGACCTGTACAGGTTACATTATGTAGTGGTTCATGTTTAGGACCTGTACAGGATACATTATGTAGTGGTTGATGTTTAGGACCTGTACAGGATACATTATATAGTGGTTGATGTGATGTTTAGGACCTGTACAGGATACATTATGTAGTGGTTGATGTTTAGGACCTGTACAGGATACATTATGTAGTGGTTGATGTTTAGGACCTGTACAGGATACATTATGTAGTGGTTGATGTTTAGGACCTGTACAGGTTACATTATGTAGTGGTTGATGTTTAGGACCTGTACAGGTTACATTATGTAGTGGTTGATGTTTAGGACCTGTTCAGGATACATTATGTAGTGGTTGATGTTTAGGACCTGTACAGGATACATTATGTAGTGGTTTATGTTTAGGACCTGTACTGGAAACATTATGTAGTGGTTGATGTTTAGGACCTGTACAGGTTACATTATGAGGTGGTTGATGTTTAGGACCTGTACAGGATACATTATGTAGTATTGATGTTTAGGACCTGTAGAGGTTACATTATGTAGTGGTTGATGTTTAGGACCTGTACAGGTTACATTATGTAGTGGTTGATGTTTAGGACCTGTACAGGATACATTATGTAGTGGTTGATGTTTAGGACCTGTACAGGATACATTATGTAGTGGTTGATGTCTAGGACCTATACAGGATAGATTATGTAGTGGTTGATGTTTACGACCAGTAGAGGTTACATTATGTAGTGGTTGATATTTAGGACCTGTACAGGATACATTATGTAGTGGTTGATGTTTAGGACCTGTACAGGATACATTATGTGGTGGTTGATGTTTAGGACCTGTACAGGTTACATTATGTAGTGGTTGATGTTTAGGACCTGTACAGGATACATTATGTAGTGGTTGATGTTTAGGACCTGTTCAGGATACATTATGTCGTGGTTGATGTCATGTTTAGGACCTGTACAGGATACATTATGTAGTGGTTGATGTTTAGGACCTGTACAGGATTCATTATGTAGTGGTTGATGTTTAGGACCTGTACAGGATACATTATGTAGTGGTTGATGTTTAGGACCTGTACAGGATACATTATGTAGTGGTTGATGTTTAGGACCTGTACAGGATACATTATGTAGTTGTTGATGTTTAGGACCTGTACAGGATACATTATGTAGTGGTTGATGTGATGTTTAGGACCTGTACAGGATACATTATGTAGTGGTTGATGTTTAGGACCTGTACAGGATACATTATGTAGTTGTTGATGTTTAGGACCTGTACAGGATACATTATGTAGTGGTTGATGTGATGTTTAGGACCTGTACAGGATTCATTATGTAGTGGTTAATGTTTAGGACCTGTACAGGATACATTATGTAGTTGTTGATGTTTAGGACCTGTACAGGATACATTATGTAGTGGTTGATGTGATGTTTAGGACCTGTACAGGATACATTATGTAGTGGTTGATGTGATGTTTAGGACCTGTACAGGATACATTATATAGTGGTTGATGTGATGTTTAGGACCTGTACAGGATACATTATGTAGTGGTTGATGTTTAGGACCTGTACAGGATACATTATGTCGTGGTTGATGTGATGTTTAGGACCTGTACAGGATACATTATGTCGTGGTTGATGTGATGTTTAGGACCTGTACAGTATACATTATGTGGTGGTTGATGTTTAGGACCTGTACAGGTTACATTATGTAGTGGTTGATGTTTAGGACCTGTTCAGGATACATTATGTAGTGGTTGATGTTTAGGACCTGTACAGGATACATTATGTAGTGGTTGATGTTTAGGACCTTTACAGGATACATTATGTAGTGGTTGATGTTTAGGACCTGTACAGGTTACATTATGTAGTGGTTCATGTTTAGGACCTTTACAGGATACATTATGTAGTGGTTGATGTTTAGGACCTGTTCAGGATACATTATGTCGTGGTTGATGTCTAGGACCTGTTCAGGATACATTATGTCGTGGTTGATGTCTAGGACCTGTACAGGATACATTATGTAGTGGTTGTTGTTTAGGACCTGTACAGGATACAATATGTAGTGGTGGATGTCTAGGACCTATACAGGATACATTATGTAGTGGTTGATGTTTAGGACCTGTACTGGATACATTATGTAGTGGTTGATGTTTAGGACCTGTACAGGATACATTATGTAGTGGTTGATATTTAGGACATGTACAGGATTCATTATGTAGTGGTTGATGTTTAGGACCTGTACAGGTCACATTATGTAGTGGTTGATGTTTAGGACCTGTACAGGATACATTATGTAGTGGTTGATGTTTAGGACCTGTACAGGATACATTATGTAGTGGTTGATGTTTAGGACCTGTACAGGATACATTATCTAGTGGTTGATGTTTAGGACCTGTACAGGATACATTATGTAGTGGTTGATGTTTAGGACCTGTACAGGATACATTATGTAGTGGTTGATGTTTAGGACCTGTACAGGATACATTATGTAGTGGTTGATGTTTAGGACCTGTACAGGATACATTATGTAGTGGTTGATGTTTAGGACCTGTACAGGTTACATTATGTACTGGTTGATGTTTAGGACCTGTACAGGTTACATTATGTAGTGGTTGATGTTTAGGACCTGTTCAGGATACATTATGTAGTGGTTGATGTTTAGGACCTGTACAGGATACATTATGTAGTGGTTTATGTTTAGGACCTGTACAGGATACATTATGTAGTGGTTGATGTTTAGGACCTGTACAGGATACATTATGTAGTGGTTGATGTTTAGGACCTGTACAGGATACATTATGTAGTGGTTGATGTCTAGGACCTGTACAGGTTACATTATGTAGTGGTTGATGTTTAGGACCTGTACAGGATACATTATGTAGTGGTTGATGTTTAGGACCTGTACAGGATACATTATGTAGTGGTTGATGTCTAGGACCTATACAGGATAGATTATGTAGTGGTTGATGTTTACGACCAGTAGAGGTTACATTATGTAGTGGTTGATATTTAGGACCTGTACAGGATACATTATGTAGTGCTTGATGTTTAGGACCTGTACAGGATACATTATGTGGTGGTTGATGTTTAGGACCTGTACAGGTTACATTATGTAGTGGTTGATGTTTAGGACCTGTACAGGATACATTATGTAGTGGTTGATGTTTAGGACCTGTTCAGGATACATTATGTCGTGGTTGATGTCATGTTTAGGACCTGTACAGGATACATTATGTAGTGGTTGATGTTTAGGACCTGTACAGGATACATTATGTAGTTGTTGATGTTTAGGACCTGTACAGGATACATTATATAGTGGTTGATATGATGTTTAGGACCTGTACAGGATACATTATGTAGTGGTTGATGTTTAGGACCTGTACAGGATACATTATGTTGTGGTTGATGTGATGTTTAGGACCTTTACAGGATACATTATGTCGTGGTTGATGTGATGTTTAGGACCTGTACAGTATACATGATGTAGTGGTTGATGTTTAGGACCTGTACAGGTTACATTATATAGTGGTTGATGTGATGTTTAGGACCTGTTCAGGATACATTATGTAGTGGTTGATGTTTAGGACCTGTACAGGATACATTATGTAGTGGTTGATGTTTAGGACCTTTACACGATA
Organism: Salmo salar; assembly: GCF_905237065.1. Taxonomy (NCBI): domain Eukaryota; kingdom Metazoa; phylum Chordata; class Actinopteri; order Salmoniformes; family Salmonidae; genus Salmo; species Salmo salar. Next base: position 268,073 of record NW_025550954.1, on the reverse strand, counting down.
CATTATGTAGTGGTTGATGTTTAGGACCTGTACAGGTTACATTATGTAGTGGTTCATGTTTAGGACCTTTACAGGATACATTATGTAGTGGTTGATGTTTAGGACCTGTTCAGGACACATTATGTCGTGGTTGATGTCTTTTAGGACCTGTACAGGATACATTATGTAGTGGTTGATGTTAAGAACCTGTACAGGATTCATTATGTAGTGGTTGATGTTTAGGACCTGTACAGGATACATTATATAGTGGTTGATGTTTAGGACCTGTACAGGTTACATTATGTAGTGGTTGATGTTTAGGACCTGTTCAGGATACATTATGTAGTGGTTGATGTTTAGGACCTGTACAGGATACATTATGTAGTGGTTTATGTTTAGGACATGTACAGGATTCATTATGTAGTGGTTGATGTTTAGGACCTGTACAGGTTACATTATGTAGGTGGTTGATGTTTAGGACCTGTACAGGATACATTATGTAGTGGTTGATGTTTAGGACCTGTACAGGTTACATTATGTAGTGGTTGATGTCTAGGACCTGTACAGGTTACATTATGTAGTGGTTGATGTTTAGGACCTGTACAGGATACATTATGTAGTGGTTGATGTTTAGGACCTGTACAGGATACATTATGTAGTGGTTGATGTCTAGGACCTGTACAGGTTACATTATGTAGTGGTTGATGTTTAGGAGCTGTACAGGATACATTATGTGGTGGTTGATGTTTAGGACCTGTACAGGTTACATTATGTAGTGGTTGATGTTTAGGACCTGTACAGGATACATTATGTAGTTGTTGATGTTTAGGACCTGTACAGGATACATTATGTAGTGGTTGATGTTTAGGACCTGTACAGGATACATTATGTAGTGGTTGATGTTTAGGACCTGTACAGGATACATTATGTAGTGGTTGATGTTTAGGACCTGTACAGGATTACATTATGTAGTGCTTGATGTTTAGGACCTGTACAGGATACATTATGTAGTGGTTGATGTTTAGGACCTGTACAGGATACATTATGTAGTGGTTGATGTTTAGGACCTGTACAGGATACATTATGTGGTGGTTGATGTTTAGGACCTGTACAGGTTACATTATGTAGTGGTTGATGTCTTAGGACCTGTACAGGATACATTATGTAGTGGTTGATGTTTAGGACCTGTACAGGATACATTATGTAGTTGTTGATGTTTAGGACCTGTACAGGATACATTATGTAGTTGTTGATGTTTAGGACCTGTACAGGATACATTATGTAGTGGTTGATGTTTAGGACCTGTACAGGATACATTATGTTGTGGTTGATGTGATGTTTAGGACCTTTACAGGATACATTATGTCGTGGTTGATGTGATGTTTAGGACCTGTACAGTATACATGATGTAGTGGTTGATGTTTAGGACCTGTACAGGTTACATTATGTAGTGGTTGATGTTTAGGACCTGTTCAGGATACATTATGTAGTGGTTGATGTTTAGGACCTGTACAGGATACATTATGTAGTGGTTGATGTTTAGGACCTGTACAGGATACATTATGTAGTGGTTGATGTTTAGGACCTTTACAGGATACATTATGTAGTGGTTGATGTTTAGGACCTGTACAGGTTACATTATGTAGTGGTTGATGTTTAGGACCTGTACAGGATACATTATGTAGTGGTTGATGTTTAGGACCTGTTCAGGATACATTATGTCGTGGTTGATGTCTAGGACCTGTACAGGATACATTATGTAGTGGTTGATGTTTAGGACCTGTACAGGATACATTATGTGGTGGTTGATGTTTAGGACCTGTACAGGATACATTATGTAGTGGTTGATGTTTAGGACCTGTACAGGATACATTATGTAGTGGTTGATGTTTAGGACCTGTACAGGATACATTATGTAGTGGTTGATGTTTTAGGACCTGTACAGGATACATTATGTAGTGGTTGATGTTTAGGACCTGTACAGGATACATTATGTAGTTGTTGATGTTTAGGACCTGTACAGGATACATTATATAGTGGTTGATGTGATGTTTAGGACCTGTACAGGATACATTATGTAGTGGTTGATGTTTAGGACCTGTACAGGATACATTATGTCGTGGTTGATGTGATGTTTAGGACCTGTACAGGATACATTATGTCGTGGTTGATGTGATGTTTAGGACCTGTACAGTATACATTATGTAGTGGTTGATGTTTAGGACCTGTACAGGTTACATTATGTAGTGGTTGATGTTTAGGACCTGTTCAGGATACATTATGTAGTGGTTGATGTTTAGGACCTGTACAGGATACATTATGTAGTGGTTGATGTTTAGGACCTTTACAGGATACATTATGTAGTGGTTGATGTTTAGGACCTGTACAGGTTACATTATGTAGTGGTTGATGTTTAGGACCTGTACAGGATACATTATGTAGTGGTTGATGTTTAGGACCTGTACAGGATACATTATGTCGTGGTTGATGTCTAGGACCTGTACAGGATACATTATGTAGTGGTTGATGTTTAGGACCTGTACAGGATACATTATGTGGTGGTTGATGTTTAGGACCTGTACAGGTTACATTATGTAGTGGTTGATGTTTAAGACCTGTACAGGATACATTATGTAGTGGTTGATGTTTAGGACCTGTTCAGGATACATTATGTCGTGGTTGATGTCATGTTTAGGACCTGTACAGGATACATTATGTAGTGGTTGATGTTTAGGACCTGTACAGGTTACATTATGTAGTGGTTGATGTTTAGGACCTGTACAGGTTACATTATGTAGTGGTTGATGTTTAGGACCTGTTCAGGATACATTATGTAGTGGTTGATGTTTAGGACCTGTACAGGATACATTATGTAGTGGTTGATGTTTAGGACCTTTACAGGATACATTATGTAGTGGTTGATGTTTAGGACCTGTACAGGTTACATTATGTAGTGGTTGATGTTTAGGACCTGTACAGGATACATTATGTAGTGGTTGATGTTTAGGACCTGTTCAGGATACATTATGTCGTGGTTGATGTCATGTTTAGGACCTGTACAGGATACATTATGTAGTGGTTGATGTTTAGGACCTGTACAGGATTCATTATGTAGTGGTTGATGTTTAGGACCTGTACAGGATACATTATGTAGTTGTTGATGTTTAGGACCTGTACAGGATACATTATATAGTGGTTGATGTGATGTTTAGGACCTGTACAGGATACATTATGTAGTGGTTGATGTTTAGGACCTGTACAGGATACATTATGTAGTATTGATGTTTAGGACCTGTAGAGGTTACATTATGTAGTGGTTGATGTTTAGGACCTGTACAGGTTACATTATGTAGTGGTTGATGTTTTAGGACCTGTACAGGTTACATTATGTAGTGGTTGATGTTTAGGACCTGTACAGGATACATTATGTAGTGGTTGATGTCTAGGACCTATACAGGATAGATTATGTAGTGGTTGATGTTTACGACCAGTAGAGGTTACATTATGTAGTGGTTGATATTTAGGACCTGTACAGGATACATTATGTAGTGGTTGATGTTTAGGACCTGTACAGGATACATTATGTGGTGGTTGATGTTTAGGACCTGTACAGGTTACATTATGTAGTGGTTGATGTTTAGGACCTGTACAGGATACATTATGTAGTGGTTGATGTTTAGGACCTGTTCAGGATACATTATGTCGTGGTTGATGTCATGTTTAGGACCTGTACAGGATTCATTATGTAGTGGTTGATGTTTAGGACCTGTACAGGATACATTATATAGTGGTTGATGTGATGTTTAGGACCTGTACAGGATACATTATGTAGTGGTGAATGTTTAGGACCTGTACAGGATACATTATGTAGTGGTTGATGTTTAGGACCTGTACAGGATACATTATATAGTGGTTGATGTGATGTTTAGGACCTGTACAGGATACATTATGTAGTGGTTGATGTTTAGGACCTGTACAGGATACATTATGTAGTGGTTGATGTTTAGGACCTGTACAGGATACATTATGTAGTGGTTGATGTTTAGGACCTGTACAGGTTACATTATGTAGTGGTTGATGTTTAGGACCTGTACAGGTTACATTATGTAGTGGTTGATGTTTAGGACCTGTTCAGGATACATTATGTAGTGGTTGATGTTTAGGACCTGTACAGGATACATTATGTAGTGGTTTATGTTTAGGACCTGTACTGGATACATTATGTAGTGGTTGATGTTTAGGACCTGTACAGGTTACATTATGAGGTGGTTGATGTTTAGGACCTGTACAGGATACATTATGTAGTATTGATGTTTAGGACCTGTAGAGGTTACATTATGTAGTGGTTGATGTTTAGGACCTGTACAGGTTACATTATGTAGTGGTTGATGTTTAGGACCTGTACAGGATACATTATGTAGTGGTTGATGTTTAGGACCTGTACAGGATACATTATGTAGTGGTTGATGTCTAGGACCTATACAGGATAGATTATGTAGTGGTTGATGTTTACGACCAGTAGATGTTACATTATGTAGTGGTTGATATTTAGGACCTGTACAGGATACATTATGTAGTGGTTGATGTTTAGGACCTGTACAGGATACATTATGTGGTGGTTGATGTTTAGGACCTGTACAGGTTACATTATGTAGTGGTTGATGTTTAGGACCTGTACAGGATACATTATGTAGTGGTTGATGTTTAGGACCTGTTCAGGATACATTATGTCGTGGTTGATGTCATGTTTAGGACCTGTACAGGTTACTTTATGTAGTGGTTGATGTTTAGGACCTGTTCAGGATACATTATGTAGTGGTTGATGTCATGTTTAGGACCTGTACAGGATACATTATGTAGTGGTTGATGTTTAGGACCTGTACAGGATACATTATGTAGTGGTTGATGTTTAGGACCTGTACAGGATACATTATATAGTGGTTGATGTGATGTTTAGGACCTGTACAGGATACATTATGTAGTGGTTGATGTTTAGGACCTGTACAGGATACATTATGTCGTGGTTGATGTGATGTTTAGGACCTGTACAGGATACATTATGTCGTGGTTGATGTGATGTTTAGGACCTGTACAGTATACATTATGTGGTGGTTGATGTTTAGGACCTGTACAGGTTACATTATGTAGTGGTTGATGTTTAGGACCTGTTCAGGATACATTATGTAGTGGTTGATGTTTAGGACCTGTACAGGATACATTATGTAGTGGTTGATGTTTAGGACCTTTACAGGATACATTATGTAGTGGTTGATGTTTAGGACCTGTACAGGTTACATTATGTAGTGGTTCATGTTTAGGACCTTTACAGGATACATTATGTAGTGGTTGATGTTTAGGACCTGTTCAGGATACATTATGTCGTGGTTGATGTCTAGGACCTGTTCAGGATACATTATGTCGTGGTTGATGTCTAGGACCTGTACAGGATACATTATGTAGTGGTTGTTGTTTAGGACCTGTACAGGATACATTATGTAGTGGTTGATGTTTAGGACCTGTACAGGTCACATTATGTAGTGGTTGATGTTTAGGACCTGTACAGGATACATTATGTAGTGGTTGATGTTTAGGACCTGTACAGGATACATTATGTAGTGGTTGATATTTAGGACATGTACAGGATTCATTATGTAGTGGTTGATGTTTAGGACCTGTACAGGTCACATTATGTAGTGGTTGATGTTTAGGACCTGTACAGGATACATTATGTAGTGGTTGATGTTTAGGACCTGTACAGGATACATTATGTAGTGGTTGATGTCTAGGACCTATACAGGATAGATTATGTAGTGGTTGATGTTTACGACCAGTAGAGGTTACATTATGTAGTGGTTGATATTTAGGATCTGTACAGGATACATTATGTAGTGGTTGATGTTTAGGAGCTGTATAGGATACATTATGTGGTGGTTGATGTTTAGGACCTGTACAGGATACATTATGTAGTGGTTGATGTTTAGGACCTGTACAGGATACATTATGTAGTTGTTGATGTTTAGGACCTGTACAGGATACATTATGTCGTGGTTGATGTCTAGGACCTGTACAGGATACATTATGTAGTGGTTGATGTTTAGGACCTGTACAGGATACATTATGTAGTGGTTGATGTTTAGGACCTGTTCAGGATTGATTATGTAATGGTTGATGTTTAGGACCTGTACAGGATACATTATGTAGTGGTTGATGTTTAGGACCTGTACAGGATACATTATGTAGTGGTTGATGTTTAGGACCTGTACAGGATACATTATGTGGTGGTTGATGTTTAGGACCTGTACAGGTTACATTATGTAGTGGTTGATGTTTAGGACCTGTACAGGATACATTATGTAGTGGTTGATGTTTAGGACCTGTACAGGATACATTATGTAGTGGTTGATGTTTAGGACCTGTACAGGATACATTATGTAGTTGTTGATGTTTAGGACCTGTACAGGATACATTATGTAGTGGTTGATGTTTAGGACCTGTACAGGATACATTATGTCGTGGTTGATGTGATGTTTAGGACCTGTACAGGATACATTATGTCGTGGTTGATGTGATGTTTAGGACCTGTACAGTATACATTATGTAGTGGTTGATGTTTAGGACCTGTACAGGTTACATTATGTAGTGGTTGATGTTTAGGACCTGTTCAGGATACATTATGTAGTGGTTGATGTTTAGGACCTGTACAGGATACATTATGTAGTGGTTGATGTTTAGGACCTGTACAGGATACATTATGTAGTGGTTGATGTTTAGGACCTTTACAGGATACATTATGTAGTGGTTGATGTTTAGGACCTGTACAGGTTACATTATGTAGTGGTTGATGTTTAGGACCTGTACAGGATACATTATGTAGTGGTTGATGTTTAGGACCTGTTCAGGATACATTATGTCGTGGTTGATGTCTAGGACCTGTACAGGATACATTATGTAGTGGTTGATGTTTAGGACCTGTACAGGATACATTATGTGGTGGTTGATGTTTAGGACCTGTACAGGATACATTATGTAGTGGTTGATGTTTAGGACCTGTACAGGATACATTATGTAGTGGTTGATGTTTAGGACCTGTACAGGATACATTATGTAGTGGTTGATGTTTAGGACCTGTACAGGATACATTATGTAGTGGTTGATGTTTAGGACCTGTACAGGATACATTATGTAGTTGTTGATGTTTAGGACCTGTACAGGATACATTATATAGTGGTTGATGTGATGTTTAGGACCTTTACAGGATACATTATGTAGTGGTTGATGTTTAGGACCTGTACAGGATACATTATGTCGTGGTTGATGTGATGTTTAGGACCTGTACAGGATACATTATGTCGTGGTTGATGTGATGTTTAGGACCTGTACAGTATACATTATGTAGTGGTTGATGTTTAGGACCTGTACAGGTTACATTATGTAGTGGTTGATGTTTAGGACCTGTTCAGGATACATTATGTAGTGGTTGATGTTTAGGACCTGTACAGGATACATTATGTAGTGGTTGATGTTTAGGACCTTTACAGGATACATTATGTAGTGGTTGATGTTTAGGACCTGTACAGGTTACATTATGTAGTGGTTGATGTTTAGGACCTGTACAGGATACATTATGTAGTGGTTGATGTTTAGGACCTGTTCAGGATACATTATGTCGTGGTTGATGTCTAGGACCTGTACAGGATACATTATGTAGTGGTTGATGTTTAGGACCTGTACAGGATACATTATGTGGTGGTTGATGTTTAGGACCTGTACAGGTTACATTATGTAGTGGTTGATGTTTAAGACCTGTACAGGATACATTATGTAGTGGTTGATGTTTAGGACCTGTTCAGGATACATTATGTCGTGGTTGATGTCATGTTTAGGACCTGTACAGGATACATTATATAGTGGTTGATGTGATGTTTAGGACCTGTACAGGATACATTATGTAGTGGTGAATGTTTAGGACCTGTACAGGATACATTATGTAGTGGTTGATGTTTAGGACCTGTACAGGATACATTATATAGTGGTTGATGTGATGTTTAGGACCTGTACAGGATACATTATGTAGTGGTTGATGTTTAGGACCTGTACAGGTTACATTATGTAGTGGTTGATGTTTAGGACCTGTTCAGGATACATTATGTAGTGGTTGATGTTTAGGACCTGTACAGGATACATTATGTAGTGGTTGATGTTTAGGACCTTTACAGGATACATTATGTAGTGGTTGATGTTTAGGACCTGTACAGGTTACATTATGTAGTGGTTGATGTTTAGGACCTGTACAGGATACATTATGTAGTGGTTGATGTTTAGGACCTGTTCAGGATACATTATGTCGTGGTTGATGTCATGTTTAGGACCTGTACAGGATACATTATGTAGTGGTTGATGTTTAGGACCTGTACAGGATTCATTATGTAGTGGTTGATGTTTAGGACCTGTACAGGATATATTATGTAGTTGTTGATGTGATGTTTAGGACCTGTACAGGTTACATTATGTAGTGGTTGATGTTTAGGACCTGTACAGGATACATTATGTAGTGGTTGATGTTTAGGACCTGTTCAGGATACATTATGTCGTGGTTGATGTCATGTTTAGGACCTGTACAGGATACATTATGTAGTGGTTGATGTTTAGGACCTGTACAGGATACATTATGTAGTTGTTGATGTTTAGGACCTGTACAGGATACATTATATAGTGGTTGATGTGATGTTTAGGACCTGTACAGGATACATTATGTAGTGGTTGATGTTTAGGACCTGTACAGGATACATTATGTAGTATTGATGTTTAGGACCTGTAGAGGTTACATTATGTAGTGGTTGATGTTTAGGACCTGTACAGGTTACATTATGTAGTGGTTGATGTTTAGGACCTGTACAGGATACATTATGTAGTGGTTGATGTTTAGGACCTGTACAGGATACATTATGTAGTGGTTGATGTCTAGGACCTATACAGGATAGATTATGTAGTGGTTGATGTTTACGACCAGTAGAGGTTACATTATGTAGTGGTTGATATTTAGGACCTGTACAGGATACATTATGTAGTGGTTGATGTTTAGGACCTGTACAGGATACATTATGTGGTGGTTGATGTTTAGGACCTGTACAGGTTACATTATGTAGTGGTTGATGTTTAGGACCTGTACAGGATACATTATGTAGTGGTTGATGTTTAGGACCTGTTCAGGATACATTATGTCGTGGTTGATGTCATGTTTAGGACCTGTACAGGATACATTATGTAGTGGTTGATGTTTAGGACCTGTACAGGATTCATTATGTAGTGGTTGATGTTTAGGACCTGTACAGGATACATTATATAGTGGTTGATGTGATGTTTAGGACCTGTACAGGATACATTATGTAGTGGTGAATGTTTAGGACCTGTACAGGATACATTATGTAGTGGTTGATGTTTAGGACCTGTACAGGATACATTATATAGTGGTTGATGTGATGTTTAGGACCTGTACAGGATACATTATGTAGTGGTTGATGTTTAGGACCTGTACAGGATACATTATGTAGTGGTTGATGTTTAGGACCTGTACAGGATACATTATGTAGTGGTTGATGTTTAGGACCTGTACAGGTTACATTATGTAGTGGTTGATGTTTAGGACCTGTACAGGTTACATTATGTAGTGGTTGATGTTTAGGACCTGTTCAGGATACATTATGTAGTGGTTGATGTTTAGGACCTGTACAGGATACATTATGTAGTGGTTTATGTTTAGGACCTGTACTGGATACATTATGTAGTGGTTGATGTTTAGGACCTGTACAGGTTACATTATGAGGTGGTTGATGTTTAGGACCTGTACAGGATACATTATGTAGTATTGATGTTTAGGACCTGTAGAGGTTACATTATGTAGTGGTTGATGTTTAGGACCTGTACAGGTTACATTATGTAGTGGTTGATGTTTAGGACCTGTACAGGATACATTATGTAGTGGTTGATGTTTAGGACCTGTACAGGATACATTATGTAGTGGTTGATGTCTAGGACCTATACAGGATAGATTATGTAGTGGTTGATGTTTACGACCAGTAGAGGTTACATTATGTAGTGGTTGATATTTAGGACCTGTACAGGATACATTATGTAGTGGTTGATGTTTAGGACCTGTACAGGATACATTATGTGGTGGTTGATGTTTAGGACCTGTACAGGTTACATTATGTAGTGGTTGATGTTTAGGACCTGTACAGGATACATTATGTAGTGGTTGATGTTTAGGACCTGTTCAGGATACATTATGTCGTGGTTGATGTCATGTTTAGGACCTGTACAGGATACATTATGTAGTGGTTGATGTTTAGGACCTGTACAGGATTCATTATGTAGTTGTTGATGTTTAGGACCTGTTCAGGATACATTATGTAGTGGTTGATGTTTAGGACCTGTACAGGATACATTATGTAGTGGTTGATGTTTAGGACCTGTACAGGATACATTATGTAGTGGTTGATGTTTAGGACCTGTACAGGATTCATTATGTAGTGGTTGATGTTTAGGACCTGTACAGGTTACATTATGTAGTGGTTGATGTTTAGGACCTGTACAGGATACATTATGTAGTTGTTGATGTTTAGGACCTGTACAGGATACATTATATAGTGGTTGATGTGATGTTTAGGACCTGTACAGGATACATTATGTAGTGGTTGATGTTTAGGACCTGTACAGGATACATTATGTAGTATTGATGTTTAGGACCTGTAGAGGTTACATTATGTAGTGGTTGATGTTTAGGACCTGTACAGGTTACATTATGTAGTGGTTGATGTTTAGGACCTGTACAGGATACATTATGTAGTGGTTGATGTTTAGGACCTGTACAGGATACATTATGTAGTGGTTGATGTCTAGGACCTATACAGGATAGATTATGTAGTGGTTGATGTTTACGACCAGTAGAGGTTACATTATGTAGTGGTTGATATTTAGGACCTGTACAGGATACATTATGTAGTGGTTGATGTTTAGGACCTGTACAGGATACATTATGTGGTGGTTGATGTTTAGGACCTGTACAGGTTACATTATGTAGTGGTTGATGTTTAGGACCTGTACAGGATACATTATGTAGTGGTTGATGTTTAGGACCTGTTCAGGATACATTATGTCGTGGTTGATGTCATGTTTAGGACCTGTACAGGATACATTATGTAGTGGTTGATGTTTAGGACCTGTACAGGATACATTATGTAGTGGTTGATGTTTAGGACCTGTACAGGATACATTATGTAGTGGTTGATGTTTAGGACCTGTTCAGGATACATTATGTAGTGGTTGATGTTTAGGACCTGTACAGGATTCATTATGTAGTGGTTGATGTTTAGGACCTGTACAGGATACATTATGTAGTTGTTGATGTTTAGGACCTGTACAGGATACATTATATAGTGGTTGATGTGATGTTTAGGACCTGTACAGGATACATTATGTAGTGGTTGATGTTTAGGACCTGTACAGGATACATTATGTCGTGGTTGATGTGATGTTTAGGACCTGTACAGGATACATTATGTCGTGGTTGATGTGATGTTTAGGACCTGTACAGTATACATTATGTGGTGGTTGATGTTTAGGACCTGTACAGGTTACATTATGTAGTGGTTGATGTTTAGGACCTGTTCAGGATACATTATGTAGTGGTTGATGTTTAGGACCTGTACAGGATACATTATGTAGTGGTTGATGTTTAGGACCTTTACAGGATACATTATGTAGTGGTTGATGTTTAGGACCTGTACAGGATACATTATGTAGTATTGATGTTTAGGACCTGTACAGGATACATTATGTAGTGGTTGATGTTTAGGACCTGTTCAGGATACATTATGTCGTGGTTGATGTCTAGGACCTGTTCAGGATACATTATGTCGTGGTTGATGTCATGTTTAGGACCTGTACAGGATACATTATGTAGTGGTTGATGTTTAGGACCTGTACAGGATTCATTATGTAGTGGTTGATGTTTAGGACCTGTACAGGATACATTATATAGTGGTTGATGTGATGTTTAGGACCTGTACAGGATACATTATGTAGTGGTTGATGTTTAGGACCTGTACAGGATACATTATGTAGTATTGATGTTTAGGACCTGTAGAGGTTACATTATGTAGTGGTTGATGTTTAGGACCTGTACAGGTTACATTATGTAGTGGTTGATGTTTAGGACCTGTACAGGATACATTATGTAGTGGTTGATGTTTAGGACCTGTACAGGATACATTATGTAGTGGTTGATGTCTAGGACCTATACAGGATAGATTATTTAGTGGTTGATGTTTACGACCAGTAGAGGTTACATTATGTAGTGGTTGATATTTAGGACCTGTACAGGATACATTATGTAGTGGTTGATGTTTAGGACCTGTACAGGATACATTATGTGGTGGTTGATGTTTAGGACCTGTACAGGTTACATTATGTAGTGGTTGATGTTTAGGACCTGTACAGGATACATTATGTAGTGGTTGATGTTTAGGACCTGTTCAGGATACATTATGTCGTGGTTGATGTCATGTTTAGGACCTGTACAGGATACATTATGTAGTGGTTGATGTTTAGGACCTGTACAGGATACATTATGTAGTGGTTGATGTTTAGGACCTGTACAGGATTCATTATGTAGTGGTTGATGTTTAGGACCTGTACAGGATACATTATGTAGTTGTTGATGTTTAGGACCTGTACAGGATACATTATATAGTGGTTGATGTGATGTTTAGGACCTGTACAGGATACATTATGTAGTGGTTGATGTTTAGGACCTGTACAGGATACATTATGTCGTGGTTGATGTGATGTTTAGGACCTGTACAGGATACATTATGTCGTGGTTGATGTGATGTTTAGGACCTGTACAGTATACATTATGTAGTGGTTGATGTTTAGGACCTGTACAGGATACATTATGTAGTGGTTGATGTTTAGGACCTTTACAGGATACATTATGTAGTGGTTGATGTTTAGGACCTGTACAGGTTACATTATGTCGTGGTTGATGTCTAGGACCTGTTCAGGATACATTATGTCGTGGTTGATGTCTAGGACCTGTACAGGATACATTATGTAGTGGTTGTTGTTTAGGACCTGTACAGGATACATTATGTAGTGGTTGATGTCTAGGACCTATACAGGATACATTATGTAGTGGTTGATGTTTAGGACCTGTTCAGGATACATTATGTCGTGGTTGATGTCTAGGACCTGTTCAGGATACATTATGTCGTGGTTGATGTCTAGGACCTGTACAGGATACATTATGTAGTGGTTGTTGTTTAGGACCTGTACAGGATACATTATGTAGTGGTTGATGTCTAGGACCTATACAGGATACATTATGTAGTGGTTGATGTTTGGGACCTGTACAGGATACATTATGTAGTGGTTGATGTTTAGGACCTGTACAGGTCACATTATGTAGTGGTTGATGTTTAGGACCTGTACAGGATACATTATGTAGTGGTTGATGTTTAGGACCTGTACAGGATACATTATGTAGTGGTTGATATTTAGGACATGTACAGGATTCATTATGTAGTGGTTGATGTTTAGGACCTGTACAGGTCACATTATGTAGTGGTTGATGTTTAGGACCTGTACAGGATACATTATGTAGTGGTTGATGTTTAGGACCTGTACAGGATACATTATGTAGTGGTTGATGTCTAGGACCTATACAGGATAGATTATGTAGTGGTTGATGTTTACGACCAGTAGAGGTTACATTATGTAGTGGTTGATATTTAGGACCTGTACAGGATACATTATGTAGTGGTTGATGTTTAGGAGCTGTATAGGATACATTATGTGGTGGTTGATGTTTAGGACCTGTACAGGATACATTATGTAGTGGTTGATGTTTAGGACCTGTACAGGATACATTATGTAGTTGTTGATGTTTAGGACCTGTACAGGATACATTATGTCGTGGTTGATGTGATGTTTAGGACCTGTACAGGATACATTATGTAGTGGTTGATGTTTAGGACCTGTTCAGGATTCATTATGTAATGGTTGATGTTTAGGACCTGTACAGGATACATTATGTAGTGGTTGATGTTTAGGACCTGTACAGGATACATTATGTAGTGGTTGATGTTTAGGACCTGTACAGGATACATTATGTGGTGGTTGATGTTTAGGACCTGTACAGGTTACATTATGTAGTGGTTGATGTTTAGGACCTGTACAGGATACATTATGTAGTGGTTGATGTTTAGGACCTGTACAGGATACATTATGTAGTGGTTGATGTTTAGGACCTGTACAGGATACATTATGTAGTTGTTGATGTTTAGGACCTGTACAGGATACATTATATAGTGGTTGATGTGATGTTTAGGACCTGTACAGGATACATTATGTAGTGGTTGATGTTTAGGACCTGTACAGGATACATTATGTCGTGGTTGATGTGATGTTTAGGACCTGTACAGGATACATTATGTCGTGGTTGATGTGATGTTTAGGACCTGTACAGTATACATTATGTAGTGGTTGATGTTTAGGACCTGTACAGGTTACATTATGTAGTGGTTGATGTTTAGGACCTGTTCAGGATACATTATGTAGTGGTTGATGTTTAGGACCTGTACAGGATACATTATGTAGTGGTTGATGTTTAGGACCTGTACAGGATACATTATGTAGTGGTTGATGTTTAGGACCTTTACAGGATACATTATGTAGTGGTTGATGTTTAGGACCTGTACAGGTTACATTATGTAGTGGTTGATGTTTAGGACCTGTACAGGTTACATTATGTAGTGGTTGATGTCTAGGACCTGTTCAGGATACATTATGTCGTGGTTGATGTCTAGGACCTGTACAGGATACATTATGTAGTGGTTGATGTTTAGGACCTGTTCAGGATACATTATGTCGTGGTTGATGTCTAGGACCTGTACAGGATACATTATGTAGTGGTTGATGTTTAGGACCTGTACAGGATACATTATGTAGTGGTTGATGTTTAGGACCTGTACAGGATACATTATGTAGTGGTTGATGTTTAGGACCTGTACAGGATACATTATGTAGTTGTTGATGTTTAGGACCTGTACAGGATACATTATATAGTGGTTGATGTGATGTTTAGGACCTTTACAGGATACATTATGTAGTGGTTGATGTTTAGGACCTGTACAGGATACATTATGTCGTGGTTGATGTGATGTTTAGGACCTGTACAGGATACATTATGTCGTGGTTGATGTGATGTTTAGGACCTGTACAGTATACATCATGTAGTGGTTGATGTTTAGGACCTGTACAGGTTACATTATGTAGTGGTTGATGTTTAGGACCTGTTCAGGATACATTATGTAGTGGTTGATGTTTAGGACCTGTACAGGATACATTATGTAGTGGTTGATGTTTAGGACCTTTACAGGATACATTATGTAGTGGTTGATGTTTAGGACCTGTACAGGTTACATTATGTAGTGGTTGATGTTTAGGACCTGTACAGGATACATTATGTAGTGGTTGATGTTTAGGACCTGTTCAGGATACATTATGTCGTGGTTGATGTCTAGGACCTGTACAGGATACATTATGTAGTGGTTGATGTTTAGGACCTGTACAGGATACATTATGTGGTGGTTGATGTTTAGGACCTGTACAGGTTACATTATGTAGTGGTTGATGTTTAAGACCTGTACAGGATACATTATGTAGTGGTTGATGTTTAGGACCTGTTCAGGATACATTATGTCGTGGTTGATGTCATGTTTAGGACCTGTACAGGATACATTATATAGTGGTTGATGTGATGTTTAGGACCTGTACAGGATACATTATGTAGTGGTGAATGTTTAGGACCTGTACAGGATACATTATGTAGTGGTTGATGTTTAGGACCTGTACAGGATACATTATATAGTGGTTGATGTGATGTTTAGGACCTGTACAGGATACATTATGTAGTGGTTGATGTTTAGGACCTGTACAGGTTACATTATGTAGTGGTTGATGTTTAGGACCTGTACAGGTTACATTATGTAGTGGTTGATGTTTAGGACCTGTACAGGTTACATTATGTAGTGGTTGATGTTTAGGACCTGTTCAGGATACATTATGTAGTGGTTGATGTTTAGGACCTGTACAGGATACATTATGTAGTGGTTTATGTTTAGGACCTGTACTGGATACATTATGTAGTGGTTGATGTTTAGGACCTGTACAGGATACATTATGTAGTGGTTGATGTTTAGGACCTGTTCAGGATACATTATGTCGTGGTTGATGTCATGTTTAGGACCTGTACAGGATACATTATGTAGTGGTTGATGTTTAGGACCTGTACAGGATACATTATGTAGTGGTTGATGTTTAGGACCTGTACAGGATACATTATATAGTGGTTGATGTGATGTTTAGGACCTGTACAGGATTCATTATGTAGTGGTTGATGTTTAGGACCTGTACAGGATACATTATGTAGTGGTTGATGTTTAGGACCTGTACAGGATACATTATGTAGTGGTTGATGTTTAGGACCTGTACAGGATACATTATGTCGTGGTTGATGTGATGTTTAGGACCTGTACAGGATACATTATGTCGTGGTTGATGTGATGTTTAGGACCTGTACAGTATACATTATGTGGTGGTTGATGTTTAGGACCTGTACAGGTTACATTATGTAGTGGTTGATGTTTAGGACCTGTTCAGGATACATTATGTAGTGGTTGATGTTTAGGACCTGTACAGGATACATTATGTAGTGGTTGATGTTTAGGACCTTTACAGGATACATTATGTAGTGGTTGATGTTTAGGACCTGTACAGGATACATTATGTAGTATTGATGTTTAGGACCTGTACAGGATACATTATGTAGTGGTTGATGTTTAGGACCTGTTCAGGATACATTATGTCGTGGTTGATGTCTAGGACCTGTTCAGGATACATTATGTCGTGGTTGATGTCATGTTTAGGACCTGTACAGGATACATTATGTAGTGGTTGATGTTTAGGACCTGTACAGGATACATTATATAGTGGTTGATGTGATGTTTAGGACCTGTACAGGATACATTATGTAGTGGTTGATGTTTAGGACCTGTACAGGATACATTATGTAGTATTGATGTTTAGGACCTGTAGAGGTTACATTATGTAGTGGTTGATGTTTAGGACCTGTACAGGTTACATTATGTAGTGGTTGATGTTTAGGACCTGTACAGGATACATTATGTAGTGGTTGATGTTTAGGACCTGTACAGGATACATTATGTAGTGGTTGATGTCTAGGACCTATACAGGATAGATTATGTAGTGGTTGATGTTTACGACCAGTAGAGGTTACATTATGTAGTGGTTGATATTTAGGACCTGTACAGGATACATTATGTAGTGGTTGATGTTTAGGACCTGTACAGGATACATTATGTGGTGGTTGATGTTTAGGACCTGTACAGGTTACATTATGTAGTGGTTGATGTTTAGGACCTGTACAGGATACATTATGTAGTGGTTGATGTTTAGGACCTGTTCAGGATACATTATGTCGTGGTTGATGTCATGTTTAGGACCTGTACAGGATACATTATGTAGTGGTTGATGTTTAGGACCTGTACAGGATACATTATGTAGTGGTTGATGTTTAGGACCTGTACAGGATTCATTATGTAGTGGTTGATGTTTAGGACCTGTACAGGATACATTATGTAGTTGTTGATGTTTAGGACCTGTACAGGATACATTATATAGTGGTTGATGTGATGTTTAGGACCTGTACAGGATACATTATGTAGTGGTTGATGTTTAGGACCTGTACAGGATACATTATGTCGTGGTTGATGTGATGTTTAGGACCTGTACAGGATACATTATGTCGTGGTTGATGTGATGTTTAGGACCTGTACAGTATACATTATGTAGTGGTTGATGTTTAGGACCTGTACAGGATACATTATGTAGTGGTTGATGTTTAGGACCTTTACAGGATACATTATGTAGTGGTTGATGTTTAGGACCTGTACAGGTTACATTATGTCGTGGTTGATGTCTAGGACCTGTTCAGGATACATTATGTCGTGGTTGATGTCTAGGACCTGTACAGGATACATTATGTAGTGGTTGTTGTTTAGGACCTGTACAGGATACATTATGTAGTGGTTGATGTCTAGGACCTATACAGGATACATTATGTAGTGGTTGATGTTTAGGACCTGTTCAGGATACATTATGTCGTGGTTGATGTCTAGGACCTGTTCAGGATACATTATGTCGTGGTTGATGTCTAGGACCTGTACAGGATACATTATGTAGTGGTTGTTGTTTAGGACCTGTACAGGATACATTATGTAGTGGTTGATGTCTAGGACCTATACAGGATACATTATGTAGTGGTTGATGTTTGGGACCTGTACAGGATACATTATGTAGTGGTTGATGTTTAGGACCTGTACAGGTCACATTATGTAGTGGTTGATGTTTAGGACCTGTACAGGATACATTATGTAGTGGTTGATGTTTAGGACCTGTACAGGATACATTATGTAGTGGTTGATATTTAGGACATGTACAGGATTCATTATGTAGTGGTTGATGTTTAGGACCTGTACAGGTCACATTATGTAGTGGTTGATGTTTAGGACCTGTACAGGATACATTATGTAGTGGTTGATGTTTAGGACCTGTACAGGATACATTATGTAGTGGTTGATGTCTAGGACCTATACAGGATAGATTATGTAGTGGTTGATGTTTACGACCAGTAGAGGTTACATTATGTAGTGGTTGATATTTAGGACCTGTACAGGATACATTATGTAGTGGTTGATGTTTAGGAGCTGTATAGGATACATTATGTGGTGGTTGATGTTTAGGACCTGTACAGGATACATTATGTAGTGGTTGATGTTTAGGACCTGTACAGGATACATTATGTAGTTGTTGATGTTTAGGACCTGTACAGGATACATTATGTCGTGGTTGATGTGATGTTTAGGACCTGTACAGGATACATTATGTAGTGGTTGATGTTTAGGACCTGTTCAGGATTCATTATGTAATGGTTGATGTTTAGGACCTGTACAGGATACATTATGTAGTGGTTGATGTTTAGGACCTGTACAGGATACATTATGTAGTGGTTGATGTTTAGGACCTGTACAGGATACATTATGTGGTGGTTGATGTTTAGGACCTGTACAGGTTACATTATGTAGTGGTTGATGTTTAGGACCTGTACAGGATACATTATGTAGTGGTTGATGTTTAGGACCTGTACAGGATACATTATGTAGTGGTTGATGTTTAGGACCTGTACAGGATACATTATGTAGTTGTTGATGTTTAGGACCTGTACAGGATACATTATATAGTGGTTGATGTGATGTTTAGGACCTGTACAGGATACATTATGTAGTGGTTGATGTTTAGGACCTGTACAGGATACATTATGTCGTGGTTGATGTGATGTTTAGGACCTGTACAGGATACATTATGTCGTGGTTGATGTGATGTTTAGGACCTGTACAGTATACATTATGTAGTGGTTGATGTTTAGGACCTGTACAGGTTACATTATGTAGTGGTTGATGTTTAGGACCTGTTCAGGATACATTATGTAGTGGTTGATGTTTAGGACCTGTACAGGATACATTATGTAGTGGTTGATGTTTAGGACCTGTACAGGATACATTATGTAGTGGTTGATGTTTAGGACCTTTACAGGATACATTATGTAGTGGTTGATGTTTAGGACCTGTACAGGTTACATTATGTAGTGGTTGATGTTTAGGACCTGTACAGGTTACATTATGTAGTGGTTGATGTCTAGGACCTGTTCAGGATACATTATGTCGTGGTTGATGTCTAGGACCTGTACAGGATACATTATGTAGTGGTTGATGTTTAGGACCTGTTCAGGATACATTATGTCGTGGTTGATGTCTAGGACCTGTACAGGATACATTATGTAGTGGTTGATGTTTAGGACCTGTACAGGATACATTATGTAGTGGTTGATGTTTAGGACCTGTACAGGATACATTATGTAGTGGTTGATGTTTAGGACCTGTACAGGATACATTATGTAGTTGTTGATGTTTAGGACCTGTACAGGATACATTATATAGTGGTTGATGTGATGTTTAGGACCTTTACAGGATACATTATGTAGTGGTTGATGTTTAGGACCTGTACAGGATACATTATGTCGTGGTTGATGTGATGTTTAGGACCTGTACAGGATACATTATGTCGTGGTTGATGTGATGTTTAGGACCTGTACAGTATACATTATGTAGTGGTTGATGTTTAGGACCTGTACAGGTTACATTATGTAGTGGTTGATGTTTAGGACCTGTTCAGGATACATTATGTAGTGGTTGATGTTTAGGACCTGTACAGGATACATTATGTAGTGGTTGATGTTTAGGACCTTTACAGGATACATTATGTAGTGGTTGATGTTTAGGACCTGTACAGGTTACATTATGTAGTGGTTGATGTTTAGGACCTGTACAGGATACATTATGTAGTGGTTGATGTTTAGGACCTGTTCAGGATACATTATGTCGTGGTTGATGTCTAGGACCTGTACAGGATACATTATGTAGTGGTTGATGTTTAGGACCTGTACAGGATACATTATGTGGTGGTTGATGTTTAGGACCTGTACAGGTTACATTATGTAGTGGTTGATGTTTAAGACCTGTACAGGATACATTATGTAGTGGTTGATGTTTAGGACCTGTTCAGGATACATTATGTCGTGGTTGATGTCATGTTTAGGACCTGTACAGGATACATTATATAGTGGTTGATGTGATGTTTAGGACCTGTACAGGATACATTATGTAGTGGTGAATGTTTAGGACCTGTACAGGATACATTATGTAGTGGTTGATGTTTAGGACCTGTACAGGATACATTATATAGTGGTTGATGTGATGTTTAGGACCTGTACAGGATACATTATGTAGTGGTTGATGTTTAGGACCTGTACAGGTTACATTATGTAGTGGTTGATGTTTAGGACCTGTACAGGTTACATTATGTAGTGGTTGATGTTTAGGACCTGTACAGGTTACATTATGTAGTGGTTGATGTTTAGGACCTGTTCAGGATACATTATGTAGTGGTTGATGTTTAGGACCTGTACAGGATACATTATGTAGTGGTTTATGTTTAGGACCTGTACTGGATACATTATGTAGTGGTTGATGTTTAGGACCTGTACAGGATACATTATGTAGTGGTTGATGTTTAGGACCTGTTCAGGATACATTATGTCGTGGTTGATGTCATGTTTAGGACCTGTACAGGATACATTATGTAGTGGTTGATGTTTAGGACCTGTACAGGATACATTATGTAGTGGTTGATGTTTAGGACCTGTACAGGATACATTATATAGTGGTTGATGTGATGTTTAGGACCTGTACAGGATTCATTATGTAGTGGTTGATGTTTAGGACCTGTACAGGATACATTATGTAGTTGTTGATGTTTAGGACCTGTACAGGATACATTATATAGTGGTTGATGTGATGTTTAGGACCTGTACAGGATACATTATGTCGTGGTTGATGTGATGTTTAGGACCTGTACAGTATACATTATGTAGTGGTTGATGTTTAGGACCTGTACAGGTTACATTATGTAGTGGTTGATGTTTAGGACCTGTTCAGGATACATTATGTAGTGGTTGATGTTTAGGACCTGTACAGGATACATTATGTAGTGGTTGATGTTTAGGACCTTTACAGGATACATTATGTAGTGGTTGATGTTTAGGACCTGTACAGGTTACATTATGTAGTGGTTCATGTTTAGGACCTGTACAGGAAACATTATGTAGTGGTTGATGTTTAGGACCTGTTCAGGATACATTATGTCGTGGTTGATGTCTAGGACCTGTACAGGATACATTATGTAGTGGTTGTTGTTTAGGACCTGTACAGGATACATTATGTAGTGGTTGATGTTTAGGACCTGTACAGGTTACATTATGTAGTGATTGATGTTTAGGACCTGTACAGGATTCATTATGTAGTGGTTGATGTTTAGGACCTGTACAGGTTACATTATGTAGTGGTTGATGTTTAGGACCTGTACAGGATACATTATGTAGTGGTTGATGTTTAGGACCTGTACAGGATACATTATGTAGTGGTTGATGTTTAGGACCTGTAGAGGTTACATTATGTAGTGGTTGATGTTTAGGACCTGTTTAGGATACATTATGTCGTGGTTGATGTCATGTTTAGGACCTGTACAGGATACATTATGTAGTGGTTGATGTTAAGAACCTGTACAGGATACATTATGTAGTGGTTGATGTTTAGGACCTGTACAGGATTCATTATGTAGTGGTTGATGTTTAGGACCTGTACAGGATACATTATGTCGTGGTTGATGTGATGTTTAGGACCTGTACAGGATACATTATGTCGTGGTTGATGTGATGTTTAGGACCTGTACAGGATACATTATGTAGTGGTTGATGTTTAGGACCTGTACAGGATACATTATGTCGTGGTTGATGTGATGTTTAGGACCTGTACAGGATACATTATGTCGTGGTTGATGTGATGTTTAGGACCTGTACAGTATACATTATGTAGTGGTTGATGTTTAGGACCTGTACAGGTTACATTATGTAGTGGTTGATGTTTAGGACCTGTTCAGGATACATTATGTAGTGGTTGATGTTTAGGACCTGTACAGGATACATTATGTAGTGGTTGATGTTTAGGACCTTTACAGGATACATTATGTAGTGGTTGATGTTTAGGACCTGTACAGGTTACATTATGTAGTGGTTGATGTTTAGGACCTGTACAAGATACATTATGTAGTGGTTGATGTTTAGGACCTGTTCAGGATACATTATGTCGTGGTTGATGTCTAGGACCTGTACAGGATACATTATGTAGTGGTTGATGTTTAGGACCTGTACAGGATACATTATGTGGTGGTTGATGTTTAGGACCTGTACAGGTTACATTATGTAGTGGTTGATGTTTAAGACCTGTACAGGATACATTATGTAGTGGTTGATGTTTAGGACCTGTTCAGGATACATTATGTCGTGGTTGATGTCATGTTTAGGACCTGTACAGGATACATTATGTAGTGTTTGATGTTAAGAACCTGTACAGGATTCATTATGTAGTGGTTGATGTTTAGGACCTGTACAGGATACATTATATAGTGGTTGATGTGATGTTTAGGACCTGTACAGGATACATTATGTAGTGGTGAATGTTTAGGACCTGTACAGGATACATTATCTAGTGGTTGATGTTTAGGACCTGTACAGGTTACATTATGTAGTGGTTGATGTTTAGGACCTGTACAGGTTACATTATGTAGTGGTTGATGTTTAGGACCTGTACAGGTTACATTATGTAGTGGTTGATGTTTAGGACCTGTTCAGGATACATTATGTAGTGGTTGATGTTTAGGACCTGTACAGGATACATTATGTAGTGGTTTATGTTTAGGACCTGTACTGGATACATTATGTAGTGGTTGATGTTTAGGACCTGTACAGGATACATTATGTAGTGGTTGATGTTTAGGACCTGTTCAGGATACATTATGTCGTGGTTGATGTCATGTTTAGGACCTGTACAGGATACATTATGTAGTGGTTGATGTTTAGGACCTGTACAGGATACATTATGTAGTGGTTGATGTTTAGGACCTGTACAGGATACATTATATAGTGGTTGATGTGATGTTTAGGACCTGTACAGGATACATTATGTCGTGGTTGATGTGATGTTTAGGACCTGTACAGTATACATTATGTAGTGGTTGATGTTTAGGACCTGTACAGGTTACATTATGTAGTGGTTGATGTTTAGGACCTGTTCAGGATACATTATGTAGTGGTTGATGTTTAGGACCTGTACAGGATACATTATGTAGTGGTTGATGTTTAGGACCTTTACAGGATACATTATGTAGTGGTTGATGTTTAGGACCTGTACAGGTTACATTATGTAGTGGTTCATGTTTAGGACCTGTACAGGAAACATTATGTAGTGGTTGATGTTTAGGACCTGTTCAGGATACATTATGTCGTGGTTGATGTCTAGGACCTGTACAGGATACATTATGTAGTGGTTGTTGTTTAGGACCTGTACAGGATACATTATGTAGTGGTTGATGTTTAGGACCTGTACAGGTTACATTATGTAGTTATTGATGTTTAGGACCTGTACAGGATTCATTATGTAGTGGTTGATGTTTAGGACCTGTACAGGTTACATTATGTAGTGGTTGATGTTTAGGACCTGTACAGGATACATTATGTAGTGGTTGATGTTTAGGACCTGTACAGGATACATTATGTAGTGGTTGATGTTTAGGACCTGTAGAGGTTACATTATGTAGTGGTTGATGTTTAGGACCTGTTCAGGATACATTATGTCGTGGTTGATGTTTAGGACCTGTACAGGATACATTATGTAGTGGTTGATGTTTAGGACCTGTACAGGATACATTATGTAGTGGTTGATGTTAAGAACCTGTACAGGATACATTATGTAGTGGTTGATGTTAAGAACCTGTTCAGGATACATTATGTAGTGGTTGATGTTTAGGACCTGTACAGGATACATTATGTCGTGGTTGATGTTTAGGACCTGTACAGGATACATTATGTAGTGGTTGATGTTTAGGACCTGTACAGGATACATTATGTAGTGGTTGATGTTTAGGACCTGTACAGGATTCATTATGTAGTGGTTGATGTTTAGGACCTGTACAGGATACATTATGTCGTGGTTGATGTGATGTTTAGGACCTGTACAGGATACATTATGTCGTGGTTGATGTGATGTTTAGGACCTGTACAGGATACATTATGTAGTGGTTGATGTTTAGGACCTGTACAGGATACATTATGTCGTGGTTGATGTGATGTTTAGGACCTGTACAGGATACATTATGTCGTGGTTGATGTGATGTTTAGGACCTGTACAGTATACATTATGTAGTGGTTGATGTTTAGGACCTGTACAGGTTACATTATGTAGTGGTTGATGTTTAGGACCTGTTCAGGATACATTATGTAGTGGTTGATGTTTAGGACCTGTACAGGATACATTATGTAGTGGTTGATGTTTAGGACCTTTACAGGATACATTATGTAGTGGTTGATGTTTAGGACCTGTACAGGTTACATTATGTAGTGGTTGATGTTTAGGACCTGTACAGGATACATTATGTAGTGGTTGATGTTTAGGACCTGTTCAGGATACATTATGTCGTGGTTGATGTCTAGGACCTGTACAGGATACATTATGTAGTGGTTGATGTTTAGGACCTGTACAGGATACATTATGTGGTGGTTGATGTTTAGGACCTGTACAGGTTACATTATGTAGTGGTTGATGTTTAAGACCTGTACAGGATACATTATGTAGTGGTTGATGTTTAGGACCTGTTCAGGATACATTATGTCGTGGTTGATGTCATGTTTAGGACCTGTACAGGATACATTATGTAGTGTTTGATGTTAAGAACCTGTACAGGATTCATTATGTAGTGGTTGATGTTTAGGACCTGTACAGGATACATTATGTAGTGGTGAATGTTTAGGACCTGTACAGGATACATTATGTAGTGGTTGATGTTTAGGACCTGTACAGGATACATTATATAGTGGTTGATGTGATGTTTAGGACCTGTACAGGATACATTATGTAGTGGTTGATGTTTAGGACCTGTACAGGTTACATTATGTAGTGGTTGATGTTTAGGACCTGTACAGGTTACATTATGTAGTGGTTGATGTTTAGGACCTGTACAGGTTACATTATGTAGTGGTTGATGTTTAGGACCTGTTCAGGATACATTATGTAGTGGTTGATGTTTAGGACCTGTACAGGATACATTATGTAGTGGTTTATGTTTAGGACCTGTACTGGATACATTATGTAGTGGTTGATGTTTAGGACCTGTACAGGTTACATTATGAGGTGGTTGATGTTTAGGACCTGTACAGGTTACATTATGAGGTGGTTGATGTTTAGGACCTGTACAGGTTACATTATGAGGTGGTTGATGTTTAGGACCTGTACAGGATACATTATGTAGTGGTTGATGTTTAGGACCTGTTCAGGATACATTATGTAGTGGTTGATGTTTAGGACCTGTACAGGATACATTATGTAGTGGTTTATGTTTAGGACCTGTACTGGATACATTATGTAGTGGTTGATGTTTAGGACCTGTACAGGTTACATTATGAGGTGGTTGATGTTTAGGACCTGTACAGGTTACATTATGAGGTGGTTGATGTTTAGGACCTGTACAGGATACATTATGTAGTGGTTGATGTTTAGGACCTGTACAGGATACATTATGTAGTGGTTGATGTTTAGGACCTGTACAGGATACATTATGTAGTGGTTGATGTCTAGGACCTATACAGGATAGATTATGTAGTGGTTGATGTTTACGACCAGTAGAGGTTACATTATGTAGTGGTTGATATTTAGGACTTGTACAGGATACATTATGTAGTGGTTGATGTTTAGGACCTGTACAGGATACATTATGTGGTGGTTGATGTTTAGGACCTGTACAGGTTACATTATGTAGTGGTTGATGTTTAGGACCTGTACAGGATACATTATGTAGTGGTTGATGTTTAGGACCTGTTCAGGATACATTATGTCGTGGTTGATGTCATGTTTAGGACCTGTACAGGATACATTATGTAGTGGTTGATGTTTAGGACCTGTACAGGATTCATTATGTAGTGGTTGATGTTTAGGACCTGTACAGGATACATTATATAGTGGTTGATGTGATGTTTAGGACCTGTACAGGATACATTATGTCGTGGTTGATGTGATGTTTAGGACCTGTACAGTATACATTATGTAGTGGTTGATGTTTAGGACCTGTACAGGTTACATTATGTAGTGGTTGATGTTTAGGACCTGTTCAGGATACATTATGTAGTGGTTGATGTTTAGGACCTGTACAGGATACATTATGTAGTGGTTGATGTTTAGGACCTTTACAGGATACATTATGTAGTGGTTGATGTTTAGGACCTGTACAGGTTACATTATGTAGTGGTTCATGTTTAGGACCTGTACAGGAAACATTATGTAGTGGTTGATGTTTAGGACCTGTTCAGGATACATTATGTCGTGGTTGATGTCTAGGACCTGTACAGGATACATTATGTAGTGGTTGTTGTTTAGGACCTGTACAGGATACATTATGTAGTGGTTGATGTTTAGGACCTGTACAGGATACATTATGTAGTGGTTAATGTTTAGGACCTGTACAGGATACATTATGTAGTGGTTGATGTTTAGGACCTGTACTGGATACATTATGTATTGGTTGATGTTTAGGACCTGTACAGGTTACATTATGAGGTGGTTGATGTTTAGGACCTGTACAGGATACATTATGTAGTGGTTGATATTTAGGACCTGTACAGGATTCATTATGTAGTGGTTGATGTTTAGGACCTGTACAGGATACATTATGTAGTGGTTGATGTTTAGGACCTGTACAGGATACATTATGTAGTGGTTGATGTTTAGGACCTGTACAGGTTACATTATGTAGTGGTTGATGTTTAGGACCTGTACAGGATACATTATGTAGTGGTTGATGTTTAGGACCTGTACAGGATACATTATGTAGTGGTTGATGTTTAGGACCTGTAGAGGTTACATTATGTAGTGGTTGATGTTTAGGACCTGTTCAGGATACATTATGTCGTGGTTGATGTCATGTTTAGGACCTGTACAGGATACATTATGTAGTGGTTGATCTTAAGAACCTGTACAGGATTCATTATGTAGTGGTTGATGTTTAGGACCTGTACAGGATACATTATATAGTGGTTGATGTGATGTTTAGGACCTGTACAGGATACATTATGTAGTGGTGAATGTTTAGGAGCTGTACAGGATACATTATGTAGTGGTTGATGTTTAGGACCTGTACAGGATACATTATATAGTGGTTGATGTGATGTTTAGGACCTGTACAGGATACATTATGTAGTGGTTGATGTTTAGGACCTGTACAGGTTACATTATGTAGTGGTTGATGTTTAGGACCTGTACAGGTTACATTATGTAGTGGTTGATGTTTAGGACCTGTACAGGTTACATTATGTAGTGGTTGATGTTTAGGACCTGTTCAGGATACATTATGTAGTGGTTGATGTTTAGGACCTGTACAGGATACATTATGTAGTGGTTTATGTTTAGGACCTGTACTGGATACATTATGTAGTGGTTGATGTTTAGGACCTGTACAGGTTACATTATGAGGTGGTTGATGTTTAGGACCTGTACAGGTTACATTATGAGGTGGTTGATGTTTAGGACCTGTACAGGTTACATTATGAGGTGGTTGATGTTTAGGACCTGTACAGGATACATTATGTAGTGGTTGATGTTTAGGACCTGTTCAGGATACATTATGTAGTGGTTGATGTTTAGGACCTGTACAGGATACATTATGTAGTGGTTTATGTTTAGGACCTGTACTGGATACATTATGTAGTGGTTGATGTTTAGGACCTGTACAGGTTACATTATGAGGTGGTTGATGTTTAGGACCTGTACAGGATACATTATGTAGTGGTTGATGTTTAGGACCTGTACAGGATACATTATGTAGTGGTTGATGTTTAGGACCTGTACAGGATACATTATGTAGTGGTTGATGTCTAGGACCTATACAGGATAGATTATGTAGTGGTTGATGTTTACGACCAGTAGAGGTTACATTATGTAGTGGTTGATATTTAGGACCTGTACAGGATACATTATGTAGTGGTTGATGTTTAGGACCTGTACAGGATACATTATGTGGTGGTTGATGTTTAGGACCTGTACAGGTTACATTATGTAGTGGTTGATGTTTAGGACCTGTACAGGATACATTATGTAGTGGTTGATGTTTAGGACCTGTACAGGATTCATTATGTAGTGGTTGATGTTTAGGACCTGTACAGGATACATTATATAGTGGTTGATGTGATGTTTAGGACCTGTACAGGATACATTATGTCGTGGTTGATGTGATGTTTAGGACCTGTACAGTATACATTATGTAGTGGTTGATGTTTAGGACCTGTACAGGTTACATTATGTAGTGGTTGATGTTTAGGACCTGTTCAGGATACATTATGTAGTGGTTGATGTTTAGGACCTGTACAGGATACATTATGTAGTGGTTGATGTTTAGGACCTTTACAGGATACATTATGTAGTGGTTGATGTTTAGGACCTGTACAGGTTACATTATGTAGTGGTTCATGTTTAGGACCTGTACAGGAAACATTATGTAGTGGTTGATGTTTAGGACCTGTTCAGGATACATTATGTCGTGGTTGATGTCTAGGACCTGTACAGGATACATTATGTAGTGGTTGTTGTTTAGGACCTGTACAGGATACATTATGTAGTGGTTGATGTTTAGGACCTGTACAGGATACATTATGTAGTGGTTAATGTTTAGGACCTGTACAGGATACATTATGAGGTGGTTGATGTTTAGGACCTGTACAGGATACATTATGTAGTGGTTGATATTTAGGACCTGTACAGGATTCATTATGTAGTGGTTGATGTTTAGGACCTGTACAGGATTCATTATGTAGTGGTTGATGTTTAGGACCTGTACAGGATAGATTATGTAGTGGTTGATGTTTAGGACCTGTACAGGATACATTATGTAGTGGTTGATGTTTAGGACCTGTACAGGATTCATTATGTAGTGGTTGATGTTTAGGACCTGTACAGGATACATTATGTAGTGGTTGATGTTTAGGACCTGTACAGGATACATTATGTAGTGGTTGATGTTTAGGACCTGTACAGGATACATTATGTAGTGGTTGATGTTTAGGACCTGTAGAGGTTACATTATGTAGTGGTTGATGTTTAGGACCTGTTCAGGATACATTATGTCGTGGTTGATGTCATGTTTAGGACCTGTACAGGATACATTATGTAGTGGTTGATGTTTAGGACCTGTACAGGATACATTATATAGTGGTTGATGTGATGTTTAGGACCTGTACAGGATACATTATGTAGTGGTGAATGTTTAGGACCTGTACAGGATACATTATGTAGTGGTTGATGTTTAGGACCTGTACAGGATACATTATATAGTGGTTGATGTGATGTTTAGGACCTGTACAGGTTACTTTATGTAGTGGTTGATGTTTAGGACCTGTACAGGTTACATTATGTAGTGGTTGATGTTTAGGACCTGTACAGGATACATTATATAGTGGTTGATGTGATGTTTAGGACCTGTACAGGATACATTATGTAGTGGTGAATGTTTAGGACCTGTACAGGATACATTATGTAGTGGTTGATGTTTAGGACCTGTACAGGATACATTATATAGTGGTTGATGTGATGTTTAGGACCTGTACAGGTTACTTTATGTAGTGGTTGATGTTTAGGACCTGTACAGGTTACATTATGTAGTGGTTGATGTTTAGGACCTGTACAGGTTACATTATGTAGTGGTTGATGTTTAGGACCTGTTCAGGATACATTATGTAGTGGTTGATGTTTAGGACCTGTACAGGATACATTATGTAGTGGTTTATGTTTAGGACCTGTACTGGATACATTATGTAGTGGTTGATGTTTAGGACCTGTACATTTTACATTATGAGGTGGTTGATGTTTAGGACCTGTACAGGATACATTATGTAGTATTGATGTTTAGGACCTGTACAGGATACATTATGTAGTGGTTGATGTCTAGGACCTATACAGGATAGATTATGTAGTGGTTGATGTTTACGACCAGTAGAGGTTACATTATGTAGTGGTTGATATTTATGACCTGTACAGGATACATTATGTAGTGGTTGATGTTTAGGACCTGTACAGGATACATTATGTGGTGGTTGATGTTTAGGACCTGTACAGGTTACATTATGTAGTGGTTGATGTTTAGGACCTGTACAGGATACATTATGTAGAGGTTGATGTTTAGGACCTGTACAGGATACATTATGTAGTGGTTGATGTTTAGGACCTGTTCAGGATACATTATGTCGTGGTTGATGTCATGTTTAGGACCTGTACAGGATACATTATGTAGTGGTTGATGTTTAGGACCTGTACAGGTTACATTATGTAGTGGTTGATGTTTAGGACCTGTACAGGTTACATTATGTAGTGGTTGATGTTTAGGACCTGTACAGGATACATTATGTAGTGGTTGATGTTTAGGACCTGTTCAGGATACATTATGTCGTGGTTGATGTCATGTTTAGGACGTATACAGGATACATTATGTAGTGGTTGATGTTTAGGACCTGTACAGGATTCATTATGTAGTGGTTGATGTTTAGGACCTGTACAGGATACATTATGTAGTTGTTGATGTTTAGGACCTGTACAGGATACATTATATAGTGGTTGATGTGATGTTTAGGACCTGTACAGGATACATTATGTAGTGGTTGATGTTTAGGACCTGTACAGGATACATTATGTCGTGGTTGATGTGATGTTTAGGACCTGTACAGGATACATTATGTCGTGGTTGATGTGATGTTTAGGACCTGTACAGTATACATTATGTAGTGGTTGATGTTTAGGACCTGTACAGGTTACATTATGTAGTGGTTGTTGTTTAGGACCTGTACAGGATACATTATGTAGTGGTTGATGTTTAGGACCTGTACAGGATACATTATGTAGTGGTTAATGTTTAGGACCTGTACAGGATACATTATGTAGTGGTTGATGTTTAGGACCTGTACTGGATACATTATGTAGTGGTTGATGTTTAGGACCTGTACAGGTTACATTATGAGGTGGTTGATGTTTAGGACCTGTACAGGATACATTATGTAGTGGTTGATGTTTAGGACCTGTACAGGATACATTATGTAGTGGTTGATGTTTAGGACCTGTACAGGATACATTATGTAGTGGTTGATGTTTAGGACCTGTACAGGATACATTATGTAGTGGTTGATGTCTAGGACCTGTACAGGTTACATTATGTAGTGGTTGATGTTTAGGACCTGTACAGGATACATTATGTAGTTGTTGATGTTTAGGACCTGTACAGGATACATTATGTCGTGGTTGATGTGATGTTTAGGACCTGTACAGGATACATTATGTAGTGGTTGATGTTTAGGACCTGTTCAGGATTCATTATGTAGTGGTTGATGTCTAGGACCTATACAGGATAGATTATGTAGTGGTTGATGTTTACGACCAGTAGAGGTTACATTATGTAGTGGTTGATATTTAGGACCTGTACAGGATACATTATGTAGTGGTTGATGTTTAGGACCTGTACAGGATACATTATGTGGTGGTTGATGTTTAGGACCTGTACAGGATACATTATGTAGTGGTTGATGTTTAGGACCTGTACAGGATACATTATGTAGTTGTTGATGTTTAGGACCTGTACAGGATACATTATGTCGTGGTTGATGTGATGTTTAGGACCTGTACAGGATACATTATGTAGTGGTTGATGTTTAGGACCTGTTCAGGATTCATTATGTAATGGTTGATGTTTAGGACCTGTACAGGATACATTATGTAGTGGTTGATGTTTAGGACCTGTACAGGATACATTATGTAGTTGTTGATGTTTAGGACCTGTACAGGATACATTATATTGTGGTTGATGTGATGTTTAGGACCTGTACAGGATACATTATGTCGTGGTTGATGTGATGTTTAGGACCTGTACAGGATACATTATGTCGTGGTTGATGTGATGTTTAGGACCTGTACAGGATACATTATGTCGTGGTTGATGTGATGTTTAGGACCTGTACAGTATACATTATGTAGTGGTTGATGTTTAGGACCTGTACAGGTTACATTATGTAGTGGTTGATGTTTAGGACCTGTTCAGGATACATTATGTAGTGGTTGATGTTTAGGACCTGTACAGGATACATTATGTAGTGGTTGATGTTTAGGACCTGTACAGGATACATTATGTAGTTGTTGATGTTTAGGACCTGTACAGGATACATTATGTAGTGGTTGATGTTTAGGACCAGTAGAGGTTACTTTATGTAGTGGTTGATGTTTAGGACCTTGTACAGGATACATTATGTAGTGGTTGATGTTTAGGACCTGTACAGGATACATTATGTAGTGGTTGATGTTTAGGACCTGTACAGGATACATTATGTAGTGGTTGATGTTTAGGACCTGTACAGGATACATTATGTAGTGGTTGATGTTTAGGACCTGTACAGGATACATTATGTAGTGGTTGATGTCTAGGACCTATACAGGATAGATTATGTAGTGGTTGATGTTTACGACCAGTAGAGGTTACTTTATGTAGTGGTTGATGTTTAGGACCTGTACAGGATACATTATGTAGTGGTTGATGTTTAGGACCTGTACAGGATACATTATGTAGTGGTTGATGTTTAGGACCTGTACAGGTTACATTATGTAGTGGTTGATGTTTAGGACCTGTACAGGATACATTATGTAGTGGTTGATGTTTAGGACCTGTACAGGATACATTATATAGTGGTTGATGTGATGTTTAGGACCTGTACAGGATACATTATGTAGTGGTTGATGTTTAGGACCTGTACAGGTTACATTATGTAGTGGTTGATGTTTAGGACCTGTACAGGTTACATTATGTAGTGGTTGATGTTTAGGACCTGTTCAGGATATATTATATAGTGGTTGATGTTTAGGACCTGTTCAGGATACATTATGTCGTGGTTGATGTCATGTTTAGGACCTGTACAGGATACATTATGCAGTGGTTGATGTTTAGGACCTGTACAGGATACATTATATAGTGGTTGATGTGATGTTTAGGACCTGTACAGGATACATTATGTCGTGGTTGATGTGATGTTTAGGACCTGTACAGTATACATTATGTAGTGGTTGATGTTTAGGACCTGTACAGGTTACATTATGTAGTGGTTGATGTTTAGGACCTGTTCAGGATACATTATGTAGTGGTTGATGTTTAGGACCTGTACAGGATACATTATGTAGTGGTTGATGTTTAGGACCTTTACAGGATACATTATGTAGTGGTTGATGTTTAGGACCTGTACAGGTTACATTATGTAGTGGTTCATGTTTAGGACCTGTACAGGAAACATTATGTAGTGGTTGATGTTTAGGACCTGTTCAGGATACATTATGTCGTGGTTGATGTCTAGGACCTGTACAGGATACATTATGTAGTGGTTGTTGTTTAGGACCTGTACAGGATACATTATGTAGTGGTTGATGTTTAGGACCTGTACAGGATACATTATGTAGTGGTTAATGTTTAGGACCTGTACAGGATACATTATGAGGTGGTTGATGTTTAGGACCTGTACAGGATACATTATGTAGTGGTTGATATTTAGGACCTGTACAGGATTCATTATGTAGTGGTTGATGTTTAGGACCTGTAAAGGATTCATTATGTAGTGGTTGATGTTTAGGACCTGTACAGGATAGATTATGTAGTGGTTGATGTTTAGGACCTGTACAGGATACATTATGTAGTGGTTGATGTTTAGGACCTGTACAGGATTCATTATGTAGTGGTTGATGTTTAGGACCTGTACAGGATACATTATGTAGTGGTTGATGTTTAGGACCTGTACAGGATACATTATGTAGTGGTTGATGTTTAGGACCTGTACAGGATACATTATGTAGTGGTTGATGTTTAGGACCTGTAGAGGTTACATTATGTAGTGGTTGATGTTTAGGACCTGTTCAGGATACATTATGTCGTGGTTGATGTCATGTTTAGGACCTGTACAGGATACATTATGTAGTGGTTGATGTTTAGGACCTGTACAGGATACATTATATAGTGGTTGATGTGATGTTTAGGACCTGTACAGGATACATTATGTAGTGGTGAATGTTTAGGACCTGTACAGGATACATTATGTAGTGGTTGATGTTTAGGACCTGTACAGGATACATTATATAGTGGTTGATGTGATGTTTAGGACCTGTACAGGTTACTTTATGTAGTGGTTGATGTTTAGGACCTGTACAGGTTACATTATGTAGTGGTTGATGTTTAGGACCTGTACAGGATACATTATATAGTGGTTGATGTGATGTTTAGGACCTGTACAGGATACATTATGTAGTGGTGAATGTTTAGGACCTGTACAGGATACATTATGTAGTGGTTGATGTTTAGGACCTGTACAGGATACATTATATAGTGGTTGATGTGATGTTTAGGACCTGTACAGGTTACTTTATGTAGTGGTTGATGTTTAGGACCTGTACAGGTTACATTATGTAGTGGTTGATGTTTAGGACCTGTACAGGTTACATTATGTAGTGGTTGATGTTTAGGACCTGTTCAGGATACATTATGTAGTGGTTGATGTTTAGGACCTGTACAGGATACATTATGTAGTGGTTTATGTTTAGGACCTGTACTGGATACATTATGTAGTGGTTGATGTTTAGGACCTGTACATTTTACATTATGAGGTGGTTGATGTTTAGGACCTGTACAGGATACATTATGTAGTATTGATGTTTAGGACCTGTACAGGATACATTATGTAGTGGTTGATGTCTAGGACCTATACAGGATAGATTATGTAGTGGTTGATGTTTACGACCAGTAGAGGTTACATTATGTAGTGGTTGATATTTATGACCTGTACAGGATACATTATGTAGTGGTTGATGTTTAGGACCTGTACAGGATACATTATGTGGTGGTTGATGTTTAGGACCTGTACAGGTTACATTATGTAGTGGTTGATGTTTAGGACCTGTACAGGATACATTATGTAGAGGTTGATGTTTAGGACCTGTACAGGATACATTATGTAGTGGTTGATGTTTAGGACCTGTTCAGGATACATTATGTCGTGGTTGATGTCATGTTTAGGACCTGTACAGGATACATTATGTAGTGGTTGATGTTTAGGACCTGTACAGGTTACATTATGTAGTGGTTGATGTTTAGGACCTGTACAGGTTACATTATGTAGTGGTTGATGTTTAGGACCTGTACAGGATACATTATGTAGTGGTTGATGTTTAGGACCTGTTCAGGATACATTATGTCGTGGTTGATGTCATGTTTAGGACGTATACAGGATACATTATGTAGTGGTTGATGTTTAGGACCTGTACAGGATTCATTATGTAGTGGTTGATGTTTAGGACCTGTACAGGATACATTATGTAGTTGTTGATGTTTAGGACCTGTACAGGATACATTATATAGTGGTTGATGTGATGTTTAGGACCTGTACAGGATACATTATGTAGTGGTTGATGTTTAGGACCTGTACAGGATACATTATGTCGTGGTTGATGTGATGTTTAGGACCTGTACAGGATACATTATGTCGTGGTTGATGTGATGTTTAGGACCTGTACAGTATACATTATGTAGTGGTTGATGTTTAGGACCTGTACAGGTTACATTATGTAGTGGTTGTTGTTTAGGACCTGTACAGGATACATTATGTAGTGGTTGATGTTTAGGACCTGTACAGGATACATTATGTAGTGGTTAATGTTTAGGACCTGTACAGGATACATTATGTAGTGGTTGATGTTTAGGACCTGTACTGGATACATTATGTAGTGGTTGATGTTTAGGACCTGTACAGGTTACATTATGAGGTGGTTGATGTTTAGGACCTGTACAGGATACATTATGTAGTGGTTGATGTTTAGGACCTGTACAGGATACATTATGTAGTGGTTGATGTTTAGGACCTGTACAGGATACATTATGTAGTGGTTGATGTTTAGGACCTGTACAGGATACATTATGTAGTGGTTGATGTCTAGGACCTGTACAGGTTACATTATGTAGTGGTTGATGTTTAGGACCTGTACAGGATACATTATGTAGTTGTTGATGTTTAGGACCTGTACAGGATACATTATGTCGTGGTTGATGTGATGTTTAGGACCTGTACAGGATACATTATGTAGTGGTTGATGTTTAGGACCTGTTCAGGATTCATTATGTAGTGGTTGATGTCTAGGACCTATACAGGATAGATTATGTAGTGGTTGATGTTTACGACCAGTAGAGGTTACATTATGTAGTGGTTGATATTTAGGACCTGTACAGGATACATTATGTAGTGGTTGATGTTTAGGACCTGTACAGGATACATTATGTGGTGGTTGATGTTTAGGACCTGTACAGGATACATTATGTAGTGG
Organism: Salmo salar; assembly: GCF_905237065.1. NCBI lineage: Eukaryota > Metazoa > Chordata > Actinopteri > Salmoniformes > Salmonidae > Salmo > Salmo salar. The sequence continues at coordinate 230,859 of NW_025550954.1, read as the reverse complement.
TTGATGTTTAGGACCTGTACAGGATACATTATGTAGTTGTTGATGTTTAGGACCTGTACAGGATACATTATGTCGTGGTTGATGTGATGTTTAGGACCTGTACAGGATACATTATGTAGTGGTTGATGTTTAGGACCTGTTCAGGATTCATTATGTAATGGTTGATGTTTAGGACCTGTACAGGATACATTATGTAGTGGTTGATGTTTAGGACCTGTACAGGATACATTATGTAGTTGTTGATGTTTAGGACCTGTACAGGATACATTATATTGTGGTTGATGTGATGTTTAGGACCTGTACAGGATACATTATGTCGTGGTTGATGTGATGTTTAGGACCTGTACAGGATACATTATGTCGTGGTTGATGTGATGTTTAGGACCTGTACAGGATACATTATGTCGTGGTTGATGTGATGTTTAGGACCTGTACAGTATACATTATGTAGTGGTTGATGTTTAGGACCTGTACAGGTTACATTATGTAGTGGTTGATGTTTAGGACCTGTTCAGGATACATTATGTAGTGGTTGATGTTTAGGACCTGTACAGGATACATTATGTAGTGGTTGATGTTTAGGACCTGTACAGGATACATTATGTAGTTGTTGATGTTTAGGACCTGTACAGGATACATTATGTAGTGGTTGATGTTTAGGACCAGTAGAGGTTACTTTATGTAGTGGTTGATGTTTAGGACCTTGTACAGGATACATTATGTAGTGGTTGATGTTTAGGACCTGTACAGGATACATTATGTAGTGGTTGATGTTTAGGACCTGTACAGGATACATTATGTAGTGGTTGATGTTTAGGACCTGTACAGGATACATTATGTAGTGGTTGATGTTTAGGACCTGTACAGGATACATTATGTAGTGGTTGATGTCTAGGACCTATACAGGATAGATTATGTAGTGGTTGATGTTTACGACCAGTAGAGGTTACTTTATGTAGTGGTTGATGTTTAGGACCTGTACAGGATACATTATGTAGTGGTTGATGTTTAGGACCTGTACAGGATACATTATGTAGTGGTTGATGTTTAGGACCTGTACAGGTTACATTATGTAGTGGTTGATGTTTAGGACCTGTACAGGATACATTATGTAGTGGTTGATGTTTAGGACCTGTACAGGATACATTATATAGTGGTTGATGTGATGTTTAGGACCTGTACAGGATACATTATGTAGTGGTTGATGTTTAGGACCTGTACAGGTTACATTATGTAGTGGTTGATGTTTAGGACCTGTACAGGTTACATTATGTAGTGGTTGATGTTTAGGACCTGTTCAGGATATATTATATAGTGGTTGATGTTTAGGACCTGTTCAGGATACATTATGTCGTGGTTGATGTCATGTTTAGGACCTGTACAGGATACATTATGCAGTGGTTGATGTTTAGGACCTGTACAGGATACATTATGTAGTGGTTGATGTCTAGGACCTATACAGGATAGATTATGTAGTGGTTGATGTTTACGACCAGTAGAGGTTACATTATGTAGTGGTTGATATTTAGGACCTGTACAGGATACATTATGTAGTGGTTGATGTTTAGGACCTGTACAGGATACATTATGTGGTGGTTGATGTTTAGGACCTGTACAGGTTACATTATGTAGTGGTTGATGTTTAGGACCTGTACAGGATACATTATGTAGTGGTTGATGTTTAGGACCTGTTCAGGATACATTATGTCGTGGTTGATGTCATGTTTAGGACCTGTACAGGATACATTATGCAGTGGTTGATGTTTAGGACCTGTACAGGATTCATTATGTAGTGGTTGATGTTTTGGACCTGTACAGGATACATTATGTAGTGGTTGATGTTTAGGACCTGTACAGGATACATTATGTAGTTGTTGATGTTTAGGACCTGTACAGGATACATTATATAGTGGTTGATGTGATGTTTAGGACCTGTACAGGATACATTATGTCGTGGTTGATGTGATGTTTAGGACCTGTACAGGATACATTATGTCGTGGTTGATGTGATGTTTAGGACCTGTACAGGATACATTATGTAGTGGTTGATGTTTAGGACCTGTACAGGTTACATTATGTAGTGGTTGATGTTTAGGACCTGTTCAGGATACATTATGTAGTGGTTGATGTTTAGGACCTGTACAGGATACATTATATAGTGGTTGATGTGATGTTTAGGACCTGTACAGGATACATTATGTAGTGGTTGATGTTTAGGACCTGTACAGGATACATTATGTAGTGGTTGATGTTTCGGACCTGTACAGGTTACATTATGTAGTGGTTGATGTTTAGGACCTGTAAAGGATACATTATGTAGTGGTTGATGTTTAGGACCTGTACAGGATACATTATGTGGTGGTTGATGTTTAGGACCTGTACAGGATACATTATGTAGTGGTTGATGTTTAGGACCTGTACAGGATACATTATGTAGTGGTTGATTTTTAGGACCTGTACAGGATACATTATGTAGTGGTTGATGTTTAGGACCTGTACAAGATACATTATGTAGTGGTTGATGTTTAGGACCTGTACAGGATACATTATGTAGTGGTTGATGTTTAGGACCTGTTCAGGATACATTATGTAGTGGTTGATGTTTAGGACCTGTACAGGATACATTATGTAGTGGTTGATGTTTAGGACCTGTACAGGATTCATTATGTAGTAGTTGATGTTTAGGACCTGTACAGGTTACTTTATGTAGTGGTTGATGTTTAGGACCTGTACAGGATTCATTATGTAGTGGTTGATGTTTAGGACCTGTACAGGATACATTATATAGTGGTTGATGTGATGTTTAGGACCTGTACAGGATACATTATGTCGTGGTTGATGTGATGTTTAGGACCTGTACAGGATACATTATGTAGTGGTTGATGTTTAGGACCTGTACAGGTTACATTATGTAGTGGTTGATGTTTAGGACCTGTTCAGGATACATTATGTAGTGGTTGATGTTTAGGACCTGTACAGGATACATTATGTAGTGGTTGATGTTTAGGACCTGTTCAGGTTACATTATGTAGTGGTTGATGTTTAGGACCTGTACAGGATTCATTATATAGTGGTTGATGTTTAGGACCAGTAGAGGTTACTTTATGTAGTGGTTGATGTTTAGGACCTGTTCAGGATACATTATGTAGTGGTTGATGTTTAGGACCTGTACAGGATACATTATGTAGTGGTTGATGTCTAGGACCTATACAGGATACATTATGTAGTGGTTGATGTTTAGGACCTGTACAGGATACATTATGTAGTGGTTGATGTTTAGGACCTGTACAGGATAGATTATGTAGTGGTTGATGTTTACAATCAGTAGAGGTTACTTTATGTAGTGGTTGATGTTTAGGACCTGTACAGGTTACATTATGTAGTGGTTGATGTTTAGGACCTGTACAGGATACATTATGTAGTGGTTGATGTTTAGGACCTGTACAGGATACATTATGTGGTGGTTGATGTTTAGGACCTGTACAGGATACATTATGTAGTGGTTGATGTTTAGGACCTGTACAAGATACATTATGTAGTGGTTGATGTTTAGGACCTGTACAGGATACATTATGTAGTGGTTGATGTTTAGGACCTGTACAGGATACATTATGTAGTGGTTGATGTTTAGGACCTGTACAGGATTCATTATGTAGTAGTTGATGTTTAGGACCTGTACAGGATACATTATGTAGTGGTTGATGTTTAGGACCTGTTCAGGATACATTATATAGTGGTTGATGTTTACAATCAGTAGAGGTTACTTTATGTAGTGGTTGATGTTTAGGACCTGTACAGGATACATTATGTAGTGGTTGATGTTTAGGACCTGTACAGGATACATTATATAGTGGTTGATGTGATGTTTAGGACCTGTACAGGATACATTATGTAGTGGTTGATGTTTAGGACCTGTACAGGATACATTATGTGGTGGTTGATGTTTAGGACCTGTACAGGTTACATTATGTAGTGGTTGATGTTTAGGACCTGTACAGGATACATTATGTCGTGGTTGATGTGATGTTTAGGACCTGTACAGGATACATTATGTAGTGGTTGATGTTTAGGACCTGTACAGGATTCATTATGTAGTGGTTGATGTTTAGGACCTGTACAGGATACATTATATAGTGGTTGATGTGATGTTTAGGACCTGTACAGGATACATTATGTCGTGGTTGATGTGATGTTTAGGACCTGTACAGTATACATTATGTAGTGGTTGATGTTTAGGACCTGTACAGGTTACATTATGTAGTGGTTGATGTTTAGGACCTGTTCAGGATACATTATGTAGTGGTTGATGTTTAGGACCTGTACAGGATACATTATGTAGTGGTTGATGTTTAGGACCTTTACAGGATACATTATGTAGTGGTTGATGTTTAGGACCTGTACAGGTTACATTATGTAGTGGTTCATGTTTAGGACCTGTACAGGAAACATTATGTAGTGGTTGATGTTTAGGACCTGTTCAGGATACATTATGTCGTGGTTGATGTCTAGGACCTGTACAGGATACATTATGTAGTGGTTGTTGTTTAGGACCTGTACAGGATACATTATGTAGTGGTTGATGTTTAGGACCTGTACAGGATACATTATGTAGTGGTTAATGTTTAGGACCTGTACAGGATACATTATGTAGTGGTTGATGTTTAGGACCTGTACTGGATACATTATGTATTGGTTGATGTTTAGGACCTGTACAGGTTACATTATGAGGTGGTTGATGTTTAGGACCTGTACAGGATACATTATGTAGTGGTTGATATTTAGGACCTGTACAGGATTCATTATGTAGTGGTTGATGTTTAGGACCTGTACAGGATACATTATGTAGTGGTTGATGTTTAGGACCTGTACAGGATACATTATGTAGTGGTTGATGTTTAGGACCTGTACAGGTTACATTATGTAGTGGTTGATGTTTAGGACCTGTACAGGATACATTATGTAGTGGTTGATGTTTAGGACCTGTACAGGATACATTATGTAGTGGTTGATGTTTAGGACCTGTAGAGGTTACATTATGTAGTGGTTGATGTTTAGGACCTGTTCAGGATACATTATGTCGTGGTTGATGTCATGTTTAGGACCTGTACAGGATACATTATGTAGTGGTTGATCTTAAGAACCTGTACAGGATTCATTATGTAGTGGTTGATGTTTAGGACCTGTACAGGATACATTATATAGTGGTTGATGTGATGTTTAGGACCTGTACAGGATACATTATGTAGTGGTGAATGTTTAGGAGCTGTACAGGATACATTATGTAGTGGTTGATGTTTAGGACCTGTACAGGATACATTATATAGTGGTTGATGTGATGTTTAGGACCTGTACAGGATACATTATGTAGTGGTTGATGTTTAGGACCTGTACAGGTTACATTATGTAGTGGTTGATGTTTAGGACCTGTACAGGTTACATTATGTAGTGGTTGATGTTTAGGACCTGTACAGGTTACATTATGTAGTGGTTGATGTTTAGGACCTGTTCAGGATACATTATGTAGTGGTTGATGTTTAGGACCTGTACAGGATACATTATGTAGTGGTTTATGTTTAGGACCTGTACTGGATACATTATGTAGTGGTTGATGTTTAGGACCTGTACAGGTTACATTATGAGGTGGTTGATGTTTAGGACCTGTACAGGTTACATTATGAGGTGGTTGATGTTTAGGACCTGTACAGGTTACATTATGAGGTGGTTGATGTTTAGGACCTGTACAGGATACATTATGTAGTGGTTGATGTTTAGGACCTGTTCAGGATACATTATGTAGTGGTTGATGTTTAGGACCTGTACAGGATACATTATGTAGTGGTTTATGTTTAGGACCTGTACTGGATACATTATGTAGTGGTTGATGTTTAGGACCTGTACAGGTTACATTATGAGGTGGTTGATGTTTAGGACCTGTACAGGATACATTATGTAGTGGTTGATGTTTAGGACCTGTACAGGATACATTATGTAGTGGTTGATGTTTAGGACCTGTACAGGATACATTATGTAGTGGTTGATGTCTAGGACCTATACAGGATAGATTATGTAGTGGTTGATGTTTACGACCAGTAGAGGTTACATTATGTAGTGGTTGATATTTAGGACCTGTACAGGATACATTATGTAGTGGTTGATGTTTAGGACCTGTACAGGATACATTATGTGGTGGTTGATGTTTAGGACCTGTACAGGTTACATTATGTAGTGGTTGATGTTTAGGACCTGTACAGGATACATTATGTAGTGGTTGATGTTTAGGACCTGTACAGGATTCATTATGTAGTGGTTGATGTTTAGGACCTGTACAGGATACATTATATAGTGGTTGATGTGATGTTTAGGACCTGTACAGGATACATTATGTCGTGGTTGATGTGATGTTTAGGACCTGTACAGTATACATTATGTAGTGGTTGATGTTTAGGACCTGTACAGGTTACATTATGTAGTGGTTGATGTTTAGGACCTGTTCAGGATACATTATGTAGTGGTTGATGTTTAGGACCTGTACAGGATACATTATGTAGTGGTTGATGTTTAGGACCTTTACAGGATACATTATGTAGTGGTTGATGTTTAGGACCTGTACAGGTTACATTATGTAGTGGTTCATGTTTAGGACCTGTACAGGAAACATTATGTAGTGGTTGATGTTTAGGACCTGTTCAGGATACATTATGTCGTGGTTGATGTCTAGGACCTGTACAGGATACATTATGTAGTGGTTGTTGTTTAGGACCTGTACAGGATACATTATGTAGTGGTTGATGTTTAGGACCTGTACAGGATACATTATGTAGTGGTTAATGTTTAGGACCTGTACAGGATACATTATGAGGTGGTTGATGTTTAGGACCTGTACAGGATACATTATGTAGTGGTTGATATTTAGGACCTGTACAGGATTCATTATGTAGTGGTTGATGTTTAGGACCTGTACAGGATTCATTATGTAGTGGTTGATGTTTAGGACCTGTACAGGATAGATTATGTAGTGGTTGATGTTTAGGACCTGTACAGGATACATTATGTAGTGGTTGATGTTTAGGACCTGTACAGGATTCATTATGTAGTGGTTGATGTTTAGGACCTGTACAGGATACATTATGTAGTGGTTGATGTTTAGGACCTGTACAGGATACATTATGTAGTGGTTGATGTTTAGGACCTGTACAGGATACATTATGTAGTGGTTGATGTTTAGGACCTGTAGAGGTTACATTATGTAGTGGTTGATGTTTAGGACCTGTTCAGGATACATTATGTCGTGGTTGATGTCATGTTTAGGACCTGTACAGGATACATTATGTAGTGGTTGATGTTTAGGACCTGTACAGGATACATTATATAGTGGTTGATGTGATGTTTAGGACCTGTACAGGATACATTATGTAGTGGTGAATGTTTAGGACCTGTACAGGATACATTATGTAGTGGTTGATGTTTAGGACCTGTACAGGATACATTATATAGTGGTTGATGTGATGTTTAGGACCTGTACAGGTTACTTTATGTAGTGGTTGATGTTTAGGACCTGTACAGGTTACATTATGTAGTGGTTGATGTTTAGGACCTGTACAGGATACATTATATAGTGGTTGATGTGATGTTTAGGACCTGTACAGGATACATTATGTAGTGGTGAATGTTTAGGACCTGTACAGGATACATTATGTAGTGGTTGATGTTTAGGACCTGTACAGGATACATTATATAGTGGTTGATGTGATGTTTAGGACCTGTACAGGTTACTTTATGTAGTGGTTGATGTTTAGGACCTGTACAGGTTACATTATGTAGTGGTTGATGTTTAGGACCTGTACAGGTTACATTATGTAGTGGTTGATGTTTAGGACCTGTTCAGGATACATTATGTAGTGGTTGATGTTTAGGACCTGTACAGGATACATTATGTAGTGGTTTATGTTTAGGACCTGTACTGGATACATTATGTAGTGGTTGATGTTTAGGACCTGTACAGGTTACATTATGAGGTGGTTGATGTTTAGGACCTGTACAGGATACATTATGTAGTATTGATGTTTAGGACCTGTACAGGATACATTATGTAGTGGTTGATGTCTAGGACCTATACAGGATAGATTATGTAGTGGTTGATGTTTACGACCAGTAGAGGTTACATTATGTAGTGGTTGATATTTATGACCTGTACAGGATACATTATGTAGTGGTTGATGTTTAGGACCTGTACAGGATACATTATGTGGTGGTTGATGTTTAGGACCTGTACAGGTTACATTATGTAGTGGTTGATGTTTAGGACCTGTACAGGATACATTATGTAGAGGTTGATGTTTAGGACCTGTACAGGATACATTATGTAGTGGTTGATGTTTAGGACCTGTTCAGGATACATTATGTCGTGGTTGATGTCATGTTTAGGACCTGTACAGGATACATTATGTAGTGGTTGATGTTTAGGACCTGTACAGGTTACATTATGTAGTGGTTGATGTTTAGGACCTGTACAGGTTACATTATGTAGTGGTTGATGTTTAGGACCTGTACAGGATACATTATGTAGTGGTTGATGTTTAGGACCTGTTCAGGATACATTATGTCGTGGTTGATGTCATGTTTAGGACGTATACAGGATACATTATGTAGTGGTTGATGTTTAGGACCTGTACAGGATTCATTATGTAGTGGTTGATGTTTAGGACCTGTACAGGATACATTATGTAGTTGTTGATGTTTAGGACCTGTACAGGATACATTATATAGTGGTTGATGTGATGTTTAGGACCTGTACAGGATACATTATGTAGTGGTTGATGTTTAGGACCTGTACAGGATACATTATGTCGTGGTTGATGTGATGTTTAGGACCTGTACAGGATACATTATGTCGTGGTTGATGTGATGTTTAGGACCTGTACAGTATACATTATGTAGTGGTTGATGTTTAGGACCTGTACAGGTTACATTATGTAGTGGTTGTTGTTTAGGACCTGTACAGGATACATTATGTAGTGGTTGATGTTTAGGACCTGTACAGGATACATTATGTAGTGGTTAATGTTTAGGACCTGTACAGGATACATTATGTAGTGGTTGATGTTTAGGACCTGTACTGGATACATTATGTAGTGGTTGATGTTTAGGACCTGTACAGGTTACATTATGAGGTGGTTGATGTTTAGGACCTGTACAGGATACATTATGTAGTGGTTGATGTTTAGGACCTGTACAGGATACATTATGTAGTGGTTGATGTTTAGGACCTGTACAGGATACATTATGTAGTGGTTGATGTTTAGGACCTGTACAGGATACATTATGTAGTGGTTGATGTCTAGGACCTGTACAGGTTACATTATGTAGTGGTTGATGTTTAGGACCTGTACAGGATACATTATGTAGTTGTTGATGTTTAGGACCTGTACAGGATACATTATGTCGTGGTTGATGTGATGTTTAGGACCTGTACAGGATACATTATGTAGTGGTTGATGTTTAGGACCTGTTCAGGATTCATTATGTAGTGGTTGATGTCTAGGACCTATACAGGATAGATTATGTAGTGGTTGATGTTTACGACCAGTAGAGGTTACATTATGTAGTGGTTGATATTTAGGACCTGTACAGGATACATTATGTAGTGGTTGATGTTTAGGACCTGTACAGGATACATTATGTGGTGGTTGATGTTTAGGACCTGTACAGGATACATTATGTAGTGGTTGATGTTTAGGACCTGTACAGGATACATTATGTAGTTGTTGATGTTTAGGACCTGTACAGGATACATTATGTCGTGGTTGATGTGATGTTTAGGACCTGTACAGGATACATTATGTAGTGGTTGATGTTTAGGACCTGTTCAGGATTCATTATGTAGTGGTTGATGTTTAGGACCTGTACAGGATACATTATGTAGTGGTTGATGTTTAGGACCTGTACAGGATACATTATGTAGTTGTTGATGTTTAGGACCTGTACAGGATACATTATATTGTGGTTGATGTGATGTTTAGGACCTGTACAGGATACATTATGTCGTGGTTGATGTGATGTTTAGGACCTGTACAGGATACATTATGTCGTGGTTGATGTGATGTTTAGGACCTGTACAGGATACATTATGTCGTGGTTGATGTGATGTTTAGGACCTGTACAGTATACATTATGTAGTGGTTGATGTTTAGGACCTGTACAGGTTACATTATGTAGTGGTTGATGTTTAGGACCTGTTCAGGATACATTATGTAGTGGTTGATGTTTAGGACCTGTACAGGATACATTATGTAGTGGTTGATGTTTAGGACCTGTACAGGATACATTATGTAGTTGTTGATGTTTAGGACCTGTACAGGATACATTATGTAGTGGTTGATGTTTAGGACCAGTAGAGGTTACTTTATGTAGTGGTTGATGTTTAGGACCTTGTACAGGATACATTATGTAGTGGTTGATGTTTAGGACCTGTACAGGATACATTATGTAGTGGTTGATGTTTAGGACCTGTACAGGATACATTATGTAGTGGTTGATGTTTAGGACCTGTACAGGATACATTATGTAGTGGTTGATGTTTAGGACCTGTACAGGATACATTATGTAGTGGTTGATGTCTAGGACCTATACAGGATAGATTATGTAGTGGTTGATGTTTACGACCAGTAGAGGTTACTTTATGTAGTGGTTGATGTTTAGGACCTGTACAGGATACATTATGTAGTGGTTGATGTTTAGGACCTGTACAGGATACATTATGTAGTGGTTGATGTTTAGGACCTGTACAGGTTACATTATGTAGTGGTTGATGTTTAGGACCTGTACAGGATACATTATGTAGTGGTTGATGTTTAGGACCTGTACAGGATACATTATATAGTGGTTGATGTGATGTTTAGGACCTGTACAGGATACATTATGTAGTGGTTGATGTTTAGGACCTGTACAGGTTACATTATGTAGTGGTTGATGTTTAGGACCTGTACAGGTTACATTATGTAGTGGTTGATGTTTAGGACCTGTTCAGGATATATTATATAGTGGTTGATGTTTAGGACCTGTTCAGGATACATTATGTCGTGGTTGATGTCATGTTTAGGACCTGTACAGGATACATTATGCAGTGGTTGATGTTTAGGACCTGTACAGGATACATTATGTAGTGGTTGATGTCTAGGACCTATACAGGATAGATTATGTAGTGGTTGATGTTTACGACCAGTAGAGGTTACATTATGTAGTGGTTGATATTTAGGACCTGTACAGGATACATTATGTAGTGGTTGATGTTTAGGACCTGTACAGGATACATTATGTGGTGGTTGATGTTTAGGACCTGTACAGGTTACATTATGTAGTGGTTGATGTTTAGGACCTGTACAGGATACATTATGTAGTGGTTGATGTTTAGGACCTGTTCAGGATACATTATGTCGTGGTTGATGTCATGTTTAGGACCTGTACAGGATACATTATGCAGTGGTTGATGTTTAGGACCTGTACAGGATTCATTATGTAGTGGTTGATGTTTTGGACCTGTACAGGATACATTATGTAGTGGTTGATGTTTAGGACCTGTACAGGATACATTATGTAGTTGTTGATGTTTAGGACCTGTACAGGATACATTATATAGTGGTTGATGTGATGTTTAGGACCTGTACAGGATACATTATGTCGTGGTTGATGTGATGTTTAGGACCTGTACAGGATACATTATGTCGTGGTTGATGTGATGTTTAGGACCTGTACAGGATACATTATGTAGTGGTTGATGTTTAGGACCTGTACAGGTTACATTATGTAGTGGTTGATGTTTAGGACCTGTTCAGGATACATTATGTAGTGGTTGATGTTTAGGACCTGTACAGGATACATTATATAGTGGTTGATGTGATGTTTAGGACCTGTACAGGATACATTATGTAGTGGTTGATGTTTAGGACCTGTACAGGATACATTATGTAGTGGTTGATGTTTCGGACCTGTACAGGTTACATTATGTAGTGGTTGATGTTTAGGACCTGTAAAGGATACATTATGTAGTGGTTGATGTTTAGGACCTGTACAGGATACATTATGTGGTGGTTGATGTTTAGGACCTGTACAGGATACATTATGTAGTGGTTGATGTTTAGGACCTGTACAGGATACATTATGTAGTGGTTGATTTGTAGGACCTGTACAGGTTACATTATGAGGTGGTTGATGTTTAGGACCTGTACAGGATACATTATGTAGTGGTTGATGTTTAGGACCTGTACAGGATACATTATGTAGTGGTTGATGTTTAGGACCTGTACAAGATACATTATGTAGTGGTTGATGTTTAGGACCTGTACAGGATACATTATGTAGTGGTTGATGTTTAGGACCTGTTCAGGATACATTATGTAGTGGTTGATGTTTAGGACCTGTACAGGATACATTATGTAGTGGTTGATGTTTAGGACCTGTACAGGATTCATTATGTAGTAGTTGATGTTTAGGACCTGTACAGGTTACTTTATGTAGTGGTTGATGTTTAGGACCTGTACAGGATTCATTATGTAGTGGTTGATGTTTAGGACCTGTACAGGATACATTATATAGTGGTTGATGTGATGTTTAGGACCTGTACAGGATACATTATGTCGTGGTTGATGTGATGTTTAGGACCTGTACAGGATACATTATGTAGTGGTTGATGTTTAGGACCTGTACAGGTTACATTATGTAGTGGTTGATGTTTAGGACCTGTTCAGGATACATTATGTAGTGGTTGATGTTTAGGACCTGTACAGGATACATTATGTAGTGGTTGATGTTTAGGACCTGTTCAGGTTACATTATGTAGTGGTTGATGTTTAGGACCTGTACAGGATTCATTATATAGTGGTTGATGTTTAGGACCAGTAGAGGTTACTTTATGTAGTGGTTGATGTTTAGGACCTGTTCAGGATACATTATGTAGTGGTTGATGTTTAGGACCTGTACAGGATACATTATGTAGTGGTTGATGTCTAGGACCTATACAGGATACATTATGTAGTGGTTGATGTTTAGGACCTGTACAGGATACATTATGTAGTGGTTGATGTTTAGGACCTGTACAGGATAGATTATGTAGTGGTTGATGTTTACAATCAGTAGAGGTTACTTTATGTAGTGGTTGATGTTTAGGACCTGTACAGGTTACATTATGTAGTGGTTGATGTTTAGGACCTGTACAGGATACATTATGTAGTGGTTGATGTTTAGGACCTGTACAGGATACATTATGTGGTGGTTGATGTTTAGGACCTGTACAGGATACATTATGTAGTGGTTGATGTTTAGGACCTGTACAAGATACATTATGTAGTGGTTGATGTTTAGGACCTGTACAGGATACATTATGTAGTGGTTGATGTTTAGGACCTGTACAGGATACATTATGTAGTGGTTGATGTTTAGGACCTGTACAGGATTCATTATGTAGTAGTTGATGTTTAGGACCTGTACAGGATACATTATGTAGTGGTTGATGTTTAGGACCTGTTCAGGATACATTATATAGTGGTTGATGTTTACAATCAGTAGAGGTTACTTTATGTAGTGGTTGATGTTTAGGACCTGTACAGGATACATTATGTAGTGGTTGATGTTTAGGACCTGTACAGGATACATTATATAGTGGTTGATGTGATGTTTAGGACCTGTACAGGATACATTATGTAGTGGTTGATGTTTAGGACCTGTACAGGATACATTATGTGGTGGTTGATGTTTAGGACCTGTACAGGTTACATTATGTAGTGGTTGATGTTTAGGACCTGTACAGGATACATTATGTCGTGGTTGATGTGATGTTTAGGACCTGTACAGGATACATTATGTAGTGGTTGATGTTTAGGACCTGTACAGGATACATTATGTAGTGGTTGATGTTTAGGACCTGTACAGGATACATTATGTCGTGGTTGATGTGATGTTTAGGACCTGTAGAGGATACATTATGTAGTGGTTGATGTTTAGGACCTGTACAGGTTACATTATGTAGTGGTTGATGTTTAGGACCTGTACAGGTTACATTATGTAGTGGTTGATGTTTAGGACCTGTTCAGGATACATTATGTAGTGGTTGATGTTTAGGACCTGTACAGGATACATTATGTAGTGGTTGATGTTTAGGACCTGTTCAGGATACATTATGTAGTGGTTGATGTTTAGGACCAGTACAGGTTACTTTATGTAGTGGTTGATTTTTAGGACCTGTACAGGATACATTATGTAGTGGTTGATGTTTAGGACCTGTACAGGATACATTATATAGTGGTTGATGTGATGTTTAGGACCTGTACAGGATACATTATGTAGTGGTTGATGTTTAGGACCTGTTCAGGATACATTATGTAGTGGTTGATGTTTAGGACCTGTACAGGATACATTATGTATATTGATGTTTAGGACCTGTACAGGATACATTATGTAGTGGTTGATGTTTAGGACCTGTTCAGGTTACATTATGTAGTGGTTGATGTTTAGGACCTGTTCAGGATACATTATGTAGTGGTTGATGTTTAGGACCTGTACAGGATACATTATGTAGTGGTTGATGTTTAGGACCTGTTCAGGATACATTATGTAGTGGTTGATGTTTAGGACCAGTACAGGTTACTTTATGTAGTGGTTGATTTTTAGGACCTGTACAGGATACATTATGTAGTGGTTGATGTTTAGGACCTGTACAGGATACATTATATAGTGGTTGATGTGATGTTTAGGACCTGTACAGGATACATTATGTAGTGGTTGATGTTTAGGACCTGTTCAGGATACATTATGTAGTGGTTGATGTTTAGGACCTGTACAGGATACATTATGTATATTGATGTTTAGGACCTGTACAGGATACATTATGTAGTGGTTGATGTTTAGGACCTGTTCAGGTTACATTATGTAGTGGTTGATGTTTAGGACCTGTTCAGGATACATTATGTAGTGGTTGATGTTTAGGACCTGTACAGGATACATTATGTAGTGGTTGATGTTTAGGACCAGTACAGGTTACTTTATGTAGTGGTTGATTTTTAGGACCTGTACAGGATACATTATGTAGTGGTTGATGTTTAGGACCTGTACAGGATACATTATATAGTGGTTGATGTGATGTTTAGGACCTGTACAGGATACATTATGTAGTGGTTGATGTTTAGGACCTGTTCAGGATACATTATGTAGTGGTTGATGTTTAGGACCTGTACAGGATACATTATATAGTGGTTGATGTGATGTTTAGGACCTGTACAGGATACATTATGTAGTGGTTGATGTTTAGGACCTGTTCAGGATACATTATGTAGTGGTTGATGTTTAGGACCTGTACAGGATACATTATATAGTGGTTGATGTGATGTTTAGGACCTGTACAGGATACATTATGTAGTGGTTGATGTTTAGGACCTGTTCAGGATACATTATGTAGTGGTTGATGTTTAGGACCTGTACAGGATACATTATGTAGTATTGATGTTTAGGACCTGTACAGGATACATTATGTAGTGGTTGATGTTTAGGACCTGTACAGGATACATTATGTATATTGATGTTTAGGACCTGTTCAGGATACATTATGTAGTGGTTGATGTTTAGGACCTGTACAGGTTACATTATGTAGTGGTTGATGTTTAGGACCTGTACAGGTTACATTATGTAGTGGTTGATGTTTAGGACCTGTACAGGATACATTATGTAGTGTTTATGTTTAGGACCTGTACAGGATACATTATGTAGTGGTTGATGTTTAGGACCTGTACAGGATACATTATGTAGTGGTTGATGTTTAGGACCTGTACAGGTTACATTATGTAGTGGTTGATGTTTAGGACCTGTACAGGATACATTATGTAGTGTTGATGTTTAGGACCTGTACAGGATACATTATGTAGTGGTTGATGTTTAGGACCTGTTCAGGATACATTATGTAGTGGTTGATGTTTAGGACCTGTACAGGATACATTATATAGTGGTTGATGTGATGTTTAGGACCTGTACAGGATACATTATGTAGTGGTTGATGTTTAGGACCTGTACAGGTTACATTATGTAGTGGTTGATGTTTAGGACCTGTACAGGATACATTATGTAGTGGTTGATGTTTTGGACCTGTACAGGATACATTATATAGTGGTTGATGTTTAGGACCTGTACAGGTTACATTATGTAGTGGTTGATGTTTTGGACCTGTACAGGATACATTATATAGTGGTTGATGTGATGTTTAGGACCTGTACAGGTTACTTTATATAGTGGTTGATGTTTAGGACCAGTACAGGTTACTTTATGTAGTGGTTGATGTTTAGGACCTGTACAGGTTACATTATGTAGTGGTTGATGTTTAGGACCTGTACAGGATACATTATGTAGTGGTTGATGTGATGTTTAGGACCTGTACAGGATACATTATGTAGTGGTTGATGTTTAGGACCTGTACAGGTTACATTATGTAGTGGTTGATGTTAAGGACCTGTACAGGATACATTATGTAGTATTGATGTTTAGGACCTGTTCAGGATACATTATGTCGTGGTTGATGTCATGTTTAGGACCTTTACAGGATACATTATGTAGTGGTTGATGTTTAGGACCAGTACAGGTTACTTTATGTAGTGGTTGATGTTTAGGACCTGTACAGGTTACATTATGTAGTGGTTGATGTTTAGGACCTGTACAGGATACATTATGTAGTGGTTGATGTGATGTTTAGGACCTGTACAGGATACATTATGTAGTGGTTGATGTTTAGGACCTGTACAGGATACATTATGTAGTGGTTGATGTGATGTTTAGGACCTGTACAGGATACATTATGTAGTGGTTGATGTTTAGGACCTGTACAGGTTACATTATGTAGTGGTTGATGTTAAGGACCTGTACAGGATACATTATGTAGTATTGATGTTTAGGACCTGTACAGGATACATTATGTAGTGGTTGATGTTTAGGACCTGTACAGGATACATTATGTAGTGGTTGATGTTTAGGACCTGTACAGGATACATTATGTACTGGTTGATGTTTAGGACCTGTACAGGATACTTTATGTAGTGGTTGATGTTTAGGACCTGTACAGGATACATTATTTAGTGGTTGATGTTTAGGACCTGTACAGGATACATTATGTAGTGGTTGATGTTTAGGACCTGTACAGGATACATTATATAGTGGTTGATGTGATGTTTAGGACCTGTAAAGGATACATTATGTAGTGGTTGATGTTTAGGACCTGTACAGGATACATTATGTAGTGGTTGATGTTTAGGACCTGTACAGGATACATTATGTCGTGGTTGATGTGATGTTTAGGACCTGTACAGGATACATTATGTAGTATTGATGTTTAGGACCTGTACAGGATACATTATGTAGTGGTTGATGTTTAGGACCTGTACAGGATACATTATGTAGTGGTTGATGTTTAGGACCTGTACAGGATACATTATGTAGTGGTTGATGTTTAGGACCTGTACAGGTTACATTATGTAGTGGTTGATGTTAAGGACCTGTACAGGATACATTATGTAGTATTGATGTTTAGGACCTGTTCAGGATACATTATGTAGTGGTTGATGTCATGTTTAGGACCTGTACAGGATACATTATGTAGTGGTTGATGTTTAGGACCTGTACAGGTTACATTATGTAGTGGTTGATGTTTAGGACCTGTACAGGATACATTATGTAGTGGTTGATGTTTAGGACCTGTACAGGATACATTATGTAGTGGTTGATGTTTAGGACCTGTACAGGATACATTATATAGTGGTTGATGTGATGTTTAGGACCTGTAAAGGATACATTATGTAGTGGTTGATGTTTAGGACCTGTACAGGATACATTATGTAGTGGTTGATGTTTAGGACCTGTACAGGATACATTATGTAGTGGTTGATGTTTAGGACCTGTACAGGATACATTATATAGTGGTTGATGTGTGTTTAGGACCTGTACAGGTTACTTTATGTAGTGGTTGATGTTTAGGACCAGTACAGGTTACTTTATGTAGTGGTTGATGTTTAGGACCTGTACAGGATACATTATGTAGTGGTTGATGTTTAGGACCTGTACAGGATACATTATATAGTGGTTGATGTGATGTTTAGGACCTGTACAGGTTACTTTATATAGTGGTTGATGTTTAGGACCAGTACAGGTTACTTTATGTAGTGGTTGATGTTTAGGACCTGTACAGGATACATTATATAGTGGTTGATGTGATGTTTAGGACCTGTACAGGATACATTATGTAGTGGTTGATGTTTAGGACCTGTACAGGATACATTATGTAGTGGTTGATGTTTAGGACCTGTACAGGATACATTATGTAGTGGTTGATGTTTAGGACCTGTACACGATACATTATGTAGTGGTTGATGTTTAGGACCTGTACAGGTTACATTATGTAGTGGTTGATGTTAAGGACCTGTACAGGATACATTATGTAGTATTGATGTTTAGGACCTGTTCAGGATACATTATGTCGTGGTTGATGTCATGTTTAGGACCTTTACAGGATACATTATGTAGTGGTTGATGTTTAGGACCAGTACAGGTTACTTTATGTAGTGGTTGATGTTTAGGACCTGTACAGGATACATTATGTAGTGGTTGATGTTTAGGACCTGTACAGGTTACATTATGTAGTGGTTGATTTGTTTAGGACCTGTACAGGATACATTATGTAGTGGTTGATGTTTAGGACCTGTACAGGATACATTATGTAGTGGTTGATGTGATGTTTAGGACCTGTACAGGATACATTATGTAGTGGTTGATGTTTAGGACCTGTTCAGGTTACATTATGTAGTGGTTGATGTTTAGGACCTGTACAGGATACATTATGTAGTGGTTGATGTTTAGGACCTGTACAGGATACATTATGTAGTGGTTGATGTTTAGGACCTGTACAGGATACATTATGTAGTGGTTGATGTTTAGGACCTGTACAGGATACATTATATAGTGGTTGATGTGATGTTTAGGACCTGTACAGGATACATTATGTAGTGGTTGATGTTTAGGACCTGTACAGGATACATTATGTAGTGGTTGATAGAGTTTAGGACCTGTACAGGATACATTATGTAGTGGTTGATGTTTAGGACCTGTACAGGATACATTATGTAGTGGTTGATGTTTAGGACCTGTACAGGTTACATTATGTAGTTATTGATGTTTAGGACCTGTACAGGTTACATTATGTAGTGGTTGATGTTTAGGACCTGTACAGGATACATTATGTAGTGGTTGATGTTTAGGACCTGTACAGGATACATTATGTAGTGGTTGATGTTTAGGACCTGTACAGGTTACATTATGTAGTGGTTGATGTTTAGGACCTGTACAGGATACATTATGTAGTGGTTGATGTTTAGGACCTGTACAGGATACATTATGTAGTGGTTGATGTCGTTTAGGACCTGTACAGGTTACATTATGTAGTGGTTGATGTTTAGGACCTGTACAGGTTACATTATGTAGTGGTTGATGTTTAGGACCTGTACAGGATACATTATGTAGTGGTTGATGTTTAGGACCTGTACAGGATACATTATGTAGTGGTTGATGTTTAGGACCTGTACAGGATACATTATATAGTGGTTGATGTGATTTTAGGACCTGTACAGGATACATTATGTAGTGGTTGATGTTTAGGACCTGTACAGGTTACATTATGTAGTGGTTGATGTTTAGGACCTGTACAGGATACATTATGTAGTGGTTGATGTTTTGGACCTGTACAGGATACATTATGTAGTGGTTGATGTTTAGGACCTGTACAGGTTACATTATGTAGTGGTTGATGTTTAGGACCTGTACAGGATACATTATATAGTGGTTGATGTGATGTTTAGGACCTGTACAGGTTACTTTATATAGTGGTTGATGTTTAGGACCAGTACAGGTTACTTTATGTAGTGGTTGATGTTTAGGACCTGTACAGGTTACATTATGTAGTGGTTGATGTTTAGGACCTGTACAGGATACATTATGTAGTGGTTGATGTGATGTTTAGGACCTGTACAGGATACATTATGTAGTGGTTGATGTTTAGGACCTGTACAGGTTACATTATGTAGTGGTTGATGTTAAGGACCTGTACAGGATACATTATGTAGTATTGATGTTTAGGACCTGTTCAGGATACATTATGTCGTGGTTGATGTCATGTTTAGGACCTTTACAGGATACATTATGTAGTGGTTGATGTTTAGGACCAGTACAGGTTACTTTATGTAGTGGTTGATGTTTAGGACCTGTACAGGTTACATTATGTAGTGGTTGATGTTTAGGACCTGTACAGGATACATTATGTAGTGGTTGATGTGATGTTTAGGACCTGTACAGGATACATTATGTAGTGGTTGATGTTTAGGACCTGTACAGGATACATTATGTAGTGGTTGATGTGATGTTTAGGACCTGTACAGGATACATTATGTAGTGGTTGATGTTTAGGACCTGTACAGGTTACATTATGTAGTGGTTGATGTTAAGGACCTGTACAGGATACATTATGTAGTATTGATGTTTAGGACCTGTACAGGATACATTATGTAGTGGTTGATGTTTAGGACCTGTACAGGATACATTATGTAGTGGTTGATGTTTAGGACCTGTACAGGATACATTATGTACTGGTTGATGTTTAGGACCTGTACAGGATACATTATGTAGTGGTTGATGTTTAGGACCTGTACAGGATACATTATTTAGTGGTTGATGTTTAGGACCTGTACAGGATACATTATGTAGTGGTTGATGTTTAGGACCTGTACAGGATACATTATATAGTGGTTGATGTGATGTTTAGGACCTGTAAAGGATACATTATGTAGTGGTTGATGTTTAGGACCTGTACAGGATAAATTATGTAGTGGTTGATGTTTAGGACCTGTACAGGATACATTATGTCGTGGTTGATGTGATGTTTAGGACCTGTACAGGATACATTATGTAGTGGTTGATGTTTAGGACCTGTACAGGATACATTATGTAGTGGTTGATGTGATGTTTAGGACCTGTACAGGATACATTATGTAGTGGTTGATGTTTAGGACCTGTACAGGTTACATTATGTAGTGGTTGATGTTAAGGACCTGTACAGGATACATTATGTAGTATTGATGTTTAGGACCTGTACAGGATACATTATGTAGTGGTTGATGTTTAGGACCTGTACAGGATACATTATGTAGTGGTTGATGTTTAGGACCTGTACAGGATACATTATATAGTGGTTGATGTGATGTTTAGGACCTGTACAGGATACATTATGTAGTGGTTGATGTTTAGGACCTGTTCAGGATACATTATATAGTGGTTGATATGATGTTTAGGACCTGTACAGGATACATTATGTACTGGTTGATGTTTAGGACCTGTACAGGATACATTATGTCGTGGTTGATGTGATGTTTAGGACCTGTACAGGATACATTATGTATGTTGATGTTTAGGACCTGTACAGGATACATTATGTAGTGGTTGATGTTTAGGACCTGTACAGGATACATTATGTAGTGGTTGATGTTTAGGACCTGTACAGGATACATTATGTAGTGGTTGATGTTTAGGACCTGTACAGGTTACATTATGTAGTGGTTGATGTTAAGGACCTGTACAGGATACATTATGTAGTATTGATGTTTAGGACCTGTTCAGGATACATTATGTAGTGGTTGATGTCATGTTTAGGACCTGTACAGGATACATTATGTAGTGGTTGATGTTTAGGACCTGTACAGGTTACATTATGTAGTGGTTGATGTTTAGGACCTGTACAGGATACATTATGTAGTGGTTGATGTTTAGGACCTGTACAGGATACATTATGTAGTGGTTGATGTTTAGGACCTGTACAGGATACATTATATAGTGGTTGATGTGATGTTTAGGACCTGTAAAGGATACATTATGTAGTGGTTGATGTTTAGGACCTGTACAGGATACATTATGTAGTGGTTGATGTTTAGGACCTGTTCAGGATACATTATGTAGTGGTTGATGTTTAGGACCTGTACAGGATACATTATATAGTGGTTGATGTGATGTTTAGGACCTGTACAGGTTACTTTATATAGTGGTTGATGTTTAGGACCAGTACA
Source organism: Salmo salar (assembly GCF_905237065.1). NCBI lineage: Eukaryota > Metazoa > Chordata > Actinopteri > Salmoniformes > Salmonidae > Salmo > Salmo salar. The sequence continues at coordinate 208,732 of NW_025550954.1, read as the reverse complement.
GGTTACTTTATGTAGTGGTTGATGTTTAGGACCTGTACAGGATACATTATGTAGTGGTTGATGTTTAGGACCTGTACAGGATACATTATATAGTGGTTGATGTGATGTTTAGGACCTGTACAGGATACATTATGTAGTGGTTGATGTTTAGGACCTGTACAGGATACATTATGTAGTGGTTGATGTTTAGGACCTGTACAGGTTACATTATGTTGTGGTTGATGTTTAGGACCTGTACAGGATACATTATGTAGTGGTTGATGTTTTGGACCTGTACAGGATACATTATATAGTGGTTGATGTGATGTTTAGGACCTGTACAGGATACATTATGTAGTGGTTGATGTTTAGGACCTGTACAGGATACATTATGTAGTGGTTGATGTTTAGGACCTGTACAGGATACATTATGTAGTGGTTGATGTTTTGGACCTGTACAGGATACATTATATAGTGGTTGATGTGATGTTTAGGACCTGTACAGGTTACTTTATATAGTGGTTGATGTTTAGGACCAGTACAGGTTACTTTATGTAGTGGTTGATGTTTAGGACCTGTACAGGTTACATTATGTAGTGGTTGATGTTTAGGACCTGTACAGGATACATTATGTAGTGGTTGATGTTTAGGACCTGTTCAGGTTACATTATGTAGTGGTTGATGTTTAGGACCTGTTCAGGATACATTATGTAGTGGTTGATGTTTAGGACCTGTACAGGATACATTATGTAGTGGTTGATGTTTAGGACCTGTTCAGGATACATTATGTAGTGGTTGATGTTTAGGACCAGTACAGGTTACTTTATGTAGTGGTTGATTTTTAGGACCTGTACAGGATACATTATGTAGTGGTTGATGTGATGTTTAGGACCTGTACAGGATACATTATGTAGTGGTTGATGTTTAGGACCTGTTCAGGATACATTATGTAGTGGTTGATGTTTAGGACCTGTACAGGATACATTATGTATATTGATGTTTAGGACCTGTACAGGATACATTATGTAGTGGTTGATGTTTAGGACCTGTTCAGGTTACATTATGTAGTGGTTGATGTTTAGGACCTGTTCAGGATACATTATGTAGTGGTTGATGTTTAGGACCTGTACAGGATACATTATGTAGTGGTTGATGTTTAGGACCAGTACAGGTTACTTTATGTAGTGGTTGATTTTTAGGACCTGTACAGGATACATTATGTAGTGGTTGATGTTTAGGACCTGTACAGGATACATTATATAGTGGTTGATGTGATGTTTAGGACCTGTACAGGATACATTATGTAGTGGTTGATGTTTAGGACCTGTTCAGGATACATTATGTAGTGGTTGATGTTTAGGACCTGTACAGGATACATTATATAGTGGTTGATGTGATGTTTAGGACCTGTACAGGATACATTATGTAGTGGTTGATGTTTAGGACCTGTTCAGGATACATTATGTAGTGGTTGATGTTTAGGACCTGTACAGGATACATTATATAGTGGTTGATGTGATGTTTAGGACCTGTACAGGATACATTATGTAGTATTGATGTTTAGGACCTGTACAGGATACATTATGTAGTGGTTGATGTTTAGGACCTGTACAGGATACATTATGTATATTGATGTTTAGGACCTGTTCAGGATACATTATGTAGTGGTTGATGTTTAGGACCTGTACAGGTTACATTATGTAGTGGTTGATGTTTAGGACCTGTACAGGTTACATTATGTAGTGGTTGATGTTTAGGACCTGTACAGGATACATTATGTAGTGTTTATGTTTAGGACCTGTACAGGATACATTATGTAGTGGTTGATGTTTAGGACCTGTACAGGATACATTATGTAGTGGTTGATGTTTAGGACCTGTACAGGTTACATTATGTAGTGGTTGATGTTTAGGACCTGTACAGGATACATTATGTAGTGTTGATGTTTAGGACCTGTACAGGATACATTATGTAGTGGTTGATGTTTAGGACCTGTTCAGGATACATTATGTAGTGGTTGATGTTTAGGACCTGTACAGGATACATTATATAGTGGTTGATGTGATGTTTCGGACGTGTACAGGATACATTATGTAGTGGTTGATGTTTAGGACCTGTACAGGTTACATTATGTAGTGGTTGATGTTTAGGACCTGTACAGGATACATTATGTAGTGGTTGATGTTTTGGACCTGTACAGGATACATTATATAGTGGTTGATGTTTAGGACCTGTACAGGTTACATTATGTAGTGGTTGATGTTTTGGACCTGTACAGGATACATTATATAGTGGTTGATGTGATGTTTAGGACCTGTACAGGTTACTTTATATAGTGGTTGATGTTTAGGACCAGTACAGGTTACTTTATGTAGTGGTTGATGTTTAGGACCTGTACAGGTTACATTATGTAGTGGTTGATGTTTAGGACCTGTACAGGATACATTATGTAGTGGTTGATGTGATGTTTAGGACCTGTACAGGATACATTATGTAGTGGTTGATGTTTAGGACCTGTACAGGTTACATTATGTAGTGGTTGATGTTAAGGACCTGTACAGGATACATTATGTAGTATTGATGTTTAGGACCTGTTCAGGATACATTATGTCGTGGTTGATGTCATGTTTAGGACCTTTACAGGATACATTATGTAGTGGTTGATGTTTAGGACCAGTACAGGTTACTTTATGTAGTGGTTGATGTTTAGGACCTGTACAGGTTACATTATGTAGTGGTTGATGTTTAGGACCTGTACAGGATACATTATGTAGTGGTTGATGTGATGTTTAGGACCTGTACAGGATACATTATGTAGTGGTTGATGTTTAGGACCTGTACAGGATACATTATGTAGTGGTTGATGTGATGTTTAGGACCTGTACAGGATACATTATGTAGTGGTTGATGTTTAGGACCTGTACAGGTTACATTATGTAGTGGTTGATGTTAAGGACCTGTACAGGATACATTATGTAGTATTGATGTTTAGGACCTGTACAGGATACATTATGTAGTGGTTGATGTTTAGGACCTGTACAGGATACATTATGTAGTGGTTGATGTTTAGGACCTGTACAGGATACATTATGTACTGGTTGATGTTTAGGACCTGTACAGGATACTTTATGTAGTGGTTGATGTTTAGGACCTGTACAGGATACATTATTTAGTGGTTGATGTTTAGGACCTGTACAGGATACATTATGTAGTGGTTGATGTTTAGGACCTGTACAGGATACATTATATAGTGGTTGATGTGATGTTTAGGACCTGTAAAGGATACATTATGTAGTGGTTGATGTTTAGGACCTGTACAGGATAAATTATGTAGTGGTTGATGTTTAGGACCTGTACAGGATACATTATGTCGTGGTTGATGTGATGTTTAGGACCTGTACAGGATACATTATGTATATTGATGTTTAGGACCTGTACAGGATACATTATGTAGTGGTTGATGTTTAGGACCTGTACAGGATACATTATGTAGTGGTTGATGTTTAGGACCTGTACAGGATACATTATGTAGTGGTTGATGTTTAGGACCTGTACAGGTTACATTATGTAGTGGTTGATGTTAAGGACCTGTACAGGATACATTATGTAGTATTGATGTTTAGGACCTGTTCAGGATACATTATGTAGTGGTTGATGTCATGTTTAGGACCTGTACAGGATACATTATGTAGTGGTTGATGTTTAGGACCTGTACAGGTTACATTATGTAGTGGTTGATGTTTAGGACCTGTACAGGATACATTATGTAGTGGTTGATGTTTAGGACCTGTACAGGATACATTATGTAGTGGTTGATGTTTAGGACCTGTACAGGATACATTATATAGTGGTTGATGTGATGTTTAGGACCTGTAAAGGATACATTATGTAGTGGTTGATGTTTAGGACCTGTACAGGATACATTATGTAGTGGTTGATGTTTAGGACCTGTTCAGGATACATTATGTAGTGGTTGATGTTTAGGACCTGTACAGGATACATTATATAGTGGTTGATGTGATGTTTAGGACCTGTACAGGTTACTTTATATAGTGGTTGATGTTTAGGACCAGTACAGGTTACATTATGTAGTGGTTGATGTTTAGGACCTGTACAGGATACATTATGTAGTGGTTGATGTTTAGGACCTGTACAGGATACATTATATAGTGGTTGATGTGATGTTTAGGACCTGTACAGGATACATTATGTAGTGGTTGATGTTTAGGACCTGTACAGGATACATTATGTAGTGGTTGATGTTTAGGACCTGTACAGGATACATTATGTAGTGGTTGATGTTTAGGACCTGTACAGGATACATTATGTAGTGGTTGATGTTTAGGACCTGTACAGGTTACATTATGTAGTGGTTGATGTTAAGGACCTGTACAGGATACATTATGTAGTATTGATGTTTAGGACCTGTTCAGGATACATTATGTCGTGGTTGATGTCATGTTTAGGACCTTTACAGGATACATTATGTAGTGGTTGATGTTTAGGACCAGTACAGGTTACTTTATGTAGTGGTTGATTTTTAGGACCTGTACAGGATACATTATGTAGTGGTTGATGTTTAGGACCTGTACAGGATACATTATATAGTGGTTGATGTGATGTTTAGGACCTGTACAGGATACATTATGTAGTGGTTGATGTTTAGGACCTGTTCAGGATACATTATGTAGTGGTTGATGTTTAGGACCTGTACAGGATACATTATATAGTGGTTGATGTGATGTTTAGGACCTGTACAGGATACATTATGTAGTGGTTGATGTTTAGGACCTGTTCAGGATACATTATGTAGTGGTTGATGTTTAGGACCTGTACAGGATACATTATATAGTGGTTGATGTGATGTTTAGGACCTGTACAGGATACATTATGTAGTATTGATGTTTAGGACCTGTACAGGATACATTATGTAGTGGTTGATGTTTAGGACCTGTACAGGATACATTATGTATATTGATGTTTAGGACCTGTTCAGGATACATTATGTAGTGGTTGATGTTTAGGACCTGTACAGGTTACATTATGTAGTGGTTGATGTTTAGGACCTGTACAGGTTACATTATGTAGTGGTTGATGTTTAGGACCTGTACAGGATACATTATGTAGTGTTTATGTTTAGGACCTGTACAGGATACATTATGTAGTGGTTGATGTTTAGGACCTGTACAGGATACATTATGTAGTGGTTGATGTTTAGGACCTGTACAGGTTACATTATGTAGTGGTTGATGTTTAGGACCTGTACAGGATACATTATGTAGTGTTGATGTTTAGGACCTGTACAGGATACATTATGTAGTGGTTGATGTTTAGGACCTGTTCAGGATACATTATGTAGTGGTTGATGTTTAGGACCTGTACAGGATACATTATATAGTGGTTGATGTGATGTTTAGGACCTGTACAGGATACATTATGTAGTGGTTGATGTTTAGGACCTGTACAGGTTACATTATGTAGTGGTTGATGTTTAGGACCTGTACAGGATACATTATGTAGTGGTTGATGTTTTGGACCTGTACAGGATACATTATATAGTGGTTGATGTTTAGGACCTGTACAGGTTACATTATGTAGTGGTTGATGTTTTGGACCTGTACAGGATACATTATATAGTGGTTGATGTGATGTTTAGGACCTGTACAGGTTACTTTATATAGTGGTTGATGTTTAGGACCAGTACAGGTTACTTTATGTAGTGGTTGATGTTTAGGACCTGTACAGGTTACATTATGTAGTGGTTGATGTTTAGGACCTGTACAGGATACATTATGTAGTGGTTGATGTGATGTTTAGGACCTGTACAGGATACATTATGTAGTGGTTGATGTTTAGGACCTGTACAGGTTACATTATGTAGTGGTTGATGTTAAGGACCTGTACAGGATACATTATGTAGTATTGATGTTTAGGACCTGTTCAGGATACATTATGTCGTGGTTGATGTCATGTTTAGGACCTTTACAGGATACATTATGTAGTGGTTGATGTTTAGGACCAGTACAGGTTACTTTATGTAGTGGTTGATGTTTAGGACCTGTACAGGTTACATTATGTAGTGGTTGATGTTTAGGACCTGTACAGGATACATTATGTAGTGGTTGATGTGATGTTTAGGACCTGTACAGGATACATTATGTAGTGGTTGATGTTTAGGACCTGTACAGGATACATTATGTAGTGGTTGATGTGATGTTTAGGACCTGTACAGGATACATTATGTAGTGGTTGATGTTTAGGACCTGTACAGGTTACATTATGTAGTGGTTGATGTTAAGGACCTGTACAGGATACATTATGTAGTATTGATGTTTAGGACCTGTACAGGATACATTATGTAGTGGTTGATGTTTAGGACCTGTACAGGATACATTATGTAGTGGTTGATGTTTAGGACCTGTACAGGATACATTATGTACTGGTTGATGTTTAGGACCTGTACAGGATACTTTATGTAGTGGTTGATGTTTAGGACCTGTACAGGATACATTATTTAGTGGTTGATGTTTAGGACCTGTACAGGATACATTATGTAGTGGTTGATGTTTAGGACCTGTACAGGATACATTATATAGTGGTTGATGTGATGTTTAGGACCTGTAAAGGATACATTATGTAGTGGTTGATGTTTAGGACCTGTACAGGATAAATTATGTAGTGGTTGATGTTTAGGACCTGTACAGGATACATTATGTCGTGGTTGATGTGATGTTTAGGACCTGTACAGGATACATTATGTATATTGATGTTTAGGACCTGTACAGGATACATTATGTAGTGGTTGATGTTTAGGACCTGTACAGGATACATTATGTAGTGGTTGATGTTTAGGACCTGTACAGGATACATTATGTAGTGGTTGATGTTTAGGACCTGTACAGGTTACATTATGTAGTGGTTGATGTTAAGGACCTGTACAGGATACATTATGTAGTATTGATGTTTAGGACCTGTTCAGGATACATTATGTAGTGGTTGATGTCATGTTTAGGACCTGTACAGGATACATTATGTAGTGGTTGATGTTTAGGACCTGTACAGGTTACATTATGTAGTGATTGATGTTTAGGACCTGTACAGGATACATTATGTAGTGGTTGATGTTTAGGACCTGTACAGGATACATTATGTAGTGGTTGATGTTTAGGACCTGTACAGGATACATTATATAGTGGTTGATGTGATGTTTAGGACCTGTAAAGGATACATTATGTAGTGGTTGATGTTTAGGACCTGTACAGGATACATTATGTAGTGGTTGATGTTTAGGACCTGTTCAGGATACATTATGTAGTGGTTGATGTTTAGGACCTGTACAGGATACATTATATAGTGGTTGATGTGATGTTTAGGACCTGTACAGGTTACTTTATATAGTGGTTGATGTTTAGGACCAGTACAGGTTACATTATGTAGTGGTTGATGTTTAGGACCTGTACAGGATACATTATGTAGTGGTTGATGTTTAGGACCTGTACAGGATACATTATATAGTGGTTGATGTGATGTTTAGGACCTGTACAGGATACATTATGTAGTGGTTGATGTTTAGGACCTGTACAGGATACATTATGTAGTGGTTGATGTTTAGGACCTGTACAGGATACATTATGTAGTGGTTGATGTTTAGGACCTGTACAGGATACATTATGTAGTGGTTGATGTTTAGGACCTGTACAGGTTACATTATGTAGTGGTTGATGTTAAGGACCTGTACAGGATACATTATGTAGTATTGATGTTTAGGACCTGTTCAGGATACATTATGTCGTGGTTGATGTCATGTTTAGGACCTTTACAGGATACATTATGTAGTGGTTGATGTTTAGGACCAGTACAGGTTACTTTATGTAGTGGTTGATGTTTAGGACCTGTACAGGTTACATTATGTAGTGGTTGATGTTTAGGACCTGTACAGGATACATTATGTAGTGGTTGATGTGATGTTTAGGACCTGTACAGGATACATTATGTAGTGGTTGATGTTTAGGACCTGTACAGGATACATTATGTAGTGGTTGATGTGATGTTTAGGACCTGTACAGGATACATTATGTAGTGGTTGATGTTTAGGACCTGTACAGGTTACATTATGTAGTGGTTGATGTTAAGGACCTGTACAGGATACATTATGTAGTATTGATGTTTAGGACCTGTACAGGATACATTATGTAGTGGTTGATGTTTAGGACCTGTACAGGATACATTATGTAGTGGTTGATGTTTAGGACCTGTACAGGATACATTATATAGTGGTTGATGTGATGTTTAGGACCTGTACAGGATACATTATGTAGTGGTTGATGTTTAGGACCTGTTCAGGATACATTATATAGTGGTTGATATGATGTTTAGGACCTGTACAGGATACATTATGTACTGGTTGATGTTTAGGACCTGTACAGGATACATTATGTCGTGGTTGATGTGATGTTTAGGACCTGTACAGGATACATTATGTATATTGATGTTTAGGACCTGTACAGGATACATTATGTAGTGGTTGATGTTTAGGACCTGTACAGGATACATTATGTAGTGGTTGATGTTTAGGACCTGTACAGGATACATTATGTAGTGGTTGATGTTTAGGACCTGTACAGGTTACATTATGTAGTGGTTGATGTTAAGGACCTGTACAGGATACATTATGTAGTATTGATGTTTAGGACCTGTTCAGGATACATTATGTAGTGGTTGATGTCATGTTTAGGACCTGTACAGGATACATTATGTAGTGGTTGATGTTTAGGACCTGTACAGGTTACATTATGTAGTGGTTGATGTTTAGGACCTGTACAGGATACATTATGTAGTGGTTGATGTTTAGGACCTGTACAGGATACATTATGTAGTGGTTGATGTTTAGGACCTGTACAGGATACATTATATAGTGGTTGATGTGATGTTTAGGACCTGTAAAGGATACATTATGTAGTGGTTGATGTTTAGGACCTGTACAGGATACATTATGTAGTGGTTGATGTTTAGGACCTGTTCAGGATACATTATGTAGTGGTTGATGTTTAGGACCTGTACAGGATACATTATATAGTGGTTGATGTGATGTTTAGGACCTGTACAGGTTACTTTATATAGTGGTTGATGTTTAGGACCAGTACAGGTTACTTTATGTAGTGGTTGATGTTTAGGACCTGTACAGGATACATTATGTAGTGGTTGATGTTTAGGACCTGTACAGGATACATTATATAGTGGTTGATGTGATGTTTAGGACCTGTACAGGATACATTATGTAGTGGTTGATGTTTAGGACCTGTACAGGATACATTATGTAGTGGTTGATGTTTAGGACCTGTACAGGTTACATTATGTTGTGGTTGATGTTTAGGACCTGTACAGGATACATTATGTAGTGGTTGATGTTTTGGACCTGTACAGGATACATTATATAGTGGTTGATGTGATGTTTAGGACCTGTACAGGATACATTATGTAGTGGTTGATGTTTAGGACCTGTACAGGATACATTATGTAGTGGTTGATGTTTAGGACCTGTACAGGATACATTATGTAGTGGTTGATGTTTTGGACCTGTACAGGATACATTATATAGTGGTTGATGTGATGTTTAGGACCTGTACAGGTTACTTTATATAGTGGTTGATGTTTAGGACCAGTACAGGTTACTTTATGTAGTGGTTGATGTTTAGGACCTGTACAGGTTACATTATGTAGTGGTTGATGTTTAGGACCTGTACAGGATACATTATGTAGTGGTTGATGTGATGTTTAGGACCTGTACAGGATACATTATGTAGTGGTTGATGTTTAGGACCTGTACAGGTTACATTATGTAGTGGTTGATGTTTAGGACCCGTACAGGATACATTATGTAGTGGTTGATGTGATGTTTAGGACCTGTACAGGATACATTATGTAGTGGTTGATGTTTAGGACCTGTACAGGATACATTATGTAGTGGTTGATGTGATGTTTAGGACCTGTACAGGATACATTATGTAGTGGTTGATGTTTAGGACCTGTACAGGTTACATTATGTAGTGGTTGATGTTAAGGACCTGTACAGGATACATTATGTAGTATTGATGTTTAGGACCTGTACAGGATACATTATGTAGTGGTTGATGTTTAGGACCTGTACAGGATACATTATGTAGTGGTTGATGTTTAGGACCTGTACAGGATACATTATATAGTGGTTGATGTGATGTTTAGGACCTGTACAGGATACATTATGTAGTGGTTGATGTTTAGGACCTGTTCAGGATACATTATATAGTGGTTGATGTGATGTTTAGGACCTGTACAGGATACATTATGTACTGGTTGATGTTTAGGACCTGTACAGGATACTTTATGTAGTGGTTGATGTTTAGGACCTGTACAGGATACATTATTTAGTGGTTGATGTTTAGGACCTGTACAGGATACATTATGTAGTGGTTGATGTTTAGGACCTGTACAGGATACATTATATAGTGGTTGATGTGATGTTTAGGACCTGTAAAGGATACATTATGTAGTGGTTGATGTTTAGGACCTGTACAGGATACATTATGTAGTGGTTGATGTTTAGGACCTGTACAGGATACATTATGTCGTGGTTGATGTGATGTTTTGGACCTGTACAGGATACATTATGTATATTGATGTTTAGGACCTGTACAGGATACATTATGTAGTGGTTGATGTTTAGGACCTGTACAGGTTACATTATGTAGTGGTTGATGTTTAGGACCTGTACAGGATACATTATGTAGTGTTGATGTTTAGGACCTGTACAGGATACATTATGTAGTGGTTGATGTTTAGGACCTGTACAGGATACATTATGTAGTGGTTGATGTTTAGGACCTGTACAGGTTACATTATGTAGTGGTTGATGTTAAGGACCTGTACAGGATACATTATGTAGTATTGATGTTTAGGACCTGTTCAGGATACATTATGTAGTGGTTGATGTCATGTTTAGGACCTGTACAGGATACATTATGTAGTGGTTGATGTTTAGGACCTGTACAGGATTCATTATGTAGTGGTTGATGTTTAGGACCTGTACAGGTTACATTATGTAGTGGTTGATGTTTAGGACCTGTACAGGATACATTATGTAGTGGTTGATGTTTAGGACCTGTACAGGATACATTATGTAGTGTTGATGTTTAGGACCTGTACAGGATACATTATGTAGTGGTTGATGTTTAGGACCTGTTCAGGATACATTATGTAGTGGTTGATGTTTAGGACCTGTACAGGATACATTATATAGTGGTTGATGTGATGTTTAGGACCTGTACAGGATACATTATGTAGTGGTTGATGTTTAGGACCTGTACAGGTTACATTATGTAGTGGTTGATGTTTAGGACCTGTACAGGATACATTATGTAGTGGTTGATGTTTTGGACCTGTACAGGATACATTATATAGTGGTTGATGTGATGTTTAGGACCTGTACAGGATACATTATGTTGTGGTTGATGTTTAGGACCTGTACAGGATACATTATGTAGTGGTTGATGTTTTGGACCTGTACAGGATACATTATATAGTGGTTGATGTGATGTTTAGGACCTGTACAGGATACATTATGTAGTGGTTGATGTTTAGGACCTGTACAGGATACATTATGTAGTGGTTGATGTTTAGGACCTGTACAGGATACATTATGTAGTGGTTGATGTTTTGGACCTGTACAGGATACATTATATAGTGGTTGATGTTTAGGACCTGTACAGGTTACATTATGTAGTGGTTGATGTTTTGGACCTGTACAGGATACATTATATAGTGGTTGATGTGATGTTTAGGACCTGTACAGGTTACTTTATATAGTGGTTGATGTTTAGGACCAGTACAGGTTACTTTATGTAGTGGTTGATGTTTAGGACCTGTACAGGTTACATTATGTAGTGGTTGATGTTTAGGACCTGTACAGGATACATTATGTAGTGGTTGATGTGATGTTTAGGACCTGTACAGGATACATTATGTAGTGGTTGATGTTTAGGACCTGTACAGGTTACATTATGTAGTGGTTGATGTTAAGGACCTGTACAGGATACATTATGTAGTATTGATGTTTAGGACCTGTTCAGGATACATTATGTCGTGGTTGATGTCATGTTTAGGACTTTTACAGGATACATTATGTAGTGGTTGATGTTTAGGACCAGTACAGGTTACTTTATGTAGTGGTTGATGTTTAGGACCTGTACAGGTTACATTATGTAGTGGTTGATGTTTAGGACCTGTACAGGATACATTATGTAGTGGTTGATGTGATGTTTAGGACCTGTACAGGATACATTATGTAGTGGTTGATGTTTAGGACCTGTACAGGATACATTATGTAGTGGTTGATGTGATGTTTAGGACCTGTACAGGATACATTATGTAGTGGTTGATGTTTAGGACCTGTACAGGTTACATTATGTAGTGGTTGATGTTAAGGACCTGTACAGGATACATTATGTAGTATTGATGTTTAGGACCTGTACAGGATACATTATGTAGTGGTTGATGTTTAGGACCTGTACAGGATACATTATGTAGTGGTTGATGTTTAGGACCTGTACAGGATACATTATGTACTGGTTGATGTTTAGGACCTGTACAGGATACTTTATGTAGTGGTTGATGTTTAGGACCTGTACAGGATACATTATTTAGTGGTTGATGTTTAGGACCTGTACAGGATACATTATGTAGTGGTTGATGTTTAGGACCTGTACAGGATACATTATATAGTGGTTGATGTGATGTTTAGGACCTGTAAAGGATACATTATGTAGTGGTTGATGTTTAGGACCTGTACAGGATACATTATGTAGTGGTTGATGTTTAGGACCTGTACAGGATACATTATGTCGTGGTTGATGTGATGTTTAGGACCTGTACAGGATACATTATGTATATTGATGTTTAGGACCTGTACAGGATACATTATGTAGTGGTTGATGTTTAGGACCTGTACAGGATACATTATGTAGTGGTTGATGTTTAGGACCTGTACAGGATACATTATGTAGTGGTTGATGTTTAGGACCTGTACAGGTTACATTATGTAGTGGTTGATGTTAAGGACCTGTACAGGATACATTATGTAGTATTGATGTTTAGGACCTGTTCAGGATACATTATGTAGTGGTTGATGTCATGTTTAGGACCTGTACAGGATACATTATGTAGTGGTTGATGTTTAGGACCTGTACAGGTTACATTATGTAGTGGTTGATGTTTAGGACCTGTACAGGATACATTATGTAGTGGTTGATGTTTAGGACCTGTACAGGATACATTATGTAGTGGTTGATGTTTAGGACCTGTACAGGATACATTATATAGTGGTTGATGTGATGTTTAGGACCTGTAAAGGATACATTATGTAGTGGTTGATGTTTAGGACCTGTACAGGATACATTATGTAGTGGTTGATGTTTAGGACCTGTTCAGGATACATTATGTAGTGGTTGATGTTTAGGACCTGTACAGGATACATTATATAGTGGTTGATGTGATGTTTAGGACCTGTACAGGTTACTTTATATAGTGGTTGATGTTTAGGACCAGTACAGGTTACTTTATGTAGTGGTTGATGTTTAGGACCTGTACAGGATACATTATGTAGTGGTTGATGTTTAGGACCTGTACAGGATACATTATATAGTGGTTGATGTGATGTTTAGGACCTGTACAGGATACATTATGTAGTGGTTGATGTTTAGGACCTGTACAGGATACATTATGTAGTGGTTGATGTTTAGGACCTGTACAGGATACATTATGTAGTGGTTGATGTTTAGGACCTGTACAGGATACATTATGTAGTGGTTGATGTTTAGGACCTGTACAGGTTACATTATGTAGTGGTTGATGTTAAGGACCTGTACAGGATACATTATGTAGTATTGATGTTTAGGACCTGTTCAGGATACATTATGTCGTGGTTGATGTCATGTTTAGGACCTTTACAGGATACATTATGTAGTGGTTGATGTTTAGGACCAGTACAGGTTACTTTATGTAGTGGTTGATGTTTAGGACCTGTACAGGTTACATTATGTAGTGGTTGATGTTTAGGACCTGTACAGGATACATTATGTAGTGGTTGATGTGATGTTTAGGACCTGTACAGGATACATTATGTAGTGGTTGATGTTTAGGACCTGTACAGGATACATTATGTAGTGGTTGATGTGATGTTTAGGACCTGTACAGGATACATTATGTAGTGGTTGATGTTTAGGACCTGTACAGGTTACATTATGTAGTGGTTGATGTTAAGGACCTGTACAGGATACATTATGTAGTATTGATGTTTAGGACCTGTACAGGATACATTATGTAGTGATTGATGTTTAGGACCTGTACAGGATACATTATGTAGTGGTTGATGTTTAGGACCTGTACAGGATACATTATATAGTGGTTGATGTGATGTTTAGGACCTGTACAGGATACATTATGTAGTGGTTGATGTTTAGGACCTGTTCAGGATACATTATATAGTGGTTGATATGATGTTTAGGACCTGTACAGGATACATTATGTACTGGTTGATGTTTAGGACCTGTACAGGATACATTATGTCGTGGTTGATGTGATGTTTAGGACCTGTACAGGATACATTATGTATATTGATGTTTAGGACCTGTACAGGATACATTATGTATATTGATGTTTAGGACCTGTACAGGATACATTATGTAGTGGTTGATGTTTAGGACCTGTACAGGATACATTATGTAGTGGTTGATGTTTAGGACCTGTACAGGATACATTATGTAGTGGTTGATGTTTAGGACCTGTACAGGTTACATTATGTAGTGGTTGATGTTAAGGACCTGTACAGGATACATTATGTAGTATTGATGTTTAGGACCTGTTCAGGATACATTATGTAGTGGTTGATGTCATGTTTAGGACCTGTACAGGATACATTATGTAGTGGTTGATGTTTAGGACCTGTACAGGTTACATTATGTAGTGGTTGATGTTTAGGACCTGTACAGGATACATTATGTAGTGGTTGATGTTTAGGACCTGTACAGGATACATTATGTAGTGGTTGATGTTTAGGACCTGTACAGGATACATTATATAGTGGTTGATGTGATGTTTAGGACCTGTAAAGGATACATTATGTAGTGGTTGATGTTTAGGACCTGTACAGGATACATTATGTAGTGGTTGATGTTTAGGACCTGTTCAGGATACATTATGTAGTGGTTGATGTTTAGGACCTGTACAGGATACATTATATAGTGGTTGATGTGATGTTTAGGACCTGTACAGGTTACTTTATATAGTGGTTGATGTTTAGGACCAGTACAGGTTACTTTATGTAGTGGTTGATGTTTAGGACCTGTACAGGATACATTATGTAGTGGTTGATGTTTAGGACCTGTACAGGATACATTATATAGTGGTTGATGTGATGTTTAGGACCTGTACAGGATACATTATGTAGTGGTTGATGTTTAGGACCTGTACAGGATACATTATGTAGTGGTTGATGTTTAGGACCTGTACAGGTTACATTATGTTGTGGTTGATGTTTAGGACCTGTACAGGATACATTATGTAGTGGTTGATGTTTTGGACCTGTACAGGATACATTATATAGTGGTTGATGTGATGTTTAGGACCTGTACAGGATACATTATGTAGTGGTTGATGTTTAGGACCTGTACAGGTTACTTTATGTAGTGGTTGATGTTTAGGACCTGTACAGGTTACATTATGTAGTGGTTGATGTTTAGGACCTGTACAGGATACATTATGTAGTGGTTGATGTGATGTTTAGGACCTGTACAGGATACATTATGTAGTGGTTGATGTTTAGGACCTGTACAGGTTACATTATGTAGTGGTTGATGTTAAGGACCTGTACAGGATACATTATGTAGTATTGATGTTTAGGACCTGTTCAGGATACATTATGTCGTGGTTGATGTCATGTTTAGGACCTTTACAGGATACATTATGTAGTGGTTGATGTTTAGGACCAGTACAGGTTACTTTATGTAGTGGTTGATGTTTAGGACCTGTACAGGTTACATTATGTAGTGGTTGATGTTTAGGACCCGTACAGGATACATTATGTAGTGGTTGATGTGATGTTTAGGACCTGTACAGGATACATTATGTAGTGGTTGATGTTTAGGACCTGTACAGGATACATTATGTAGTGGTTGATGTGATGTTTAGGACCTGTACAGGATACATTATGTAGTGGTTGATGTTTAGGACCTGTACAGGTTACATTATGTAGTGGTTGATGTTAAGGACCTGTACAGGATACATTATGTAGTATTGATGTTTAGGACCTGTACAGGATACATTATGTAGTGGTTGATGTTTAGGACCTGTACAGGATACATTATGTAGTGGTTGATGTTTAGGACCTGTACAGGATACATTATATAGTGGTTGATGTGATGTTTAGGACCTGTACAGGATACATTATGTAGTGGTTGATGTTTAGGACCTGTTCAGGATACATTATATAGTGGTTGATGTGATGTTTAGGACCTGTACAGGATACATTATGTACTGGTTGATGTTTAGGACCTGTACAGGATACTTTATGTAGTGGTTGATGTTTAGGACCTGTACAGGATACATTATTTAGTGGTTGATGTATAGGACCTGTACAGGATACATTATGTAGTGGTTGATGTTTAGGACCTGTACAGGATACATTATATAGTGGTTGATGTGATGTTTAGGACCTGTAAAGGATACATTATGTAGTGGTTGATGTTTAGGACCTGTACAGGATACATTATGTAGTGGTTGATGTTTAGGACCTGTACAGGATACATTATGTCGTGGTTGATGTGATGTTTTGGACCTGTACAGGATACATTATGTATATTGATGTTTAGGACCTGTACAGGATACATTATGTAGTGGTTGATGTTTAGGACCTGTACAGGTTACATTATGTAGTGGTTGATGTTTAGGACCTGTACAGGATACATTATGTAGTGTTGATGTTTAGGACCTGTACAGGATACATTATGTAGTGGTTGATGTTTAGGACCTGTACAGGATACATTATATAGTGGTTGATGTGATGTTTAGGACCTGTAAAGGATACATTATGTAGTGGTTGATGTTTAGGACCTGTACAGGATACATTATGTAGTGGTTGATGTTTAGGACCTGTTCAGGATACATTATGTAGTGGTTGATGTTTAGGACCTGTACAGGATACATTATATAGTGGTTGATGTGATGTTTAGGACCTGTACAGGTTACTTTATATAGTGGTTGATGTTTAGGACCAGTACAGGTTACTTTATGTAGTGGTTGATGTTTAGGACCTGTACAGGATACATTATGTAGTGGTTGATGTTTAGGACCTGTACAGGATACATTATATAGTGGTTGATGTGATGTTTAGGACCTGTACAGGATACATTATGTAGTGGTTGATGTTTAGGACCTGTACAGGATACATTATGTAGTGGTTGATGTTTAGGACCTGTACAGGTTACATTATGTTGTGGTTGATGTTTAGGACCTGTACAGGATACATTATGTAGTGGTTGATGTTTTGGACCTGTACAGGATACATTATATAGTGGTTGATGTGATGTTTAGGACCTGTACAGGATACATTATGTAGTGGTTGATGTTTAGGACCTGTACAGGTTACTTTATGTAGTGGTTGATGTTTAGGACCTGTACAGGTTACATTATGTAGTGGTTGATGTTTAGGACCTGTACAGGATACATTATGTAGTGGTTGATGTGATGTTTAGGACCTGTACAGGATACATTATGTAGTGGTTGATGTTTAGGACCTGTACAGGTTACATTATGTAGTGGTTGATGTTAAGGACCTGTACAGGATACATTATGTAGTATTGATGTTTAGGACCTGTTCAGGATACATTATGTCGTGGTTGATGTCATGTTTAGGACCTTTACAGGATACATTATGTAGTGGTTGATGTTTAGGACCAGTACAGGTTACTTTATGTAGTGGTTGATGTTTAGGACCTGTACAGGTTACATTATGTAGTGGTTGATGTTTAGGACCCGTACAGGATACATTATGTAGTGGTTGATGTGATGTTTAGGACCTGTACAGGATACATTATGTAGTGGTTGATGTTTAGGACCTGTACAGGATACATTATGTAGTGGTTGATGTGATGTTTAGGACCTGTACAGGATACATTATGTAGTGGTTGATGTTTAGGACCTGTACAGGTTACATTATGTAGTGGTTGATGTTAAGGACCTGTACAGGATACATTATGTAGTATTGATGTTTAGGACCTGTACAGGATACATTATGTAGTGGTTGATGTTTAGGACCTGTACAGGATACATTATGTAGTGGTTGATGTTTAGGACCTGTACAGGATACATTATATAGTGGTTGATGTGATGTTTAGGACCTGTACAGGATACATTATGTAGTGGTTGATGTTTAGGACCTGTTCAGGATACATTATATAGTGGTTGATGTGATGTTTAGGACCTGTACAGGATACATTATGTACTGGTTGATGTTTAGGACCTGTACAGGATACTTTATGTAGTGGTTGATGTTTAGGACCTGTACAGGATACATTATTTAGTGGTTGATGTATAGGACCTGTACAGGATACATTATGTAGTGGTTGATGTTTAGGACCTGTACAGGATACATTATATAGTGGTTGATGTGATGTTTAGGACCTGTAAAGGATACATTATGTAGTGGTTGATGTTTAGGACCTGTACAGGATACATTATGTAGTGGTTGATGTTTAGGACCTGTACAGGATACATTATGTCGTGGTTGATGTGATGTTTTGGACCTGTACAGGATACATTATGTATATTGATGTTTAGGACCTGTACAGGATACATTATGTAGTGGTTGATGTTTAGGACCTGTACAGGTTACATTATGTAGTGGTTGATGTTTAGGACCTGTACAGGATACATTATGTAGTGTTGATGTTTAGGACCTGTACAGGATACATTATGTAGTGGTTGATGTTTAGGACCTGTACAGGATACATTATGTAGTGGTTGATGTTTAGGACCTGTACAGGTTACATTATGTAGTGGTTGATGTTAAGGACCTGTACAGGATACATTATGTAGTATTGATGTTTAGGACCTGTTCAGGATACATTATGTAGTGGTTGATGTCATGTTTAGGACCTGTACAGGATACATTATGTAGTGGTTGATGTTTAGGACCTGTACAGGATTCATTATGTAGTGGTTGATGTTTAGGACCTGTACAGGTTACATTATGTAGTGGTTGATGTTTAGGACCTGTACAGGATACATTATGTAGTGGTTGATGTTTAGGACCTGTACAGGATACATTATGTAGTGGTTGATGTTTAGGACCTGTACAGGATACATTATATAGTGGTTGATGTGATGTTTAGGACCTGTAAAGGATACATTATGTAGTGGTTGATGTTTAGGACCTGTACAGGATACATTATGTAGTGGTTGATGTTTAGGACCTGTACAGGATACATTATGTCGTGGTTGATGTGATGTTTAGGACCTGTACAGGATACATTATGTATATTGATGTTTAGGACCTGTACAGGATACATTATGTAGTGGTTGATGTTTAGGACCTGTACAGGTTACATTATGTAGTGGTTGATGTTTAGGACCTGTACAGGATACATTATGTAGTGTTGATGTTTAGGACCTGTACAGGATACATTATGTAGTGGTTGATGTTTAGGACCTGTACAGGATACATTATGTAGTGGTTGATGTTTAGGACCTGTACAGGTTACATTATGTAGTGGTTGATGTTAAGGACCTGTACAGGATACATTATGTAGTATTGATGTTTAGGACCTGTTCAGGATACATTATGTAGTGGTTGATGTCATGTTTAGGACCTGTACAGGATACATTATGTAGTGGTTGATGTTTAGGACCTGTACAGGATTCATTATGTAGTGGTTGATGTTTAGGACCTGTACAGGATACATTATATAGTGGTTGATGTGATGTTTAGGACCTGTACAGGATACATTATGTAGTTGTTGATGTTTAGGACCTGTACAGGATACATTATATAGTGGTTGATGTGATGTTTAGGACCTGTACAGGATACATTATGTCGTGGTTGATGTGATGTTTAGGACCTGTACAGGATACATTATGTCGTGGTTGATGTGATGTTTAGGACCTGTACAGGATACATTATGTAGTGGTTGATGTTTAGGACCTGTTCAGGATACATTATGTAGTGGTTGATGTTTAGGACCTGTACAGGATACATTATATAGTGGTTGATGTTTAGGACCTGTTCAGGATACATTATGTAGTGGTTGATGTTTAGGACCTGTACAGGATACATTATATAGTGGTTGATGTGATGTTTAGGACCTGTACAGGATACATTATGTAGTGGTTGATGTTTAGGACCTGTTCAGGATACATTATGTAGTGGTTGATGTTTAGGACCTGTACAGGATACATTATGTATATTGATGTTTAGGACCTGTTCAGGATACGTTATGTAGTGGTTGATGTTTAGGACCTGTACAGGTTACATTATGTAGTGGTTGATGTTTAGGACCTGTACAGGTTACATTATGTAGTGGTTGATGTTTAGGACCTGTACAGGATACATTATGTAGTGTTGATGTTTAGGACCTGTACAGGATACATTATGTAGTGGTTGATGTTTAGGACCTGTACAGGATACATTATGTAGTGGTTGATGTTTAGGACCTGTACAGGATACATTATGTAGTGGTTGATGTTTAGGACCTGTACAGGATTCATTATGTAGTGGTTGATGTTTAGGACCCGTACAGGATACATTATGTCATGGTTGATGTGATGTTTAGGACCTGTACAGGTTACATTATGTAGTGGTTGATGTTTAGGACCTGTACAGGATACATTATGTAGTGGTTGATGTTTAGGACCTGTACAGGATACATTATATAGTGGTTGATGTGATGTTTAGGACCTGTACAGGATACATTATGTAGTGGTTGATGTTTAGGACCTGTTCAGGATACATTATGTAGTGGTTGATGTTTAGGACCTGTACAGGATACATTATATAGTGGTTGATGTGATGTTTAGGACCTGTACAGGATACATTATGTAGTGGTTGATGTTTAGGACCTGTTCAGGATACATTATGTAGTGGTTGATGTTTAGGACCTGTACAGGATACATTATGTAGTATTGATGTTTAGGACCTGTACAGGATACATTATGTAGTGGTTGATGTTTAGGACCTGTACAGGATACATTATGTAGTGGTTGATGTTTTGGACCTGTACAGGATACATTATATAGTGGTTGATGTTTAGGACCTGTACAGGATACATTATGTAGTGGTTGATGTGATGTTTAGGACCTGTACAGGATACATTATGTAGTGGTTGATGTTTAGGACCTGTACAGGTTACATTATGTAGTGGTTGATGTTAAGGACCTGTACAGGATACATTATGTAGTATTGATGTTTAGGACCTGTTCAGGATACATTATGTCGTGGTTGATGTCATGTTTAGGACCTTTACAGGATACATTATGTAGTGGTTGATGTTTAGGACCAGTACAGGTTACTTTATGTAGTGGTTGATGTTTAGGACCTGTACAGGTTACATTATGTAGTGGTTGATGTTTAGGACCTGTACAGGATACATTATGTAGTGGTTGATGTGATGTTTAGGACCTGTACAGGATACATTATGTAGTGGTTGATGTTTAGGACCTGTACAGGATACATTATGTAGTGGTTGATGTGATGTTTAGGACCTGTACAGGATACATTATGTAGTGGTTGATGTTTAGGACCTGTACAGGTTACATTATGTAGTGGTTGATGTTAAGGACCTGTACAGGATACATTATGTAGTATTGATGTTTAGGACCTGTACAGGATACATTATGTAGTGGTTGATGTTTAGGACCTGTACAGGATACATTATGTAGTGGTTGATGTTTAGGACCTGTACAGGATACATTATATATTGGTTGATGTGATGTTTAGGACCTGTACAGGATACATTATGTAGTGGTTGATGTTTAGGACCTGTTCAGGATACATTATATAGTGGTTGATGTGATGTTTAGGACCTGTACAGGATACATTATGTACTGGTTGATGTTTAGGACCTGTACAGGATACTTTATGTAGTGGTTGATGTTTAGGACCTGTACAGGATACATTATTTAGTGGTTGATGTTTAGGACCTGTACAGGATACATTATGTAGTGGTTGATGTTTAGGACCTGTACAGGATACATTATATAGTGGTTGATGTGATGTTTAGGACCTGTAAAGGATACATTATGTAGTGGTTGATGTTTAGGACCTGTACAGGATACATTATGTAGTGGTTGATGTTTAGGACCTGTACAGGATACATTATGTCGTGGTTGATGTGATGTTTAGGACCTGTACAGGATACATTATGTATATTGATGTTTAGGACCTGTACAGGATACATTATGTAGTGGTTGATGTTTAGGACCTGTACAGGATACATTATGTAGTGGTTGATGTTTAGGACCTGTACAGGATACATTATGTAGTGGTTGATGTTTAGGACCTGTACAGGTTACATTATGTAGTGGTTGATGTTTAGGACCTGTACAGGATACATTATATAGTGGTTGATGTGATGTTTAGGACCTGTACAGGATACATTATGTAGTATTGATGTTTAGGACCTGTTCAGGATACATTATGTAGTGGTTGATCTTTAGGACCTGTACAGGATACATTATGTCGTGGTTGATGTGATGTTTAGGACCTGTACAGGATACATTATGTAGTGGTTGATGTTTAGGACCTGTACAGGATTCATTATGTAGTGGTTGATGTTTAGGACCTGTACAGGATTCATTATGTAGTGGTTGATGTTTAGGACCTGTACAGGATACATTATGTAGTGGTTGATCTTTAGGACCTGTACAGGATACATTATGTCGTGGTTGATGTGATGTTTAGGACCTGTACAGGATACATTATGTAGTGGTTGATGTTTAGGACCTG
This sequence comes from Salmo salar, assembly GCF_905237065.1. Lineage (NCBI taxonomy): Eukaryota > Metazoa > Chordata > Actinopteri > Salmoniformes > Salmonidae > Salmo > Salmo salar. Next base: position 185,727 of record NW_025550954.1, on the reverse strand, counting down.
TACAGGATACATTATGTAGTGGTTGATGTTTAGGACCTGTACAGGATACATTATGTAGTGGTTGATGTTTAGGACCTGTACAGGATACATTATGTAGTGGTTGATGTTTAGGACCTGTACAGGATACATTATGTAGTGGTTGATGTTTAGGACCTGTACAGGATACATTATATAGTGGTAATGTGATGTTTAGGACCTGTACAGGATACATTATGTAGTTGTTGATGTTTAGGACCTGTACAGGATACATTATATAGTGGTTGATGTGATGTTTAGGACCTGTACAGGATACATTATGTCGTGGTTGATGTGATGTTTAGGACCTGTACAGGATACATTATGTCGTGGTTGATGTGATGTTTAGGACCTGTACAGGATACATTATGTAGTGGTTGATGTTTAGGACCTGTTCAGGATACATTATGTAGTGGTTGATGTTTAGGACCTGTACAGGTTACATTATGTAGTATTGATGTTTAGGACCTGTACAGGATACATTATGTAGTGGTTGATGTTTAGGACCTGTACAGGATACATTATATAGTGGTTGATGTTTAGGACCTGTTCAGGATACATTATGTAGTGGTTGATGTTTAGGACCTGTACAGGATACATTATATAGTGGTTGATGTGATGTTTAGGACCTGTACAGGATACATTATGTAGTGGTTGATGTTTAGGACCTGTTCAGGATACATTATGTAGTGGTTGATGTTTAGGACCTGTACAGGATACATTATGTATATTGATGTTTAGGACCTGTTCAGGATACGTTATGTAGTGGTTGATGTTTAGGACCTGTACAGGTTACATTATGTAGTGGTTGATGTTTAGGACCTGTACAGGTTACATTATGTAGTGGTTGATGTTTAGGACCTGTACAGGATACATTATGTAGTGTTGATGTTTAGGACCTGTACAGGATACATTATGTAGTGGTTGATGTTTAGGACCTGTACAGGATACATTATGTAGTGGTTGATGTTTAGGACCTGTTCAGGATACATTATGTAGTGGTTGATGTTTAGGACCTGTACAGGATACATTATATAGTGGTTGATGTGATGTTTAGGACCTGTACAGGATACATTATGTAGTGGTTGATGTTTAGGACCTGTTCAGGATACATTATGTAGTGGTTGATGTTTAGGACCTGTACAGGATACATTATGTAGTATTGATGTTTAGGACCTGTACAGGATACATTATGTAGTGGTTGATGTTTAGGACCTGTACAGGATACATTATGTAGTGGTTGATGTTTTGGACCTGTACAGGATACATTATATAGTGGTTGATGTGATGTTTAGGACCTGTACAGGATACATTATGTAGTGGTTGATGTTTAGGACCTGTACAGGATACATTATGTAGTGGTTGATGTGATGTTTAGGACCTGTACAGGATACATTATGTAGTGGTTGATGTTTAGGACCTGTACAGGATACATTATGTAGTGGTTGATGTGATGTTTAGGACCTGTACAGGATACATTATGTAGTGGTTGATGTTTAGGACCTGTACAGGTTACATTATGTAGTGGTTGATGTTAAGGACCTGTACAGGATACATTATGTAGTATTGATGTTTAGGACCTGTACAGGATACATTATGTAGTGGTTGATGTTTAGGACCTGTACAGGATACATTATGTAGTGGTTGATGTTTAGGACCTGTACAGGATACATTATATATTGGTTGATGTGATGTTTAGGACCTGTACAGGATACATTATGTAGTGGTTGATGTTTAGGACCTGTTCAGGATACATTATATAGTGGTTGATGTGATGTTTAGGACCTGTACAGGATACATTATGTACTGGTTGATGTTTAGGACCTGTACAGGATACTTTATGTAGTGGTTGATGTTTAGGACCTGTACAGGATACATTATTTAGTGGTTGATGTTTAGGACCTGTACAGGATACATTATGTAGTGGTTGATGTTTAGGACCTGTACAGGATACATTATATAGTGGTTGATGTGATGTTTAGGACCTGTAAAGGATACATTATGTAGTGGTTGATGTTTAGGACCTGTACAGGATACATTATGTAGTGGTTGATGTTTAGGACCTGTACAGGATACATTATGTCGTGGTTGATGTGATGTTTAGGACCTGTACAGGATACATTATGTATATTGATGTTTAGGACCTGTACAGGATACATTATGTAGTGGTTGATGTTTAGGACCTGTACAGGTTACATTATGTAGTGGTTGATGTTTAGGACCTGTACAGGATACATTATGTAGTGTTGATGTTTAGGACCTGTACAGGATACATTATGTAGTGGTTGATGTTTAGGACCTGTACAGGATACATTATGTAGTGGTTGATGTTTAGGACCTGTACAGGTTACATTATGTAGTGGTTGATGTTAAGGACCTGTACAGGATACATTATGTAGTATTGATGTTTAGGACCTGTTCAGGATACATTATGTAGTGGTTGATTTCATGTTTAGGACCTGTACAGGATACATTATGTAGTGGTTGATGTTTAGGACCTGTACAGGATTCATTATGTAGTGGTTGATGTTTAGGACCTGTACAGGTTACATTATGTAGTGGTTGATGTTTAGGACCTGTACAGGATACATTATATAGTGGTTGATGTGATGTTTAGGACCTGTACAGGATACATTATGTAGTTGTTGATGTTTAGGACCTGTACAGGATACATTATATAGTGGTTGATGTGATGTTTAGGACCTGTACAGGATACATTATGTCGTGGTTGATGTGATGTTTAGGACCTGTACAGGATACATTATGTCGTGGTTGATGTGATGTTTAGGACCTGTACAGGATACATTATGTAGTGGTTGATGTTTAGGACCTGTTCAGGATACATTATGTAGTGGTTGATGTTTAGGACCTGTACAGGATACATTATATAGTGGTTGATGTTTAGGACCTGTTCAGGATACATTATGTAGTGGTTGATGTTTAGGACCTGTACAGGATACATTATATAGTGGTTGATGTGATGTTTAGGACCTGTACAGGATACATTATGTAGTGGTTGATGTTTAGGACCTGTTCAGGATACATTATGTAGTGGTTGATGTTTAGGACCTGTACAGGATACATTATGTATATTGATGTTTAGGACCTGTTCAGGATACGTTATGTAGTGGTTGATGTTTAGGACCTGTACAGGTTACATTATGTAGTGGTTGATGTTTAGGACCTGTACAGGTTACATTATGTAGTGGTTGATGTTTAGGACCTGTACAGGATACATTATGTAGTGTTGATGTTTAGGACCTGTACAGGATACATTATGTAGTGGTTGATGTTTAGGACCTGTACAGGATACATTATGTAGTGGTTGATGTTTAGGACCTGTACAGGTTACATTATGTAGTGGTTGATGTTTAGGACCTGTACAGGTTACATTATGTTGTGGTTGATGTTTAGGACCTGTTCAGGATACATTATGTAGTGGTTGATGTTTAGGACCTGTACAGGATACATTATATAGTGGTTGATGTGATGTTTAGGACCTGTACAGGATACATTATGTAGTGGTTGATGTTTAGGACCTGTTCAGGATACATTATGTAGTGGTTGATGTTTAGGACCTGTACAGGATACATTATATAGTGGTTGATGTGATGTTTAGGACCTGTACAGGATACATTATGTAGTGGTTGATGTTTAGGACCTGTTCAGGATACATTATGTAGTGGTTGATGTTTAGGACCTGTACAGGATACATTATGTATATTGATGTTTAGGACCTGTTCAGGATACATTATGTAGTGGTTGATGTTTAGGACCTGTACAGGTTACATTATGTAGTGGTTGATGTTTAGGACCTGTACAGGTTACATTATGTAGTGGTTGATGTTTAGGACCTGTACAGGATACATTATGTAGTGTTTATGTTTAGGACCTGTACAGGATACATTATGTAGTGGTTGATGTTTAGGACCTGTACAGGATACATTATGTAGTGGTTGATGTTTAGGACCTGTACAGGTTACATTATGTAGTGGTTGATGTTTAGGACCTGTACAGGATACATTATGTAGTGTTGATGTTTAGGACCTGTACAGGATACATTATGTAGTGGTTGATGTTTAGGACCTGTTCAGGATACATTATGTAGTGGTTGATGTTTAGGACCTGTACAGGATACATTATGTAGAAGTTGATGTTTAGGACCTGTACAGGTTACATTATATAGTGGTTGATGTGATGTTTAGGACCTGTACAGGATACATTATGTAGTGGTTGATGTTTATGACCTGTACAGGATTCATTATGTAGTGGTTGATGTTTAGGACCTGTACAGGATACATTATGTAGTGGTTGATGTTTAGGACCTGTACAGGTTACATTATGTTGTGGTTGATGTTTAGGACCTGTACAGGATACATTATGTAGTGGTTGATGTTTAGGACCTGTACAGGATACATTATGTAGTGGTTGATGTTTTGGACCTGTACAGGATACATTATATAGTGGTTGATGTGATGTTTAGGACCTGTACAGGTTACTTTATATAGTGGTTGATGTTTAGGACCAGTACAGGTTACTTTATGTAGTGGTTGATGTTTAGGACCTGTACAGGTTACATTATGTAGTGGTTGATGTTTAGGACCTGTACAGGATACATTATGTAGTGGTTGATGTGATGTTTAGGACCTGTACAGGATACATTATGTAGTGGTTGATGTTTAGGACCTGTACAGGTTACATTATGTAGTGGTTGATGTTAAGGACCTGTACAGGATACATTATGTAGTATTGATGTTTAGGACCTGTTCAGGATACATTATGTAGTGGTTGATGTCATGTTTAGGACCTTTACAGGATACATTATGTAGTGGTTGATGTTTAGGACCTGTACAGGATTCATTATGTAGTGGTTGATGTTTAGGACCTGTACAGGTTACATTATGTAGTGGTTGATGTTTAGGACCTGTACAGGATACATTATGTAGTGGCTGATGTTTAGGACCTGTACAGGATACATTATGTAGTGGTTGATGTTTAGGACCTGTACAGGATACATTATATAGTGGTTGATGTGATGTTTAGGACCTGTACAGGATACAATATGTAGTGGTTGATGTTTAGGACCTGTACAGGATACATTATGTAGTGGTTGATGTTTAGGACCTGTACAGGTTACATTATGTAGTGGTTGATGTTTAGGACCTGTACAGGATACATTATATAGTGGTTGATGTGATGTTTAGGACCTGTACAGGATACATTATGTCGTGGTTGATGTGATGTTTAGGACCTGTACAGGATACATTATGTAGTGGTTGATGTTTAGGACCTGTACAGGTTACATTATGTAGTGGTTGATGTTTAGGACCTGTTCAGGATACATTATGTAGTGGTTGATGTTTAGGACCTGTACAGGATACATTATATAGTGGTTGATGTGATGTTTAGGACCTGTACAGGATACATTATGTAGTGGTTGATGTTTAGGACCTGTACAGGATACATTATGTAGTGGTTGATGTTTCGGACCTGTACAGGTTACATTATGTAGTGGTTGATGTTTAGGACCTGTACAGGTTACATTATGTAGTGGTTGATGTTTAGGACCTGTACAGGATACATTATGTAGTGGTTGATGTTTAGGACCTGTTCAGGATACATTATGTCGTGGTTGATGTCATGTTTAGGACCTGTACAGGATACATTATGTAGTGGTTGATGTTTAGGACCTGTACAGGATTCATTATGTAGTGGTTGATGTTTAGGACCTGTACAGGATACACTATGTAGTGGTTGATGTTTAGGACCTGTAGAGGTTACATTATGTAGTGGTTGATGTTTAGGACCTGTACAGGATACATTATGTAGTGGTTGATGTTTAGGACCTGTACAGGATACATTATGTAGTGGTTGATGTCTAGGACCTATACAGGATAGATTATGTAGTGGTTGATGTTTACGACCAGTAGAGGTTACATTATGTACTGGTTGATATTTAGGACCTGTACAGGATACATTATGTAGTGGTTGATGTTTAGGACCTGTTCAGGATACATTATGTAGTGGTTGATGTTTAGGACCTGTACAGGTTACATTATGTAGTGGTTGATGTTAAGGACCTGTACAGGATACATTATGTAGTATTGATGTTTAGGACCTGTTCAGGATACATTATGTAGTGGTTGATGTCATGTTTAGGACCTGTACAGGATACATTATGTAGTGGTTGATGTTTAGGACCTGTACAGGATACATTATGTAGTGGTTGATGTTTAGGACCTGTACAGGATTCATTATGTAGTGGTTGATGTCTAGGACCTGTACAGGTTACATTATGTAGTGGTTGATGTTTAGGACCTGTACAGGATACATTATGTAGTGGTTGATGTTTAGGACCTGTACAGGTTACATTATGTAGTGGTTGATGTTTAGGACCTGTACAGGATACATTATATAGTGGTTGATGTGATGTTTAGGACCTGTACAGGATACATTATGTCGTGGTTGATGTGATGTTTAGGACCTGTACAGGATACATTATATAGTGGTTGATGTGATGTTTAGGTCCTGTACAGGATACATTATGTAGTTGTTGATGTTTAGGACCTGTACAGGATACATTATATAGTGGTTGATGTGATGTTTAGGACCTGTACAGGATACATTATGTCGTGGTTGATGTGATGTTTAGGACCTGTACAGGATACATTATGTCGTGGTTGATGTGATGTTTAGGACCTGTACAGGATACATTATGTAGTGGTTGATGTTTAGGACCTGTACAGGTTACATTATGAGGTGGTTGATGTTTAGGACCTGTACAGGATACATTATGTAGTGGTTGATGTTTAGGACCTGTACAGGTTACATTATGTAGTGGTTGATGTTTAGGACCTGTACAGGATTCATTATGTAGTGGTTGATGTTTAGGACCTGTTCAGGATACATTATGTAGTGGATGATGTTTAAGACCTGTTCAGGATACATTATGTAGTGGTTGATGTTTAGGACCTGTACAGGATACATTATGTAGTGGTTGATGTTTAGGACCTGTACAGGATACACTATGTAGTGGTTGATGTTTAGGACCTGTACAGGATACATTATGTAGTGGTTGATGTCTAGGACCTATACAGGATAGATTATGTAGTGGTTGATTTTTACGACCAGTAGAGGTTACATTATGTAGTGGTTGATATTTAGGACCTGTACAGGATACATTATGTAGTGGTTGATGTTTAGGACCTGTACAGGATACATTATGTGGTGGTTGATGTTTAGGACCTGTACAGGTTACATTATGTAGTGGTTGATGTTTAGGACCTGTACAGGATACATTATGTAGTGGTTGATGTTTAGGACCTGTTCAGGATACATTATGTCGTGGTTGATGTCATGTTTAGGACCTGTACAGGATACATTATGCAGTGGTTGATGTTTAGGACCTGTACAGGATTCATTATGTAGTGGTTGATGTTTAGGACCTGTACAGGATACATTATGTAGTGGTTGATGTTTAGGACCTGTTCAGGATACATTATGTAGTGGTTGATGTTTAGGACCTGTATAGGATACATTATGTAGTTGTTGATGTTTAGGACCTGTACAGGATACATTATATAGTGGTTGATGTGATGTTTAGGACCTGTACAGGATACATTATGTCGTGGTTGATGTGATGTTTAGGACCTGTACAGGATACATTATGTAGTGGTTGATGTTTAGGACCTGTACAGGTTACATTATGTAGTGGTTGATGTTTAGGACCTGTTCAGGATACATTATGTAGTGGTTGATGTTTAGGACCTGTACAGGATACATTATGAGTGGTTGATGTTTAGGACCAGTACAGTTTACTTTATGTAGTGGTTGATGTTTAGGACCTGTTCAGGATACATTATGTAGTGGTTGATGTTTAGGACCTGTACAGGATACATTATGTAGTGGTTGATGTCTAGGACCTATACAGGATACATTATGTAGTGGTTGATGTTTAGGACCTGTACAGGATACATTATGTAGTGGTTGATGTTTAGGACCTGTACAGGATAGATTATGTAGTGGTTGATGTTTACAACCAGTAGAGGTTACTTTATGTAGTGGTTGATGTTTAGGACCTGTACAGGATACATTATGTAGTGGTTGATGTGATGTTTAGGACCTGTACAGGATACATTATGTCGTGGTTGATGTGATGTTTAGGACCTGTACAGGATACATTATGTCGTGGTTGATGTGATGTTTAGGACCTGTACAGGATACATTATGTAGTGGTTGATGTTTAGGACCTGTACAGGTTACATTATGTAGTGGTTGATGTTTAGGACCTGTTCAGGATACATTATGTAGTGGTTGATGTTTAGGACCTGTACAGGATACATTATGAGTGGTTGATGTTTAGGACCAGTACAGGTTACTTTATGTAGTGGTTGATGTTTAGGACCTGTTCAGGATACATTATGTGGTGGTTGATGTTTAGGACCTGTACAGGTTACATTATGTCGTGGTTGATGTTTAGGACCTGTACAGGATACACTATGTAGTGGTTGATGTTTAGGACCTGTACAGGATACATTATGTAGTGGTTGATGTTTAGGACCTGTACAGGATACATTATGTAGTGGTTGATGTTTAGGACCTGTTCAGGATACATTATGTCGTGGTTGATGTCTAGGACCTATACAGGATACATTATGTAGTGGTTGATGTTTAGGACCTGTACAGGATACATTATGTAGTGGTTGATGTTTAGGACCTTTACAGGATTCATTATGTAGTGGTTGATGTTTAGGACCAGTAGAGGTTACTTTATGTAGTGGTTGATGTTTAGGACCTGTACAGGATACATTATGTAGTGGTTGATGTTTAGGACCTGTACAGGATAGATTATGTAGTGGTTGATGTTTACAACCAGTAGAGGTTACTTTATGTAGTGGTTGATGTTTAGGACCTGTACAGGATACTTTATGTAGTGGTTGATGTTTAGGACCTGTACAGGATACATTATATAGTGGTTGATGTGATGTTTAGGACCTGTACAGGATACATTATGTAGTGGTTGATGTTTAGGACCTGTACAGGATACATTATGTGGTGGTTGATGTTTAGGACCTGTACAGGTTACATTATGTAGTGGTTGATGTTTAGGACCTGTACAGGATACATTATGTAGTGGTTGATGTTTAGGACCTGTACAGGTTACATTATGTAGTGGTTGATGTTTAGGACCTGTACAGGATACATTATGTAGTGTTGATGTTTAGGACCTGTACAGGATACATTATGTAGTGGTTGATGTTTAGGACCTGTACAGGATACATTATGTAGTGGTTGATGTTTAGGACCTGTACAGGTTACATTATGTAGTGGTTGATGTTAAGGACCTGTACAGGATACATTATGTAGTATTGATGTTTAGGACCTGTTCAGGATACATTATGTAGTGGTTGATGTCATGTTTAGGACCTGTACAGGATACATTATGTAGTGGTTGATGTTTAGGACCTGTACAGGATACATTATGTAGTTGTTGATGTTTAGGACCTGTACAGGATACATTATATAGTGGTTGATGTGATGTTTAGGACCTGTACAGGATACATTATGTCGTGGTTGATGTGATGTTTAGGACCTGTACAGGATACATTATGTCGTGGTTGATGTGATGTTTAGGACCTGTACAGGATACATTATGTAGTGGTTGATGTTTAGGACCTGTACAGGTTACATTATGTAGTGGTTGATGTTTAGGACCTGTTCAGGATACATTATGAGTGGTTGATGTTTAGGACCAGTACAGGTTACTTTATGTAGTGGTTGATGTTTAGGACCTGTACAGGATACATTATGTAGTGGTTGATGTTTAGGACCTTTACAGGATACATTATGTAGTGGTTGATGTTTAGGACCTGTACAGGTTACATTATGTAGTGGTTGATGTTTAGGACCTGTACAGGATACATTATGTAGTGGTTGATGTTTAGGACCTGTTCAGGATACATTATGTCGTGGTTGATGTCTAGGACCTGTACAGGATATATTATGTAGTGGTTGATGTTTAGGACCTGTACAGGATACATTATGTAGTGGTTGATGTTTAGGACCTGTAGAGGTTACATTATGTAGTGGTTGATGTTTAGGACCTGTACAGGATACATTATGTAGTGGTTGATGTTTAGGAACTGTTCAGGATACATTATGTAGTGGTTGATGTTTAGGACCTGTACAGGATACTTTATGTAGTGGTTGATGTTTAGGACCTGTTCAGGATACATTATGTAGTGGTTGATGTTTAGGACCTGTACAGGATACATTATGTAGTGGTTGATGTTTAGGACCTGTACAGGATACATTATATAGTGGTTGATGTGATGTTTAGGACCTGTACAGGTTACTTTATATAGTGATTGATGTTTAGGACCAGTACAGGTTACTTTATGTAGTGGTTGATGTTTAGGACCTGTACAGGATACATTATGTAGTGGTTGATGTTTAGGACCTGTACAGGATACATTATGTAGTGGTTGATATGATGTTTAGGACCTGTACAGGATACATTATGTAGTGGTTGATGTTTAGGACCTGTACAGGATTCATTATGTAGTGGTTGATGTTTAGGACCTGTACAGGATACATTATGTAGTGGTTGATGTTTAGGACCTGTACAGGATACATTATGTAGTGGTTGATGTTTAGGACCTGTACAGGTTACATTATGTAGTGGTTGATGTTAAGGACCTGTACAGGATACATTATGTAGTATTGATGTTTAGGACCTGTTCAGGATACATTATGTCGTGGTTGATGTCATGTTTAGGACCTTTACAGGATACCTTATGTAGTGGTTGATGTTTAGGACCTGTACAGGATTCATTATGTAGTGGTTGATGTTTAGGACCTGTACAGGTTACATTATGTAGTGGTTGATGTTTAGGACCTGTACAGGATACATTATGTAGTGGTTGATGTTTAGGACCTGTACAGGATACATTATGTAGTGGTTGATGTTTAGGACCTGTACAGGATACAATATATAGTGGTTGATGTGATGTTTAGGACCTGTACAGGATACATTATGTAGTGGTTGATGTTTAGGACCTGTACAGGATACATTATGTAGTGGTTGATGTTTAGGACCTGTACAGGTTACATTATGTAGTGGTTGATGTTTAGGACCTGTACAGGATACATTATGTAGTATTGATGTTTAGGACCTGTACAGGATACATTATGTAGTGGTTGATGTTTAGGACCTGTACAGGATACATTATGTAGTATTGATGTTTAGGACCTGTAGAGGATACATTATGTAGTGGTTGATGTTTAGGACCTGTACAGGATACATTATGTAGTATTGATGTTTAGGACCTGTACAGGTTACATTATGTAGTGGTTGATGTTTAGGACCTGTACAGGATACATTATGTAGTATTGATGTTTAGGACCTGTACAGGTTACATTATGTAGTGGTTGATGTTTAGGACCTGTACAGGATACATTATGTAGTATTGATGTTTAGGACCTGTACAGGATACATTATGTAGTGGTTGATGTTTAGGACCTGTACAGGATACATTATGTAGTATTGATGTTTAGGACCTGTACAGGATACATTATGTAGTGGTTGATGTTTAGGACCTGTACAGGATACATTATGTAGTGGTTGATGTTTAGCACCTGTACAGGATACATTATATAGTGGTTGATGTGATGTTTAGGACCTGTACAGGATACATTATGTAGTGGTTGATGTTTAGGACCTGTTCAGGATACATTATATAGTGGTTGATGTGATGTTTAGGACCTGTACAGGATACATTATGTACTGGTTGATGTTTAGGACCTGTACAGGATACTTTATGTAGTGGTTGATGTTTAGGACCTGTACAGGATACATTATTTAGTGGTTGATGTTTAGGACCTGTACAGGATACATTATGTAGTGGTTGATGTTTTAGGACCTGTACAGGATACATTATATAGTGGTTGATGTGATGTTTAGGACCTGTACAGGATACATTATGTAGTGGTTGATGTTTAGGACCTGTACAGGTTACTTTATGTAGTGGTTGATGTTTAGGACCTGTACAGGATACATTATGTAGTGGTTGATGTTTAGGACCTGTACAGGATACATTATGTCGTGGTTGATGTTTAGGACCTGTTCAGGATACATTATGTAGTGGTTGATGTTTAGGACCTGTTCAGGATACATTATGTAGTGGTTGATGTGATGTTTAGGACCTGTACAGGATACATTATGTAGTGGTTGATGTTTAGGACCTGTACAGGATACATTATGTAGTGGTTGATGTGATGTTTGGGACCTGTACAGGATACATTATGTAGTGGTGAATGTTTAGGACCTGTACAGGTTACATTATGTAGTGGTTGATGTTTAGGACCTGTACAGGATACATTATGTAGTGGTTGATGTTTCGGACCTGTACAGGATACATTATGTATATTGATGTTTAGGACCTGTTCAGGATACATTAAGTAGTGGTTGATGTTTAGGACCTGTACAGGATACATTATGTAGTGGTTGATGTGATGTTTGGGACCTGTACAGGATACATTATGTAGTGGTGAATGTTTAGGACCTGTACAGGTTACATTATGTAGTGGTTGATGTTTAGGACCTGTACAGGATACATTATGTAGTGGTTGATGTTTCGGACCTGTACAGGATATATTATGTAGTGGTTGATGTTTAGGACCTGTACAGGTTACATTATGTAGTGGTTGATGTTAAGGACCTGTACAGGATACATTATGTAGTATTGATGTTTAGGACCTGTTCAGGATACATTATGTAGTGGTTGATGTTAAGGACCTGTACAGGATACATTATGTAGTATTGATGTTTAGGACATGTTCAGGATACATTATGTCGTGGTTGATGTCATGTTTAGGACCTGTACAGGATACATTATGTAGTGGTTGATGTTTAGGACCTGTACAGGATTCATTATGTAGTGGTTGATGTTTAGGACCTGTACAGGTTACATTATGTAGTGGTTGATGTTTAGGACCTGTACAGGATACATTATGTAGTATTGATGTTTAGGACCTGTACAGGATACATTATATAGTGGTTGATGTGATGTTTAGGACCTGTACAGGTTACTTTATATAGTGGTTGATGTTTAGGACCAGTACAGGTTACTTTATGTAGTGGTTGATGTTTAGGACCTGTACAGGATACATTATGTAGTGGTTGATGTTTAGGACCTGTACAGGTTACATTATGTAGTGGTTGATGTTTAGGACCTGTACAGGATACAATATATAGTGGTTGATGTGATGTTTAGGACCTGTACAGGATACATTATGTAGTGGTTGATGTTTAGGACCTGTACAGGATACATTATGTAGTGGTTGATGTTTAGGACCTGTACAGGTTACATTATGTAGTGGTTGATGTTTAGGACCTGTACAGGATACATTATGTAGTGGTTGATGTTAAGGACCTGTACAGGATACATTATGTAGTATTGATGTTTAGGACCTGTTCAGGATACATTATGTCGTGGTTGATGTCATGTTTAGGACCTGTACAGGATACATTATGTAGTGGTTGATGTTTAGGACCTGTACAGGATTCATTATGTAGTGGTTGATGTTTAGGACCTGTACAGGATACATTATGTAGTGGTTGATGTTTAGGACCTGTACAGGATACATTATATAGTGGTTGATGTGATGTTTAGGACCTGTACAGGATACATTATGTAGTGGTTGATGTTTAGGACCTGTACAGGTTACATTATGTTGTGGTTGATGTTTAGGACCTGTACAGGATACATTATGTAGTGGTTGATGTTTAGGACCTGTACAGGATACATTATGTAGTGGTTGATGTTTAGGACCTGTACAGGTTACATTATGTAGTGGTTGATGTTAAGGACCTGTACAGGATACATTATGTAGTATTGATGTTTAGGACCTGTTCAGGATACATTATGTCGTGGTTGATGTCATGTTTAGGACCTTTACAGGATTCATTATGTAGTGGTTGATGTTTAGGACCTGTACAGGTTACATTATGTAGTGGTTGATGTTTAGGACCTGTACAGGATTCATTATGTAGTGGTTGATGTTTAGGACCTGTACAGGATACATTATGTAGTGGTTGATGTTTAGGACCTGTACAGGATACAATATATAGTGGTTGATGTGATGTTTAGGACCTGTACAGGATACATTATGTAGTATTGATGTTTAGGACCTGTACAGGATACATTATGTAGTGGTTGATGTTTAGGACCTGTACAGGTTACATTATGTAGTGGTTGATGTTTAGGACCTGTACAGGTTACATTATGTAGTGGTTGATGTTTAGGACCTGTACAGGATACATTATGTAGTATTGATGTTTAGGACCTGTACAGGACACATTATGTAGTGGTTGATGTTTAGGACCTGTACAGGATACATTATGTAGTATTGATGTTTAGGACCTGTACAGGATACATTATGTAGTGGTTGATGTTTAGGGCCTGTACAGGATACATTATGTAGTGGTTGATGTTTAGGACCTGTACAGGATACATTATATAGTGGTTGATGTGATGTTTAGGACCTGTACAGGATACATTATGTAGTGGTTGATGTTTAGGACCTGTTCAGGATACATTATGTAGTGGTTGATGTTTGGGACCTGAACAGGATACATTATGTAGTGGTTGATGTGATGTTTAGGACCTGTACAGGATACATTATGTAGTGGTTGATGTGATGTTTGGGACCTGTACAGGATACATTATGTAGTGGTGAATGTTTAGGACCTGTACAGGTTACATTATGTAGAGGTTGATGTTTAGGACCTGTACAGGATACATTATGTAGTGGTTGATGTTTAGGACCTGTACAGGATACAATATGTAGTGGTTGATGTTTAGGACCTGTTCAGGATACATTAAGTAGTGGTTGATGTTTAGGACCTGTACAGGATACATTATGTCGTGGTTGATGTGATGTTTAGGACCTGTACAGGATACATTATGTAGTGGTTGATGTTTAGGACCTGTACAGGATACATTATGTAGTGGTTGATGTTTAGGACCTGTACAGGATACATTATGTCGTGGTTGATGTGATGTTTAGGACCTGTACAGGATACATTATGTAGTGGTTGATGTTTAGGACCTGTACAGGTTACATTATGTAGTGGTTGATGTTTAGGACCTGTACAGGTTACATTATGTAGTGGTTGATGTTTAGGACCTGTTCAGGATACATTATGTAGTGGTTGATGTTTAGGACCTGTACAGGATACATTATGTAGTGGTTGATGTTTAGGACCTGTACAGGATACATTATATAGTGGTTGATGTTTAGGACCTGTACAGGTTACATTATGTAGTGGTTGATGTGATGTTTAGGACCTGTACAGGATACATTATGTAGTGGTTGATGTTTAGGACCTTTACAGGATACATTATGTAGTGGTTGATGTTTAGGACCTGTACAGGTTACATTATGTAGTGGTTGATGTGATGTTTAGGACCTGTACAGGATACATTATGTAGTGGTTGATGTTTAGGACCTGTACAGGATACATTATGTAGTGGTTGATGTTTAGGACCTGTACAGGTTACATTATGTAGTGGTTGATGTTTAGGACCTGTACAGGATACATTATGTAGTGTTGATGTTTAGGACCTGTACAGGATACATTATGTAGTGGTTGATGTTTAGGACCTGTTCAGGATACATTATGTCGTGGTTGATGTCATGTTTAGGACCTGTACAGGATACATTATGTAGTGTTGATGTTTAGGACCTGTACAGGATACATTATGTAGTGGTTGATGTTTAGGACCTGTACAGGATACATTATGTCGTGGTTGATGTCATGTTTAGGACCTGTACAGGATACATTATGTAGTGGTTGATGTTTAGGACCTGTACAGGATTCATTATGTAGTGGTTGATGTTTAGGACCTGTACAGGTTACATTATGTAGTGGTTGATGTTTAGGACCTGTTCAGGATACATTATGTCGTGGTTGATGTCATGTTTAGGACCTGTACAGGATACATTATGTAGTGGTTGATGTTTAGGACCTGTACAGGATTCATTATGTAGTGGTTGATGTTTAGGACCTGTACAGGTTACATTATGTAGTGGTTGATGTTTAGGACCTGTACAGGATACATTATGTAGTGGTTGATGTTTAGGACCTGTACAGGTTACATTATGTAGTGGTTGATGTTTAGGACCTGTACAGGATACATTATGTAGTGGTTGATGTTTAGGACCTGTACAGGATACATTATGTAGTGGTTGATGTTTAGGACCTGTACAGGATACAATATATAGTGGTTGATGTGATGTTTAGGACCTGTACAGGATACATTATGTAGTATTGATGTTTAGGACCTGTACAGGATACATTATGTAGTGGTTGATGTTTAGGACCTGTACAGGTTACATTATGTAGTGGTTGATGTTTAGGACCTGTACAGGTTACATTATGTAGTGGTTGATGTTTAGGACCTGTACAGGATACATTATGTAGTATTGATGTTTAGGACCTGTACAGGACACATTATGTAGTGGTTGATGTTTAGGACCTGTACAGGATACATTATGTAGTATTGATGTTTAGGACCTGTACAGGATACATTATGTAGTGGTTGATGTTTAGGACCTGTACAGGATACATTATGTAGTGGTTGATGTTTAGGACCTGTACAGGATACATTATATAGTGGTTGATGTGATGTTTAGGACCTGTACAGGATACATTATGTAGTGGTTGATGTTTAGGACCTGTTCAGGATACATTATGTAGTGGTTGATGTTTGGGACCTGAACAGGATACATTATGTAGTGGTTGATGTGATGTTTAGGACCTGTACAGGATACATTATGTAGTGGTTGATGTGATGTTTGGGACCTGTACAGGATACATTATGTAGTGGTGAATGTTTAGGACCTGTACAGGTTACATTATGTAGAGGTTGATGTTTAGGACCTGTACAGGATACATTATGTAGTGGTTGATGTTTAGGACCTGTACAGGATACAATATGTAGTGGTTGATGTTTAGGACCTGTTCAGGATACATTAAGTAGTGGTTGATGTTTAGGACCTGTACAGGATACATTATGTCGTGGTTGATGTGATGTTTAGGACCTGTACAGGATACATTATGTAGTGGTTGATGTTTAGGACCTGTACAGGATACATTATGTAGTGGTTGATGTTTAGGACCTGTACAGGATACATTATGTCGTGGTTGATGTGATGTTTAGGACCTGTACAGGATACATTATGTAGTGGTTGATGTTTAGGACCTGTACAGGTTACATTATGTAGTGGTTGATGTTTAGGACCTGTACAGGTTACATTATGTAGTGGTTGATGTTTAGGACCTGTTCAGGATACATTATGTAGTGGTTGATGTTTAGGACCTGTACAGGATACATTATGTAGTGGTTGATGTTTAGGACCTGTACAGGATACATTATATAGTGGTTGATGTTTAGGACCTGTACAGGTTACATTATGTAGTGGTTGATGTGATGTTTAGGACCTGTACAGGATACATTATGTAGTGGTTGATGTTTAGGACCTGTACAGGATACATTATGTAGTGGTTGATGTTTAGGACCTGTACAGGTTACATTATGTAGTGGTTGATGTTTAGGACCTGTACAGGATACATTATGTAGTGTTGATGTTTAGGACCTGTACAGGATACATTATGTAGTGGTTGATGTTTAGGACCTGTACAGGATACATTATGTAGTGGTTGATGTTTAGGACCTGTACAGGTTACATTATGTAGTGGTTGATGTTAAGGACCTGTACAGGATACATTATGTAGTATTGATGTTTAGGACCTGTTCAGGATACATTATGTAGTGGTTGATGTTAAGGACCTGTACAGGATACATTATGTAGTATTGATGTTTAGGACCTGTTCAGGATACATTATGTCGTGGTTGATGTCATGTTTAGGACCTGTACAGGATACATTATGTAGTGGTTGATGTTTAGGACCTGTACAGGATTCATTATGTAGTGGTTGATGTTTAGGACCTGTACAGGTTACATTATGTAGTGGTTGATGTTTAGGACCTGTACAGGATACATTATATAGTGGTTGATGTGATGTTTAGGACCTGTACAGGTTACTTTATATAGTGATTGATGTTTAGGACCAGTACAGGTTACTTTATGTAGTGGTTGATGTTTAGGACCTGTACAGGATACATTATGTAGTGGTTGATGTTTAGGACCTGTACAGGATACATTATGTAGTGGTTGATGTTTAGGACCTGTACAGGTTACATTATGTTGTGGTTGATGTTTAGGACCTGTACAGGATACATTATGTAGTGGTTGATGTTTAGGACCTGTACAGGATACATTATGTAGTGGTTGATGTTTAGGACCTGTACAGGTTACATTATGTAGTGGTTGATGTTAAGGACCTGTACAGGATACATTATGTAGTATTGATGTTTAGGACCTGTTCAGGATACATTATGTCGTGGTTGATGTCATGTTTAGGACCTTTACAGGATACATTATGTAGTGGTTGATGTTTAGGACCTGTACAGGATTCATTATGTAGTGGTTGATGTTTAGGACCTGTTCAGGTTACATTATGTAGTGGTTGATGTTTAGGACCTGTACAGGTTACATTATGTAGTGGTTGATGTTTAGGACCTGTACAGGATACATTATGTAGTGGTTGATGTTTAGGACCTGTACAGGATACATTATGTAGTGGTTGATGTTTAGGACCTGTACAGGATACAATATATAGTGGTTGATGTGATGTTTAGGACCTGTACAGGATACATTATGTAGTGGTTGATGTTTAGGACCTGTACAGGATACATTACGTAGTGGTTGATGTTTAGGACCTGTACAGGTTACATTATGTAGTGGTTGATGTTTAGGACCTGTACAGGATACATTATGTAGTGGTTGATGTTTAGGACCTGTACAGGATACATTATGTAGTGGTTGATGTTTAGGACCTGTACAGGATACAATATATAGTGGTTGATGTGATGTTTAGGACCTGTACAGGATACATTATGTAGTGGTTGATGTTTAGGACCTGTACAGGATACATTATGTAGTGGTTGATGTTTAGGACCTGTACAGGTTACATTATGTAGTGGTTGATGTTTAGGACCTGTACAGGATACATTATGTAGTATTGATGTTTAGGACCTGTACAGGATACATTATGTAGTGGTTGATGTTTAGGACCTGTACAGGATACATTATGTAGTATTGATGTTTAGGACCTGTAGAGGATACATTATGTAGTGGTTGATGTTTAGGACCTGTACAGGATACATTATGTAGTATTGATGTTTAGGACCTGTACAGGTTACATTATGTAGTGGTTGATGTTTAGGACCTGTACAGGATACATTATGTAGTATTGATGTTTAGGACCTGTACAGGTTACATTATGTAGTGGTTGATGTTTAGGACCTGTACAGGATACATTATGTAGTATTGATGTTTAGGACCTGTACAGGATACATTATGTAGTGGTTGATGTTTAGGACCTGTACAGTATACATTATGTAGTATTGATGTTTAGGACCTGTACAGGATACATTATGTAGTGGTTGATGTTTAGGACCTGTACAGGATACATTATGTAGTGGTTGATGTTTAGGACCTGTACAGGATACATTATGTAGTATTGATGTTTAGGACCTGTACAGGTTACATTATGTAGTGGTTGATGTTTAGGACCTGTACAGGATACATTATGTAGTATTGATGTTTAGGACCTGTACAGGTTACATTATGTAGTGGTTGATGTTTAGGACCTGTACAGGATACATTATGTAGTATTGATGTTTAGGACCTGTACAGGATACATTATGTAGTGGTTGATGTTTAGGACCTGTACAGGATACATTATGTAGTGGTTGATGTTTAGGACCTGTACAGGATACATTATGTAGTGGTTGATGTTTAGGACCTGTACAGGATACATTATATAGTGGTTGATGTGATGTTTAGGACCTGTACAGGATACATTATGTAGTGGTTGATGTTTAGGACCTGTTCAGGATACATTATATAGTGGTTGATGTGATGTTTAGGACCTGTACAGGATACATTATGTACTGGTTGATGTTTAGGACCTGTACAGGATACTTTATGTAGTGGTTGATGTTTAGGACCTGTACAGGATACATTATTTAGTGGTTGATGTTTAGGACCTGTACAGGATACATTATGTAGTGGTTGATGTTTTAGGACCTGTACAGGATACATTATATAGTGGTTGATGTGATGTTTAGGACCTGTACAGGATACATTATGTACTGGTTGATGTTTAGGACCTGTACAGGATACTTTATGTAGTGGTTGATGTTTAGGACCTGTACAGGATACATTATGTAGTGGTTGATGTTTAGGACCTGTACAGGTTACTTTATGTAGTGGTTGATGTTTAGGACCTGTACAGGATACATTATGTAGTGGTTGATGTTTAGGACCTGTACAGGATACATTATGTCGTGGTTGATGTTTAGGACCTGTTCAGGATACATTATGTAGTGGTTGATGTTTAGGACCTGTTCAGGATACATTATGTAGTGGTTGATGTGATGTTTAGGACCTGTACAGGATACATTATGTAGTGGTTGATGTTTAGGACCTGTACAGGATACATTATGTAGTGGTTGATGTGATGTTTGGGACCTGTAAAGGATACATTAAGTAGTGGTTGATGTTTAGGACCTGTACAGGATACATTATGTAGTGGTTGATGTGATGTTTGGGACCTGTACAGGATACATTATGTAGTGGTGAATGTTTAGGACCTGTACAGGTTACATTATGTAGTGGTTGATGTTTAGGACCTGTACAGGATACATTATGTAGTGTTGATGTTTAGGACCTGTACAGGATACATTATGTAGTGGTTGATGTTTCGGACCTGTACAGGATATATTATGTAGTGGTTGATGTTTAGGACCTGTACAGGTTACATTATGTAGTGGTTGATGTTAAGGACCTGTACAGGATACATTATGTAGTATTGATGTTTAGGACCTGTTCAGGATACATTATGTAGTGGTTGATGTTAAGGACCTGTACAGGATACATTATGTAGTATTGATGTTTAGGACCTGTTCAGGATACATTATGTCGTGGTTGATGTCATGTTTAGGACCTGTACAGGATACATTATGTAGTGGTTGATGTTTAGGACCTGTACAGGATTCATTATGTAGTGGTTGATGTTTAGGACCTGTACAGGTTACATTATGTAGTGGTTGATGTTTAGGACCTGTACAGGATACATTATGTAGTGGTTGATGTTAAGGACCTGTACAGGATACATTATGTCGTGGTTGATGTGATGTTTAGGACCTGTACAGGTTACTTTATATAGTGGTTGATGTTTAGGACCAGTACAGGTTACTTTATGTAGTGGTTGATGTTTAGGACCTGTACAGGATACATTATGTCGTGGTTGATGTGATGTTTAGGACCTGTACAGGATACATTATGTAGTGGTTGATGTTTAGGACCTGTACAGGATACATTATGTTGTGGTTGATGTTTAGGACCTGTACAGGATACATTATGTAGTGGTTGATGTTTAGGACCTGTACAGGATACATTATGTAGTGGTTGATGTTTAGGACCTGTACAGGTTACATTATGTAGTGGTTGATGTTAAGGACCTGTACAGGATACATTATGTAGTATTGATGTTTAGGACCTGTTCAGGATACATTATGTCGTGGTTGATGTCATGTTTAGGACCTTTACAGGATACATTATGTAGTGGTTGATGTTTAGGACCTGTACAGGATTCATTATGTAGTGGTTGATGTTTAGGACCTGTACAGGTTACATTATGTAGTGGTTGATGTTTAGGACCTGTACAGGATACATTATGTAGTGGTTGATGTTTAGGACCTGTACAGGATACATTATGTAGTGGTTGATGTTTAGGACCTGTACAGGATACAATATATAGTGGTTGATGTGATGTTTAGGACCTGTACAGGATACATTATGTAGTATTGATGTTTAGGACCTGTACAGGATACATTATGTAGTGGTTGATGTTTAGGACCTGTACAGGATACATTATGTAGTATTGATGTTTAGGACCTGTACAGGATACATTATGTAGTGGTTGATGTTTAGGACCTGTACAGGATACATTATGTAGTGGTTGATGTTTAGGACCTGTACAGGATACATTATATAGTGGTTGATGTGATGTTTAGGACCTGTACAGGATACATTATGTAGTGGTTGATGTTTAGGACCTGTTCAGGATACATTATATAGTGGTTGATGTGATGTTTAGGACCTGTACAGGATACATTATGTACTGGTTGATGTTTAGGACCTGTACAGGATACTTTATGTAGTGGTTGATGTTTAGGACCTGTACAGGATACATTATTTAGTGGTTGATGTTTAGGACCTGTACAGGATACATTATGTAGTGGTTGATGTTTTAGGACCTGTACAGGATACATTATATAGTGGTTGATGTGATGTTTAGGACCTGTACAGGATACATTATGTAGTGGTTGATGTTTAGGACCTGTACAGGATACATTATGTAGTGGTTGATGTTTAGGACCTGTACAGGATACATTATGTAGTGGTTGATGTTTAGGACCTGTTCAGGATACATTATGTATATTGATGTTTAGGACCTGTACAGGATACATTATGTAGTGGTTGATGTGATGTTTAGGACCTGTACAGGATACATTATGTAGTGGTTGATGTTTAGGACCTGTTCAGGATACATTAAGTAGTGGTTGATGTTTAGGACCTGTACAGGATACATTATGTATATTGATGTTTAGGACCTGTTCAGGATACATTAAGTAGTGGTTGATGTTTAGGACCTGTACAGGATACATTATGTAGTGGTTGATGTGATGTTTGGGACCTGTACAGGATACATTATGTAGTGGTGAATGTTTAGGACCTGTACAGGTTACATTATGTAGAGGTTGATGTTTAGGACCTGTACAGGATACATTATGTAGTGGTTGATGTTTAGGACCTGTACAGGATACAATATGTAGTGGTTGATGTTTAGGACCTGTTCAGGATACATTAAGTAGTGGTTGATGTTTAGGACCTGTACAGGTTACATTATGTATATTGATGTTTAGGACCTGTACAGGATACATTATGTAGTGGTTGATGTTAAGGACCTGTACAGGATACATTATGTAGTATTGATGTTTAGGACCTGTTCAGGATACATTATGTAGTGGTTGATGTCATGTTTAGGACCTGTACAGGATACATTATGTAGTGGTTGATGTTTAGGACCTGTACAGGATTCATTATGTAGTGGTTGATGTTTAGGACCTGTACAGGTTACATTATGTAGTGGTTGATGTTTAGGACCTGTACAGGATACATTATATAGTGGTTGATGTGATGTTTAGGACCTGTACAGGTTACTTTATATAGTGGTTGATGTTTAGGACCTGTACAGGATACATTATGTAGTGGTTGATGTTTAGGACCTGTACAGGTTACATTATGTAGTGGTTGATGTTTAGGACCTGTACAGGATACATTATGTAGTGGTTGATGTTTAGGACCTGTACAGGATACATTATATAGTGGTTGATGTGATGTTTAGGACCTGTACAGGATACATTATGTAGTGGTTGATGTTTAGGACCTGTACAGGATTCATTATGTAGTGGTTGATGTTTAGGACCTGTACAGGTTACTTTATGTAGTGGTTGATGTTTAGGACCTGTACAGGTTACTTTATGTAGTGGTTGATTTTTAGGACCTGTACAGGATACATTATGTAGTGATTGATGTTTAGGACCTGTACAGGATACATTATGTAGTGGTTGATGTTTAGGACCTGTACAGGATACATTATGTAGTGGTTGATGTTTAGGACCTGTACAGGATACATTATGTAGTGGTTGATGTTTAGGACCTGTACAGGATACATTATGTAGTGGTTGATGTTTAGGACCTGTACAGGATACATTATGTAGTGGTTGATGTTTAGGACCTGTACAGGATACATTATGTAGTGGTTGATGTTTAGGACCTGTACAGGATACATTATGTAGTGGTTGATGTTTAGGACCTGTACAGGATACATTATGAGTGGTTGATGTTTAGGACCAGTACAGGTTACTTTATGTAGTGGTTGATGTTTAGGACCTGTACAGGATACATTATGTAGTGGTTGATGTTTAGGACCTTTACAGGATACATTATGTAGTGGTTGATGTTTAGGACCTGTACAGGTTACATTATGTAGTGGTTGATGTTTAGGACCTGTACAGGATACATTATGTAGTGGTTGATGTTTAGGACCTGTTCAGGATACATTATGTCGTGGTTGATGTCTAGGACCTGTACAGGATACATTATGTAGTGGTTGATGTTTAGGACCTGTACAGGATACATTATGTAGTGGTTGATGTCTAGGACCTATACAGGATACATTATGTAGTGGTTGATGTTTAGGACCTGTTCAGGATACATTATGTAGTGGTTGATGTCTAGGACCTATACAGGATACATTATGTAGTGGTTGATGTTTAGGACCTGTACAGGATACATTATGTAGTGGTTGATGTTTAGGACCTTTACAGGATTCATTATGTAGTGGTTGATGTTTAGGACCAGTAGAGGTTACTTTATGTAGTGGTTGATGTTTAGGACCTGTACAGGATACATTATGTAGTGGTTGATGTTTAGGACCTGTACAGGATAGATTATGTAGTGGTTGATGTTTACAACCAGTAGAGGTTACTTTATGTAGTGGTTGATGTTTAGGACCTGTACAGGATACATTATGTAGTGGTTGATGTTTAGGACCTGTACAGGATACATTATATAGTGGTTGATGTGATGTTTAGGACCTGTACAGGATACATTATGTAGTGGTTGATGTTTAGGACCTGTACAGGATACATTATGTGGTGGTTGATGTTTAGGACCTGTACAGGTTACATTATGTAGTGGTTGATGTTTAGGACCTGTACAGGATACATTATGTCGTGGTTGATGTGATGTTTAGGACCTGTACAGGATACATTATGTAGTGGTTGATGTTTAGGACCTGTACAGGATACATTATGTAGTGGTTGATGTTTAGGACCTGTACAGGATACATTATGTCGTGGTTGATGTGATGTTTAGGACCTGTACAGGATACATTATATAGTGGTTGATGTTTAGGACCTGTACAGGTTACATTATGTAGTGGTTGATGTTTAGGACCTGTACAGGATACATTATGTAGTGGTTGATGTTTAGGACCTGTACAGGTTACATTATGTAGTGGTTGATGTTTAGGACCTGTACAGGATACATTATGTAGTGTTGATGTTTAGGACCTGTACAGGATACATTATGTAGTGGTTGATGTTTAGGACCTGTACAGGATACATTATGTAGTGGTTGATGTTTAGGACCTGTACAGGTTACATTATGTAGTGGTTGATGTTAAGGACCTGTACAGGATACATTATGTAGTATTGATGTTTAGGACCTGTTCAGGATACATTATGTAGTGGTTGATGTTAAGGACCTGTACAGGATACATTATGTAGTATTGATGTTTAGGACCTGTTCAGGATACATTATGTAGTGGTTGATATTTAGGACCTGTACAGGATTCATTATGTAGTGGTTGATGTTTAGGACCTGTACAGGTTACATTATGTAGTGGTTGATGTTTAGGACCTGTACAGGATACATTATATAGTGGTTGATGTGATGTTTAGGACCTGTACAGGTTACTTTATATAGTGGTTGATGTTTAGGACCAGTACAGGTTACTTTATGTAGTGGTTGATGTTTTGGACCTGTACAGGATACATTATGTAGTGGTTGATGTTTAGGACCTGTACAGGATACATTATATAGTGGTTGATGTGATGTTTAGGACCTGTACAGGATACATTATGTAGTGGTTGATGTTTAGGACCTGTACAGGATTCATTATGTAGTGGTTGATGTTTAGGACCTGTACAGGATACATTATGTAGTGGTTGATGTTTAGGACCTGTACAGGATACATTATGTTGTGGTTGATGTTTAGGACCTGTACAGGATACATTATGTAGTGGTTGATGTTTAGGACCTGTACAGGATACATTATGTAGTGGTTGATGTTAAGGACCTGTACAGGATACATTATGTAGTATTGATGTTTAGGACCTGTTCAGGATACATTATGTAGTGGTTGATGTTAAGGACCTGTACAGGATACATTATGTAGTATTGATGTTTAGGACCTGTTCAGGATACATTATGTCGTGGTTGATGTCATGTTTAGGACCTGTACAGGATACATTATGTAGTGGTTGATGTTTAGGACCTGTACAGGATTCATTTTGTAGTGGTTGATGTTTAGGACCTGTACAGGATACATTATGTAGTATTGATGTTTAGGACCTGTACAGGACACATTATGTAGTGGTTGATGTTTAGGACCTGTACAGGATACATTATGTAGTGGTTGATGTTTAGGACCTGTACAGGATACATTATGTAGTGGTTGATGTTTAGGACCTGTACAGGATACATTATGTAGTGGTTGATGTTTAGGACCTGTACAGGATACAATATATAGTGGTTGATGTGATGTTTAGGTCCTGTACAGGATACATTATGTAGTGGTTGATGTTTAGGACCTGTACAGGATACATTATGTAGTGGTTGATGTTTAGGACCTGTACAGGATTCATTATGTAGTGGTTGATGTTTAGGACCTGTACAGGTTACATTATGTAGTGGTTGATGTTTAGGACCTGTACAGGATACATTATGTAGTGGTTGATGTTTAGGACCTGTACAGGATACATTATGTAGTGGTTGATGTTTAGGACCTGTACAGGATACAATATATAGTGGTTGATGTGATGTTTAGGTCCTGTACAGGATACATTATGTAGTGGTTGATGTTTAGGACCTGTACAGGATACATTATGTAGTGGTTGATGTTTAGGACCTGTACAGGTTACATTATGTAGTGGTTGATGTTTAGGACCTGTACAGGTTACATTAAGTAGTGGTTGATGTTTAGGACCTGTACAGGATACATTATGTAGTGGTTGATGTTTAGGACCTGTACAGGTTACATTATGTAGTGGTTGATGTTTAGGACCTGTACAGGTTACATTATGTAGTGGTTGATGTTTAGGACCTGTACAGGATACATTATGTAGTGGTTGATGTTTAGGACCTGTACAGGATACATTATGTAGTGGTTGATGTTTAGGACCTGTTCAGGATACATTATGTAGTGGTTGATGTTTAGGACCTTTTCAGGATACATTATGTAGTGGTTGATGTTTAGGACCTGTACAGGATACATTATGTAGTGGTTGATGTGATGTTTAGGACCTGTACAGGATACATTATGTAGTGGTTGATGTTTAGGACCTGTTCAGGATACATTATGTATATTGATGTTTAGGACCTGTAGAGGATACATTATGTAGTGGTTGATGTTAAGGACCTGTACAGGATACATTATGTAGTGGTTGATGTTTAGGACCTGTTCAGGATACATTATGTAGTGGTTGATGTTAAGGACCTGTTCAGGATACATTATGTATATTGATGTTTAGGACCTGTAGAGGATACATTATGTAGTGGTTGATGTTTAGGACCTGTACAGGATACATTATGTAGTGGTTGATGTTTAGGACCTGTACAGGATACATTATGTAGTGGTTGATGTTTAGGACCTGTACAGGATACAATATATAGTGGTTGATATGATGTTTAGGTCCTGTACAGGATACATTATGTAGTGGTTGATGTTTAGGACCTGTACAGGATACATTATGTAGTGGTTGATGTTTAGGACCTGTACAGGTTACATTATGTAGTGGTTGATGTTTAGGACCTGTACAGGTTACATTAAGTAGTGGTTGATGTTTAGGACCTGTACAGGATACATTATGTAGTGGTTGATGTTTAGGACCTGTACAGGTTACATTATGTAGTGGTTGATGTTTAGGACCTGTACAGGTTACATTATGTAGTGGTTGATGTTTAGGACCTGTACAGGATACATTATGTAGTGGTTGATGTTTAGGACCTGTACAGGATACATTATGTAGTGGTTGATGTTTAGGACCTGTTCAGGATACATTATGTAGTGGTTGATGTTTAGGACCTTTTCAGGATACATTATGTAGTGGTTGATGTTTAGGACCTGTACAGGATACATTATGTAGTGGTTGATGTGATGTTTAGGACCTGTACAGGATACATTATGTAGTGGTTGATGTTTAGGACCTGTTCAGGATACATTATGTATATTGATGTTTAGGACCTGTAGAGGATACATTATGTAGTGGTTGATGTTAAGGACCTGTACAGGATACATTATGTAGTGGTTGATGTTTAGGACCTGTTCAGGATACATTATGTAGTGGTTGATGTTAAGGACCTGTACATGATACATTATGTAGTATTGATGTTTAGGACCTGTTCAGGATACATTATGTAGTGGTTGATGTCATGTTTAGGACCTGTACAGGATACATTATGTAGTGGTTGATGTTTAGGACCTGTACAGGATTCATTATGTAGTGGTTGATGTTTAGGACCTTTACAGGTTACATTATGTAGTGGTTGATGTTTAGGACCTGTACAGGATACATTATATAGTGGTTGATGTGATGTTTAGGACCTGTACAGGTTACTTTATATAGTGGTTGATGTTTAGGACCAGTACAGGTTACTTTATGTAGTGGTTGATGTTTAGGACCTGTACAGGATACATTATGTAGTGGTTGATGTTTAGGACCTGTACAGGATACATTATATAGTATTGATGTTTAGGACCTGTACAGGATACATTATGTCGTGGTTGATGTGATGTTTAGGACCTGTACAGGATACATTATGTAGTGGTTGATGTTTAGGACCTGTACAGGATTCATTATGTAGTGTTTGATGTTTAGGACCTGTACAGGTTACATTATGTTGTGGTTGATGTTTAGGACCAGTACAGGTTACTTTATGTAGTGGTTGATGTTTAGGACCTGTTCAGGATACATTATGTAGTGGTTGATGTTTAGGACCTGTACAGGATACATTATGTAGTGGTTGATGTTTAGGACTAGTACAGGTTACTTTATGTAGTGGTTGATTTTTAGGACCTGTACAGGATACATTATGTAGTGGTTGATGTTTAGGACCTGTACAGGATACATTATGTAGTGGTTGATGTTTAGGACTAGTACAGTTTACTTTATGTAGTGGTTGATTTTTAGGACCTGTACAGGATACATTATGTAGTGGTTGATGTTTAGGACCTGTACAGGATACATTATGTAGTGGTTGATGTTTAGGACCTGTACAGGATACATTATGTAGTGGTTGATGTTTAGGACCTGTACAGGATACATTATGTAGTGGTTGATGTTTAGGACCTGTACAGGATACATTATGTATATTGATGTTTAGGACCTGTACAGGATACATTATGTAGTGGTTGATGTTTATGACCTGTACAGGATACATTATGTAGTGTTGATGTTTAGGACCTGTACAGGATACATTATGTAGTGGTTGATGTTTAGGACCTGTACAGGATACATTATGTAGTGGTTGATGTTTAGGACCTGTACAGGTTACATTATGTAGTGGTTGATGTTAAGGACCTGTACAGGATACATTATGTAGTATTGATGTTTAGGACCTGTTCAGGATACATTATGTAGTGGTTGATGTTAAGGACCTGTACAGGATACATTATGTAGTATTGATGTTTAGGACCTGTTCAGGATACATTATGTCGTGGTTGATGTCATGTTTAGGACCTGTACAGGATTCATTATGTAGTGGTTGATGTTTAGGACCTGTACAGGTTACATTATGTAGTGGTTGATGTTTAGGACCTGTACAGGATACATTATGTAGTGTTGATGTTTAGGACCTGTACAGGATACATTATATAGTGGTTGATGTGATGTTTAGGACCTGTACAGGTTACTTTATGTAGTGGTTGATGTTTAGGACCTGTACAGGATACATTATGTAGTGGTTGATGTTTAGGACCTGTACAGGATACATTATATAGTGGTTGATGTGATGTTTAGGACCTGTACAGGATACATTATGTAGTGGTTGATGTTTAGGACCTGTACAGGATTCATTATGTAGTGGTTGATGTTTAGGACTAGTACAGGTTACTTTATGTAGTGGTTGATTTTTAGGACCTGTACAGGATACATTATGTAGTGGTTGATGTTTAGGACCTGTACAGGATACATTATGTAGTGGTTGATGTTTAGGACCTGTACAGGTTACATTATGTAGTGGTTGATGTTTAGGACCTGTACAGGATACATTATGTATATTGATGTTTAGGACCTGTAGAGGATACATTATGTAGTGGGTGATGTGATGTTTAGGACCTGTACAGGATACATTATGTAGTGGTTGATGTTTAGGACCTGTACAGGATACATTATGTAGTGGTTGATGTTTAGGACCTGTACAGGTTACATTATGTAGTGGGTGATGTGATGTTTAGGACCTGTACAGGATACATTATGTAGTGGTTGATGTTTAGGACCTGTACAGGATACATTATGTAGTGGTTGATGTTTAGGACCTGTACAGGTTACATTATGTAGTGGTTGATGTTTAGGACCTGTACAGGATACATTATGTAGTGTTGATGTTTAGGACCTGTACAGGATACATTATGTAGTGGTTGATGTTTAGGACCTGTACAGGATACATTATGTAGTGGTTGATGTTTAGGACCTGTACAGGTTACATTATGTAGTGGTTGATGTTGAGGACCTGTACAGGATACATTATGTAGTATTGATGTTTAGGACCTGTTCAGGATACATTATGTAGTGGTTGATGTTAAGGACCTGTACAGGATACATTATGTAGTATTGATGTTTAGGACCTGTTCAGGATACATTATGTCGTGGTTGATGTCATGTTTAGGACCTGTACAGGATACATTATGTAGTGGTTGATGTTTAGGACCTGTACAGGATTCATTATGTAGTGGTTGATGTTTAGGACCTGTACAGGTTACATTATGTAGTGGTTGATGTTTAGGACCTGTACAGGATACATTATGTAGTGTTGATGTTTAGGACCTGTACAGGATACATTATGTAGTGGTTGATGTTTAGGACCTGTACAGGTTACATTATGTAGTGGTTGATGTTAAGGACCTGTACAGGATACATTATGTAGTATTGATGTTTAGGACCTGTTCAGGATACATTATGTAGTGGTTGATGTTAAGGACCTGTACAGGATACATTATGTAGTATTGATGTTTAGGACCTGTTCAGGATACACTATGTCGTGGTTGATGTCATGTTTAGGACCTGTACAGGATACATTATGTAGTGGTTGATGTTTAGGACCTGTACAGGATACATTATGTAGTGGTTGATGTTTAGGACCTGTACAGGATTCATTATGTAGTGGTTGATGTTTAGGACCTGCACAGGATACATTATGTAGTGGTTGATGTTTAGGACCTGTACAGGATTCATTATGTAGTGTTTGATGTTTAGGACCTGTACAGGTTACATT
The DNA here is from genome assembly GCF_905237065.1 of Salmo salar. Lineage (NCBI taxonomy): Eukaryota > Metazoa > Chordata > Actinopteri > Salmoniformes > Salmonidae > Salmo > Salmo salar. Next base: position 154,173 of record NW_025550954.1, on the reverse strand, counting down.
ATGTTGTGGTTGATGTTTAGGACCAGTACAGGTTACTTTATGTAGTGGTTGATGTTTAGGACCTGTTCAGGATACATTATGTAGTGGTTGATGTTTAGGACCTGTACAGGATACATTATATAGTGGTTGATGTGATGTTTAGGACCTGTAAAGGTTACATTATGTAGTGGTTGATGTTTAGGACCTGTACAGGATACATTATGTAGTGGTTGATGTTTAGGACCTGTACAGGTTACATTATGTAGTGGTTGATGTTTAGGACCTGTACAGGATACATTATGTATATTGATGTTTAGGACCTGTAGAGGATACATTATGTAGTGGGTGATGTGATGTTTAGGACCTGTACAGGATACATTATGTAGTGGTTGATGTTTAGGACCTGTACAGGATACATTATGTAGTGGTTGATGTTTAGGACCTGTACAGGTTACATTATGTAGTGGGTGATGTGATGTTTAGGACCTGTACAGGATACATTATGTAGTGGTTGATGTTTAGGACCTGTACAGGATACATTATGTAGTGGTTGATGTTTAGGACCTGTACAGGACACATTATGTAGTGGTTGATGTTTAGGACCTGTACAGGTTACATTATGTAGTGGTTGATGTTTAGGACCTGTACAGGATACATTATGTAGTGTTGATGTTTAGGACCTGTACAGGATACATTATGTAGTGGTTGATGTTTAGGACCTGTACAGGTTACATTATGTAGTGGTTGATGTTAAGGACCTGTACAGGATACATTATGTAGTATTGATGTTTAGGACCTGTTCAGGATACATTATGTAGTGGTTGATGTTAAGGACCTGTACAGGATACATTATGTAGTATTGATGTTTAGGACCTGTTCAGGATACATTATGTCGTGGTTGATGTCATGTTTAGGACCTGTACAGGATACATTATGTAGTGGTTGATGTTTAGGACCTGTACAGGATTCATTATGTAGTGGTTGATGTTTAGGACCTGTACAGGTTACATTATGTAGTGGTTGATGTTTAGGACCTGTACAGGATACATTATGTAGTGGTTGATGTTTAGGACCTGTACAGGATACATTATGTAGTGTTGATGTTTAGGACCTGTACAGGATACATTATGTAGTGTTGATGTTTAGGACCTGTACAGGATACATTATGTAGTGGTTGATGTTTAGGACCTGTACAGGATACATTATGTAGTGGTTGATGTTTAGGACCTGTACAGGTTACATTATGTAGGGTTTGATGTTAAGGACCTGTACAGGATACATTATGTAGTATTGATGTTTAGGACCTGTTCAGGATACATTATGTAGTGGTTGATGTTAAGGACCTGTACAGGATACATTATGTAGTATTGATGTTTAGGACCTGTTCAGGATACATTATGTCGTGGTTGATGTCATGTTTAGGACCTGTACAGGATACATTATGTAGTGGTTGATGTTTAGGACCTGTACAGGATACATTATGTAGTGGTTGATGTTTAGGACCTGTACAGGTTACATTATGTAGTGGTTGATGTTTAGGACCTGTACAGGATACATTATGTATATTGATGTTTAGGACCTGTAGAGGATACATTATGTAGTGGGTGATGTGATGTTTAGGACCTGTACAGGATACATTATGTAGTGGTTGATGTTTAGGACCTGTACAGGATACATTATGTAGTGGTTGATGTTTAGGACCTGTACAGGTTACATTATGTAGTGGGTGATGTGATGTTTAGGACCTGTACAGGATACATTATGTAGTGGTTGATGTTTAGGACCTGTACAGGATACATTATGTAGTGGTTGATGTTTAGGACCTGTACAGGTTACATTATGTAGTGGTTGATGTTTAGGACCTGTACAGGATACATTATGTAGTGTTGATGTTTAGGACCTGTACAGGATACATTATGTAGTGGTTGATGTTTAGGACCTGTACAGGTTACATTATGTAGTGGTTGATGTTAAGGACCTGTACAGGATACATTATGTAGTATTGATGTTTAGGACCTGTTCAGGATACATTATGTAGTGGTTGATGTTAAGGACCTGTACAGGATACATTATGTAGTATTGATGTTTAGGACCTGTTCAGGATACATTATGTCGTGGTTGATGTCATGTTTAGGACCTGTACAGGATACATTATGTAGTGGTTGATGTTTAGGACCTGTACAGGATTCATTATGTAGTGGTTGATGTTTAGGACCTGTACAGGTTACATTATGTAGTGGTTGATGTTTAGGACCTGTACAGGATACATTATGTAGTGGTTGATGTTTAGGACCTGTACAGGATACATTATGTAGTGTTGATGTTTAGGACCTGTACAGGATACATTATGTAGTGTTGATGTTTAGGACCTGTACAGGATACATTATGTAGTGGTTGATGTTTAGGACCTGTACAGGATACATTATGTAGTGGTTGATGTTTAGGACCTGTACAGGTTACATTATGTAGGGTTTGATGTTAAGGACCTGTACAGGATACATTATGTAGTATTGATGTTTAGGACCTGTTCAGGATACATTATGTAGTGGTTGATGTTAAGGACCTGTACAGGATACATTATGTAGTATTGATGTTTAGGACCTGTTCAGGATACATTATGTCGTGGTTGATGTCATGTTTAGGACCTGTACAGGATACATTATGTAGTGGTTGATGTTTAGGACCTGTACAGGATTCATTATGTAGTGGTTGATGTTTAGGACCTGTACATGTTACATTATGTAGTGGTTGATGTTTAGGACCTGTACAGGATACATTATATAGTGGTTGATGTGATGTTTAGGACCTGTAAAGGTTACATTATGTAGTGGTTGATGTTTAGGACCTGTACAGGATACATTATGTAGTGGTTGATGTTTAGGACCTGTACAGGTTACATTATGTAGTGGTTGATGTTTAGGACCAGTACAGGTTACTTTATGTAGTGGTTGATGTTTAGGACCTGTACAGGATACATTATGTAGTGGTTGATGTTTAGGACCTGTACAGGATACATTATATAGTGGTTGATGTGATGTTTAGGACCTGTACAGGTTACTTTATATAGTGGTTGATGTTTAGGACCAGTACAGGTTACTTTATGTAGTGGTTGATGTTTAGGACCTGTACAGGATACATTATGTAGTGGTTGATGTTTAGGACCTGTACAGGATACATTATATAGTGGTTGATGTGATGTTTAGGACCTGTACAGGATACATTATGTAGTGGTTGATGTGATGTTTAGGACCTGTACAGGATACATTATGTAGTGGTTGATGTTTAGGACCTGTACAGGATTCATTATGTAGTGTTTGATGTTTAGGACCTGTACAGGTTACATTATGTTGTGGTTGATGTTTAGGACCAGTACAGGTTACTTTATGTAGTGGTTGATGTTTAGGACCTGTTCAGGATACATTATGTATATTGATGTTTAGGACCTGTAGAGGATACATTATGTAGTGGGTGATGTGATGTTTAGGACCTGTACAGGATACATTATGTAGTGGTTGATGTTTAGGACCTGTACAGGATACATTATGTAGTGGTTGATGTTTAGGACCTGTACAGGTTACATTATGTAGTGGGTGATGTGATGTTTAGGACCTGTACAGGATACATTATGTAGTGGTTGATGTTTAGGACCTGTACAGGATACATTATGTAGTGGTTGATGTTTAGGACCTGTACAGGTTACATTATGTAGTGGTTGATGTTTAGGACCTGTACAGGATACATTATGTAGTGGTTGATGTTTAGGACCTGTACAGGTTACATTATGTAGTGGTTGATGTTAAGGACCTGTACAGGATACATTATGTAGTATTGATGTTTAGGACCTGTTCAGGATACATTATGTAGTGGTTGATGTTAAGGACCTGTACAGGATACATTATGTAGTATTGATGTTTAGGACCTGTTCAGGATACATTATGTCGTGGTTGATGTCATGTTTAGGACCTGTACAGGTTACATTATGTAGTGGTTGATGTTTAGGACCTGTACAGGATACATTATGTAGTGGTTGATGTTTAGGACCTGTACAGGATTCATTATGTAGTGGTTGATGTTTAGGACCTGTACAGGTTACATTATGTAGTGGTTGATGTTTAGGACCTGTACAGGATACATTATGTAGTGGTTGATGTTTAGGACCTGTACAGGATACATTATGTAGTGGTTGATGTTTAGGACCTGTACAGGATTCATTATGTAGTGGTTGATGTTTAGGACCTGTACAGGTTACATTATGTAGTGGTTGATGTTTAGGACCTGTACAGGATACATTATGTAGTGTTGATGTTTAGGACCTGTACAGGATACATTATGTAGTGGTTGATGTTTAGGACCTGTACAGGATACATTATGTAGTGGTTGATGTTTAGGACCTGTACAGGTTACATTATGTAGTGGTTGATGTTAAGGACCTGTACAGGATACATTATGTAGTATTGATGTTTAGGACCTGTTCAGGATACATTATGTAGTGGTTGATGTTAAGGACCTGTACAGGATACATTATGTAGTATTGATGTTTAGGACCTGTTCAGGATACATTATGTCGTGGTTGATGTCATGTTTAGGACCAGTACAGGATACATTATGTAGTGGTTGATGTTTAGGACCTGTACAGGATTCATTATGTAGTGGTTGATGTTTAGGACCTGTACATGTTACATTATGTAGTGGTTGATGTTTAGGACCTGTACAGGATACATTATATAGTGGTTGATGTGATGTTTAGGACCTGTAAAGGTTACATTATGTAGTGGTTGATGTTTAGGACCTGTACAGGATACATTATGTAGTGGTTGATGTTTAGGACCTTTTCAGGTTACATTATGTAGTGGTTGATGTTTAGGACCTGTACAGGATACATTATGTAGTATTGATGTTTAGGACCTGTTCAGGATACATTATGTAGTGGTTGATGTCTAGGACGTATACAGGATACATTATGTAGTGGTTGATGTTTAGGACCTGTACAGGATACATTATGTAGTGGTTGATGTTTAGGACCTGTACAGGATACATTATATAGTGGTTGATGTGATGTTTAGGACCTGTACAGGTTACATTATATAGTGGTTGATGTGATGTTTAGGACCTGTACAGGTTACTTTATATAGTGGTTGATGTTTAAGACCAGTACAGGTTACTTTATGTAGTGGTTGATGTTTAGGACCTGTACAGGATTCATTATGTAGTGTTTGATGTTTAGGACCTGTACAGTTTACATTATGTTGTGGTTGATGTTTAGGACCTGTACAGGATACATTATGTAGTGGTTGATGTTTAGGACCTGTACAGGATACATTATGTAGTGGTTGATGTTTAGGACCTGTACAGGATACATTATATAGTGGTTGATGTGATGTTTAGGACCTGTACAGGTTACATTATGTAGTGGTTGATGTTTAGGACCTGTACAGGATACATTATGTAGTGGTTGATGTTTAGGACCAGTACAGGTTACTTTATGTAGTGGTTGATGTTTAGGACCTGTACAGGTTACATTATGTAGTGGTTGATGTTTAGGACCTGTACAGGATACATTATGTAGTGGTTGATGTTTAGGACCTGTACAGGATACATTATGTAGTGGTTGATGTTTAGGACCTGTACAGGATACATTATGTAGTGGTTGATGTTTAGGACCTGTACAGGATACATTATGTAGTGGTTGATGTTTAGGACCTGTACAGGTTACATTATGTAGTGGTTGATGTTAAGGACCTGTACAGGATACATTATGTAGTATTGATGTTTAGGACCTGTTCAGGATACATTATGTCGTGGTTGATGTCATGTTTAGGACCTGTACAGGATACATTATGTAGTGGTTGATGTTTAGGACCTGTACAGGTTACATTATGTAGTGGTTGATATTAAGGACCTGTACAGGATACATTATGTAGTATTGATGTTTAGGACCTGTTCAGGATACATTATGTAGTGGTTGATGTTAAGGACCTGTACAGGATACATTATGTAGTATTGATGTTTAGGACCTGTTCAGGATACATTATGTCGTGGTTGATGTCATGTTTAGGACCTGTACAGGATACATTATGTAGTGGTTGATGTTTAGGACCCGTACAGGATTCATTATGTAGTGGTTGATGTTTAGGACCTGTACAGGATACATTATATAGTGGTTGATGTGATGTTTTGGACCTGTACAGGATACATTATGTAGTGGTTGATGTTTAGGACCTGTACAGGATACATTATATAGTGGTTGATGTGATGTTTAGGACATGTAAAGGTTACATTATGTATTGGTTGATGTTTAGGACCTGTACAGGATACATTATGTAGTGGTTGATGTTTAGGACCTGTTCCGTATACATTATGTAGTGGTTGATGTTTAGGACCTGTACAGGTTCCATTATGTAGTGGTTGATGTTTAGGACCTGTACAGGATACATTATGTAGTGGTTGATGTTTAGGACCTGTACAGGATACATTATGTAGTGGTTGATGTTTAGGACCTGTACAGGTTACATTATGTAGTGGTTGATGTTTAGGACCTGTACAGGATACATTATGTAGTGTTGATGTTTAGGACCTGTACAGGATACATTATGTAGTGGTTGATGTTTAGGACCTGTACAGGTTACATTATGTAGTGGTTGATGTTAAGGACCTGTACAGGATACATTATGTAGTATTGATGTTTAGGACCTGTTCAGGATACATTATGTAGTGGTTGATGTTAAGGACCTGTACAGGATACATTATGTAATATTGATGTTTAGGACCTGTTCAGGATACATTATATAGTGGTTGATGTGATGTTTAGGACCTGTACAGGATACATTATGTAGTGGTTGATGTTTAGGACCTGTACAGGATTCATTATGTAGTGTTTGATGTTTAGGACCTGTACAGGTTACATTATGTTGTGGTTGATGTTTAGGACCTGTACAGGATACATTATAAAGTGGTTGATGTTTAGGACCTGTACAGGATACATTATGTAGTGGTTGATGTTTAGGACCTGTACAGGATACATTATGTAGTGGTTGATGTGATGTTTAGGACCTGTACAGGATACATTATGTAGTGGTTGATGTTTAGGACCTGTACAGGATTCATTATGTAGTGTTTGATGTTTAGGACCTGTACAGGTTACATTATGTTGTGGTTGATGTTTAGGACCTGTACAGGATACATTATAAAGTGGTTGATGTTTAGGACCTGTACAGGATACATTATGTAGTGGTTGATGTTTAGGACCTGTACAGGATACATTATATAGTGGTTGATGTGATGTTTAGGACCTGTACAGGTTACTTTATATAGTGGTTGATGTTTAGGACCAGTACAGGTTACTTTATGTAGTGGTTGATGTTTAGGACCTGTACAGGTTACATTATGTAGTGGTTGATGTTTAGGACCTGTACAGGATACATTATGAAGTGTTGATGTTTAGGACCTGTACAGGATACATTATGTAGTGGTTGATGTTTAGGACCTGTACAGGATACATTATGTAGTGGTTGATGTTTAGGACCTGTACAGGATACATTATGTAGTGGTTGATGTTTAGGACCTGTACAGGTTACATTATGTAGTGGTTGATGTTAAGGACCTGTACAGGATACATTATGTAGTATTGATGTTTAGGGACCTGTTCAGGATACATTATGTCGTGGTTGATGTCATGTTTAGGACCTGTACAGGATACATTATGTAGTGGTTGATGTTTAGGACCTGTACAGGATTCATTATGTAGTGGTTGATGTTTAGGACCTGTACAGGTTACATTATGTAGTGGTTGATGTTTAGGACCTGTACAGGATACATTATGTAGTGGTTGATGTTTAGGACCTGTACAGGATACATTATGTAGTGGTTGATGTTTAAGACCTGTACAGGATACATTATATAGTGGTTGATGTGATGTTTAGGACCTGTACAGGATACATTATGTAGTGGTTGATGTTTAGGACCTGTACAGGATACATTATGTAGTGGTTGATGTTTAGGACCTGTACAGGATACATTATATAGTGGTTGATGTGATGTTTAGGACCTGTACAGGATACATTATGTAGTGGTTGATGTTTAGGACCTGTACAGGTTACATTATGTAGTGGTTGATGTTTAGGACCTGTACAGGATACATTATGTAGTATTGATGTTTAGGACCTGTTCAGGATACATTATGTCGTGGTTGATGTCATGTTTAGGACCTGTACAGGATACATTATGTAGTGGTTGATGTTTAGGACCTGTACAGGATACATTATATAGTGGTTGATGTGATGTTTAGGACCTGTACAGGATACATTATGTAGTGGTTGATGTTTAGGACCTGTACAGGATTCATTATGTAGTGGTTGATGTTTAGGACCTGTACAGGTTACATTATGTAGTGGTTGATGTTTAGGACCTGTACAGGATACATTATGTAGTGGTTGATGTTTAGGACCTGTACAGGATACATTATGTAGTGGTTGATGTTTAGGACCTGTACAGGATACATTATGTAGTGGTTGATGTTAAGGACCTGTACAGGATACATTATGTAGTATTGATGTTTAGGACACATTATGTAGTGGTTGATGTTAAGGACCTGTACAGGATACATTATGTAGTATTGATGTTTAGGACCTGTTCAGGATACATTATATAGTGGTTGATGTGATGTTTAGGACCTGTACAGGATACATTATGTAGTTGTTGATGTTTAGGACCTGTACAGGATACATTATGTAGTGTTTGATGTTTAGGACCTGTACAGGATACATTATGTTGTGGTTGATGTTTAGGACCTGTACAGGATACATTATGTAGTGGTTGATGTGATGTTTAGGACCTGTACAGGATACATTATGTAGTGGTTGATGTTTAGGACCTGTACAGGATTCATTATGTAGTGTTTGATGTTTAGGACCTGTACAGGTTACATTATGTTGTGGTTGATGTTTAGGACCTGTACAGGATACATTATGTAGTGGTTGATGTGATGTTTAGGACCTGTACAGGATACATTATGTAGTGGTTGATGTTTAGGACCTGTACAGGATTCATTATGTAGTGTTTGATGTTTAGGACCTGTACAGGTTACATTATGTTGTGGTTGATGTTTAGGACCTGTACAGGATACATTATGTAGTGGTTGATGTTTAGGACCTGTACAGGATACATTATGTAGTGGTTGATGTTTAGGACCTGTACAGGATACATTATATAGTGGTTGATGTGATGTTTAGGACCTGTACAGGTTACTTTATATAGTGGTTGATGTTTAGGACCAGTACAGGATACATTATGTAGTGGTTGATGTTTAGGACCTGTACAGGATACATTATGTAGTGGTTGATGTTTAGGACCTGTACAGGTTACATTATGTAGTGGTTGATGTTAAGGACCTGTACAGGATACATTATGTAGTATTGATGTTTAGGGACCTGTTCAGGATACATTATGTCGTGGTTTATGTCATGTTTAGGACCTGTACAGGATACATTATGTAGTGGTTGATGTTTAGGACCTGTACAGGATTCATTATGTAGTGGTTGATGTTTAGGACCTGTACAGGTTACATTATGTAGTGGTTGATGTTTAGGACCTGTACAGGATACATTATATAGTGGTTGATGTGATGTTTAGGACCTGTACAGGATACATTATGTAGTGGTTGATGTTTAGGACCTGTACAGGTTACATTATGTAGTGGTTGATGTTTAGGACCTGTACAGGATACATTATGTAGTATTGATGTTTAGGACCTGTTCAGGATACATTATGTCGTGGTTGATGTCATGTTTAGGACCTGTACAGGATACATTATGTAGTGGTTGATGTTTAGGACCTGTACAGGATTCATTATGTAGTGGTTGATGTTTAGGACCTGTACAGGATACATTATGTAGTGGTTGATGTTTAGGACCTGTACAGGATACATTATGTAGTGGTTGATGTTTAGGACCTGTACAGGATATATTATATAGTGGTTGATGTGATGTTTAGGACCTGTACAGGATACATTATGTAGTGGTTGATGTTTAGGACCTGTACAGGATACATTATGTAGTGGTTGATGTTTAGGACCTGTACATGTTACATTATGTAGTGGTTGATGTTTAGGACCTGTACAGGATACATTATGTAGTGGTTGATGTTTAGGACCTGTACAGGATACATTATGTAGTGGTTGATGTTTAGGACCTGTACAGGATACATTATGTAGTGGTTGATGTTTAGGACCTGTACAGGTTACATTATGTAGTGGTTGATGTTAAGGACCTGTACAGGATACATTATGTAGTATTGATGTTTAGGACCTGTTCAGGATACATTATGTCGTGGTTGATGTCATGTTTAGGACCTGTACAGGATACATTATGTAGTGGTTGATGTTTAGGACCTGTACAGGTTACATTATGTAGTGGTTGATGTTTAGGACCTGTACAGGATTCATTATGTAGTGGTTGATGTTTAGGACCTGTTCAGGATACATTATGTCGTGGTTGATGTCTAGGACCTGTACAGGATACATTATGTAGTGGTTGATGTTTAGGACCTGTACAGGATACATTATGTAGTGGTTGATGTTTAGGACCTGTACAGGTTACATTATGTAGTGGTTGATGTTAAGGACCTATACAGGATACATTATGTAGTATTGATGTTTAGGACCTGTTCAGGATACATTATGTAGTGGTTGATGTTAAGGACCTGTACAGGATACATTATGTAGTATTGATGTTTAGGACCTGTTCAGGATACATTATGTCGTGGTTGATGTCATGTTTAGGACCTGTACAGGATACATTATGTAGTGGTTGATGTTTAGGACCCGTACAGGATTCATTATGTAGTGGTTGATGTTTAGGACCTGTACAGGTTACATTATGTAGTGGTTGATGTTTAGGACCTGTACAGGATACATTATGTAGTGTTGATGTTTAGGACCTGTACAGGATACATTATGTAGTGGTTGATGTTTAGGACCTGTACAGGTTACATTATGTAGTGGTTGATGTTAAGGACCTGTACAGGATACATTATGTAGTATTGATGTTTAGGACCTGTTCAGGATACATTATGTAGTGGTTGATGTTAAGGACCTGTACAGGATACATTATGTAGTATTGATGTTTAGGACCTGTTCAGGATACATTATATAGTGGTTGATGTGATGTTTAGGACCTGTACAGGATACATTATGTAGTTGTTGATGTTTAGGACCTGTACAGGATTCATTATGTAGTGTTTGATGTTTAGGACCTGTACAGGTTACATTATGTTGTGGTTGATGTTTAGGACCTGTACAGGATACATTATGTAGTGGTTGATGTTTAGGACCTGTACAGGTTACATTATGTAGTGGTTGATGTTAAGGACCTGTACAGGATACATTATGTAGTATTGATGTTTAGGACCTGTTCAGGATACATTATGTCGTGGTTGATGTCATGTTTAGGACCTGTACAGGATACATTATGTAGTGGTTGATGTTTAGGACCTGTACAGGATTCATTATGTAGTGGTTGATGTTTAGGACCTGTACAGGATACATTATGTAGTGGTTGATGTTTAGGACCTGTACAGGATACATTATGTAGTGGTTGATGTTTAGGACCTGTACAGGTTACATTATGTAGTGGTTGATGTTAAGGACCTATACAGGATACATTATGTAGTATTGATGTTTAGGACCTATACAGGATACATTATGTAGTGGTTGATGTTTAGGACCTGTTCAGGATACATTATGTAGTGGTTGATGTTAAGGACCTGTACAGGATACATTATGTAGTATTGATGTTTAGGACCTGTTCAGGATACATTATGTCGTGGTTGATGTCATGTTTAGGACCTGTACAGGATACATTATGTAGTGGTTGATGTTTAGGACCCGTACAGGATTCATTATGTAGTGGTTGATGTTTAGGACCTGTACAGGTTACATTATGTAGTGGTTGATGTTTTGGACCTGTACAGGATACATTATATAGTGGTTGATGTGATGTTTTGGACCTGTACAGGTTACTTTATATAGTGGTTGATGTTTAGGACCAGTACAGGTTACTTCATGTAGTGGTTGATGTTTAGGACCTGTACAGGATACATTATGTAGTGGTTGATGTTTAGGACCTGTACAGGATACATTATGTAGTGGTTAATGTTTAGGACCTGTACAGGATACATTATATAGTGGTTGATGTGATGTTTAGGACCTGTACAGGATACATTATGTAGTGGTTGATGTGATGTTTAGGACCTGTACAGGATACATTATGTAGTGGTTGATGTTTAGGACCTGTACAGGATTCATTATGTAGTGTTTGATGTTTAGGACCTGTACAGGTTACATTATGTTGTGGTTGATGTTTAGGACCAGTACAGGTTACTTTATGTAGTGGTTGATGTTTAGCACCTGTTCAGGATACATTATGTAGTATTTGATGTTTAGGACCTGTACAGGATACATTATGTAGTGGTTGATGTTTAGGACCAGTACAGGTTACTTTATGTAGTTGTTGAGTTTTAGGACCTGTACAGGATACATTATGTAGTGGTTGATGTTTAGGACCTGTACAGGATACATTATATAGTGGTTGATGTGATGTTTAGGACATGTAAAGGTTATATTATGTATTGGTTGATGTTTAGGACCTGTACAGGATACATTATGTAGTGGTTGATGTTTAGGACCTGTTCCGTATACATTATGTAGTGGTTGATGTTTAGGACCTGTACAGGTTACATTATGTAGTGGTTGATGTTTAGGACCTGTACAGGATACATTATGTAGTGGTTGATGTTTAGGACCTGTACAGGATACATTATGTAGTGGTTGATGTTTAGGACCTGTACAGGTTACATTATGTAGTGGTTGATGTTTAGGACCTGTACAGGATACATTATGTAGTGTTGATGTTTAGGACCTGTACAGGATACATTATGTAGTGGTTGATGTTTAGGACCTGTACAGGTTACATTATGTAGTGGTTTATGTTAAGGACCTGTACAGGATACATTATGTAGTATTGATGTTTAGGACCTGTTCAGGATACATTATGTAGTGGTTGATGTTAAGGACCTGTACAGGATACATTATGTAGTATTGATGTTTAGGACCTGTTCAGGATACATTATATAGTGGTTGATGTGATGTTTAGGACCTGTACAGGATACATTATGTAGTTGTCGATGTTTAGGACCTGTACAGGATTCATTATGTAGTGTTTGATGTTTAGGACCTGTACAGGTTACATTATGTTGTGGTTGATGTTTAGGACCTGTACAGGATACATTATGTAGTGGTTGATGTGATGTTTAGGACCTGTACAGGATACATTATGTAGTGGTTGATGTTTAGGACCTGTACAGGATTCATTATGTAGTGTTTGATGTTTAGGACCTGTACAGGTTACATTATGTTGTGGTTGATGTTTAGGACCTGTACAGGATACATTATGTAGTGGTTGATGTTTAGGACCTGTACAGGATACATTATGTAGTGGTTGATGTTTAGGACCTGTACAGGATACATTATATAGTGGTTGATGTGATGTTTAGGACCTGTACAGGTTACTTTATATAGTGGTTGATGTTTAGGACCAGTACAGGTTACTTTATGTAGTGGTTGATGTTTAGGACCTGTACAGGTTACATTATGTAGTGGTTGATGTTTAGGACCTGTACAGGATACATTATGAAGTGTTGATGTTTGGGACCTGTACAGGATACATTATGTAGTGGTTGATGTTTAGGACCTGTACAGGATACATTATGTAGTGGTTGATGTTTAGGACCTGTACAGGATACATTATGTAGTGGTTGATGTTTAGGACCTGTACAGGTTACATTATGTAGTGGTTGATGTTAAGGACCTGTACAGGATACATTATGTAGTATTGATGTTTAGGGACCTGTTCAGGATACATTATGTCGTGGTTGATGTCATGTTTAGGACCTGTACAGGATACATTATGTAGTGGTTGATGTTTAGGACCTGTACAGGATACATTATGTAGTGGTTGATATTTAGGACCTGTACAGGATACATTATGTAGTGGTTGATGTTTAGGACCTGTACAGGATACATTATGTAGTGGTTGATGTTTAGGACCTGTACAGGTTACATTATGTAGTGGTTGATGTTTAGGACCTGTACAGGATACATTATGTAGTGGTTGATGTTTAGGACCTGTACAGGATACATTATGTAGTGGTTGATGTTTAGGACCTGTACAGGATACATTATATAGTGGTTGATGTGATGTTTAGGACCTGTACAGGATACATTATGTAGTGGTTGATGTTTAGGACCTGTACAGGTTACATTATGTAGTGGTTGATGTTTAGGACCTGTACAGGATACATTATGTAGTATTGATGTTTAGGACCTGTTCAGGATACATTATGTCGTGGTTGATGTCATGTTTAGGACCTGTACAGGATACATTATGTAGTGGTTGATGTTTAGGACCTGTACAGGATACATTATATAGTGGTTGATGTGATGTTTAGGACCTGTACAGGATACATTATGTAGTGGTTGATGTTTAGGACCTGTACAGGATACATTATGTGGTGGTTGATGTTTAGGACCTGTACAGGATTCATTATGTAGTGGTTGATGTTTAGGACCTGTACAGGTTACATTATGTAGTGGTTGATGTTTAGGACCTGTACAGGATACATTATGTAGTGGTTGATGTTTAGGACCTGTACAGGATACATTATGTAGTGGTTGATGTTTAGGACCTGTACAGGATATATTATATAGTGGTTGATGTGATGTTTAGGACCTGTACAGGATACATTATGTAGTGGTTGATGTTTGGGACCTGTACAGGATACATTATGTAGTGGTTGATGTTTAGGACCTGTACAGGTTACATTATGTAGTGGTTGATGTTTGGGACCTGTACAGGATACATTATGTAGTGGTTGATGTTTAGGACCTGTACAGGATACATTATGTAGTGGTTGATGTTTAGGACCTGTTCAGGATACATTATATAATGGTTGATGTGATGTTTAGGACCTGTACAGGATACATTATGTAGTGGTTGATGTTTAGGACCTGTTCAGGATACATTATATAGTGGTTGATGTGATGTTTAGGACCTGTACAGGATACATTATGTAGTGGTTGATGTTTAGGACCTGTACAGGATACTTTATGTAGTGGTTGATGTTTAGGACCTGTACAGGATACATTATGTAGTGGTTTATGTTTAGGACCTGTACAGGATACATTATATAGTGGTTGATGTGATGTTTAGGACCTGTACAGGTTACATTATGTAGTGGTTTATGTTTAGGACCTGTACAGGTTACATTATGTAGTGGTTGATGTTTAGGACCTGTACAGGATACATTATGTAGTGTTTGATGTTTAGGACCTGTACAGGATACATTATGTAGTATTGATGTTTAGGACCTGTTCAGGATACATTATGTCGTGGTTGATGTTATGTTTAGGACCTGTACAGGATACATTATGTAGTGGTTGATGTTTAGGACCTGTACAGGATACATTATATAGTGGTTGATGTGATGTTTAGGACCTGTACAGGATACATTATGTAGTGGTTGATGTTTAGGACCTGTACAGGATACATTATGTGGTGGTTGATGTTTAGGACCTGTACAGGATTCATTATGTAGTGGTTGATGTTTAGGACCTGTACAGGTTACATTATGTAGTGGTTGATGTTTAGGACCTGTACAGGATACATTATGTAGTGGTTGATGTTTAGGACCTGTACAGGATACATTATGTAGTGGTTGATGTTTAGGACCTGTACAGGATATATTATATAGTGGTTGATGTGATGTTTAGGACCTGTACAGGATACATTATGTAGTGGTTGATGTTTAGGACCTGTACAGGATACATTATGTAGTGGTTGATGTTTAGGACCTGTACAGGTTACATTATGTAGTGGTTGATGTTTAGGACCTGTACAGGATACATTATGTAGTGGTTGATGTTTAGGACCTGTACAGGATACATTATGTAGTGGTTGATGTTTAGGACCTGTTCAGGATACATTATATAATGGTTGATGTGATGTTTAGGACCTGTACAGGATACATTATGTAGTGGTTGATGTTTAGGACCTGTTCAGGATACATTATATAGTGGTTGATGTGATGTTTAGGACCTGTACAGGATACATTATGTAGTGGTTGATGTTTAGGACCTGTACAGGATACTTTATGTAGTGGTTGATGTTTAGGACCTGTACAGGATACATTATGTAGTGGTTTATGTTTAGGACCTGTACAGGATACATTATATAGTGGTTGATGTGATGTTTAGGACCTGTACAGGTTACATTATGTAGTGGTTTATGTTTAGGACCTGTACAGGTTACATTATGTAGTGGTTGATGTTTAGGACCTGTACAGGATACATTATGTAGTGTTTGATGTTTAGGACCTGTTCAGGATACATTATGTAGTGGTTGATGTTTAGGACCTGTACAGGATACATTATGTAGTATTGATGTTTTGGGACCTGTAGAGGTTACATTATGTAGTGGTTGATGTTTAGGACCTGTACAGGATACATTATGTAGTGGTTGATGTTTAGGACCTTTACAGGATACATTATGTAGTGGTTGATGTTTAGGACCTGTACAGGTTACATTATGTAGTGGTTGATGTTTAGGACCTGTACAGGATACATTATGTAGTGGTTGATGTTTAGGACCTGTTCAGGATACATTATGTCGTGGTTGATGTCTAGGACCTGTACAGGATACATTACGTAGTGGTTGATGTTTAGGACCTGTACAGGATTCATTATGTAGTGGTTGATGTTTAGGACCTGTA
Source organism: Salmo salar (assembly GCF_905237065.1). Lineage (NCBI taxonomy): Eukaryota > Metazoa > Chordata > Actinopteri > Salmoniformes > Salmonidae > Salmo > Salmo salar. The sequence continues at coordinate 137,376 of NW_025550954.1, read as the reverse complement.
CAGGATACATTATGTAGTGGTACATAATGTAACCTGTACAGGTCCTAAAGATCAACCACTACATAATGAATCCTGTACAGGTCCTAAACATAAACCACTACATAATGTAACCTGTACAGGTCCTAAACATCACATCAACCACTATATAATGTATCCTGTACAGGTCCTAAACAACTACATAATGTATCCTGAACAGGTCCTAAACATCAACCACTACATAATGTAACCTGTACAGGTCCTAAACATCAACCACTACATAATGTAACCTGTACAGGTCTTAAACATCAACCACTACATAATGTATCCTGTACAGGTCCTAAACATCACATCAACCACAACATAATGTATCCTGTACAGGTCCTAAACATCAACCACTACATAATGTATCCTGTACAGGTCCTAAACATCAACCACTACATAATGTATTCTGTACAGGTCCTAAACATCACATCAACCACTATATAATGTATCCTGTACAGGTCCTAAACATCAACCACTACATAATGTATCCTGTACAGGTCCTAAACATCAACCACTACATAATGTATCCTGTACAGTTCCTAAACATCACATCAACCACTATATAATGTATCCTGTACAGGTCCTAAACATCAACCACTACATAATGTATCCTGTACAGGTCCTAAACATCAACCACTACATAAAGTAACCTGTACAGGTCCTAAACATCACATCAACCACTATATAATGTATCCTGTACAGGTCCTAAACATCAACCACTACATAATGTATCCTGTACAGGTCCTAAACATCAACCACTACATAATGTATCCTGTACAGGTCCTAAACATCAACCACTACATGATGTATCCTGTACAGGTCCTAAACATCAACCACTACATAATGTATCCTGTACAGGTCCTAAACATCACATCAACCACTATATAATGTATCCTGTACAGGTCCTAAACATCAACCACTACATAATGTATCCTGTACAGTTCCTAAACATCAACCACTACATAATGTATCCTGTACAGGTCCTAAACATCAACCACTACATAATGAATCCTGTACAGGTCCTAAACATCAACCACTACATAATGTATCCTGTACAGGTCCTAAACATGACATCAACCACGACATAATGTATCCTGAACAGGTCCTAAACATCAACCACTACATAATGTATCCTGTACAGGTCCTAAACATCAACCACTACATAATGTAACCTGTACAGGTCCTAAACATCAACCACCACATAATGTATCCTGTACAGGTCCTAAACATCAACCACTACATAATGTATCCTGTACAGGTCCTAAACATGACATCAACCACGACATAATGTATCCTGAACAGGTCCTAAACATCAACCACTACATAATGTATCCTGTACAGGTCCTAAACATCAACCACGACATAATGTATCCTGAACAGGTCCTAAACATCAACCACTACATAATGTATCCTGTACAGGTCCTAAACATCAACCACTACATAATGTAACCTGTACAGGTCCTAAACATCAACCACTACATAAAGTAACCTCTACTGGTCGTAAACATCAACCACTACATAATCTATCCTGTATAGGTCCTAGACATCAACCACTACATAATGTATCCTGTACAGGTCCTAAACATCAACCACTACATAATGTATCCTGTACAGGTCCTAAACATCAACCACTACATAATGTATCCTGTACAGGTCCTAAACATCAACCACTACATAATGAATCCTTTACAGGTCCTAAACATCAACCACTACATAATGAATCCTTTACAGGTCCTAAACATCAACCACTACATAATGAATCCTTTACAGGTCCTAAACATCAACCACTACATAATGAATCCTTTACAGGTCCTAAACATCAACCACTACATAATGAATCCTTTACAGGTCCTAAACATCAACCACTACATAATGAATCCTTTACAGGTCCTAAACATCAACCACTACATAATGAATCCTTTACAGGTCCTAAACATCAACCACTACATAATGAATCCTTTACAGGTCCTAAACATCAACCACTACATAATGAATCCTTTACAGGTCCTAAACATCAACCACTACATAATGTATCCTGTACAGGTCCTAAACATCAACCACTACATAATGTATCCAGTACAGGTCCTAAACATCAACCACTACATAATGTATCCTGTACAGGTCCTAAACATCAACAACTACATAATGTATCCTGTACAGGTCCTAGACATCAACCACGACATAATGTATCCTGAACAGGTCCTAAACATCACCACTACATAATGTATCCTGTACAGGTCCTAAACATCAACCACTATATAATGTATCCTGTACAGGTCCTAAACATCAACCACTACATAATGTATCCTGTACAGTTCCTAAACATCAACCACTACATAATGTATCCTGTACAGGTCCTAAACATCAACCACTACATAATGAATCCTGTACAGGTCCTAAACATCAACCACTACATAATGTATCCTGTACAGGTCCTAAACATGACATCAACCACGACATAATGAATCCTGAACAGGTCCTAAACATCAACCACTACATAATGTATCCTGTACAGGTCCTAAACATCAACCACTACATAATGTAACCTGTACAGGTCCTAAACATCAACCACCACATAATGTATCCTGTACAGGTCCTAAACATCAACCACTACATAAAGTAACCTCTACTGGTCGTAAACATCAACCACTACATAATCTATCCTGTATAGGTCCTAGACATCAACCACTACATAATGTATCCTGTACAGGTCCTAAACATCAACCACTACATAATGTATCCTGTACAGGTCCTAAACATCAACCACTACATAATGTATCCTGTACAGGTCCTAAACATCAACCACTACATAATGTATCCTGTACAGGTCCTAAACATCAACCACTACATAATGAATCCTTTACAGGTCCTAAACATCAACCACTACATAATGAATCCTTTACAGGTCCTAAACATCAACCACTACATAATGAATCCTTTACAGGTCCTAAACATCAACCACTACATAATGAATCCTTTACAGGTCCTAAACATCAACCACTACATAATGAATCCTTTACAGGTCCTAAACATCAACCACTACATAATGAATCCTTTACAGGTCCTAAACATCAACCACTACATAATGAATCCTTTACAGGTCCTAAACATCAACCACTACATAATGAATCCTTTACAGGTCCTAAACATCAACCACTACATAATGAATCCTTTACAGGTCCTAAACATCAACCACTACATAATGTATCCTGTACAGGTCCTAAACATCAACCACTACATAATGTATCCAGTACAGGTCCTAAACATCAACCACTACATAATGTATCCTGTACAGGTCCTAAACATCAACAACTACATAATGTATCCTGTACAGGTCCTAGACATCAACCACGACATAATGTATCCTGAACAGGTCCTAAACATCACCACTACATAATGTATCCTGTACAGGTCCTAAACATCAACCACTATATAATGTATCCTGTACAGGTCCTAAACATCAACCACTACATAATGTATCCTGTACAGTTCCTAAACATCAACCACTACATAATGTATCCTGTACAGGTCCTAAACATCAACCACTACATAATGTATCCAGTACAGGTCCTAAACATCAACCACTACATAATGTATCCTGTACAGGTCCTAAACATCAACAACTACATAATGTATCCTGTACAGGTCCTAGACATCAACCACGACATAATGTATCCTGAACAGGTCCTAAACATCACCACTACATAATGTATCCTGTACAGGTCCTAAACATCAACCACTATATAATGTATCCTGTACAGGTCCTAAACATCAACCACTACATAATGTATCCTGTACAGTTCCTAAACATCAACCACTACATAATGTATCCTGTACAGGTCCTAAACATCAACCACTACATAATGAATCCTGTACAGGTCCTAAACATCAACCACTACATAATGTATCCTGTACAGGTCCTACACATGACATCAACCACGACATAATGAATCCTGAACAGGTCCTAAACATCAACCACTACATAATGTATCCTGTACAGGTCCTAAACATCAACCACTACATAATGTAACCTGTACAGGTCCTAAACATCAACCACCACATAATGTATCCTGTACAGGTCCTAAACATCAACCACTACATAAAGTAACCTCTACTGGTCGTAAACATCAACCACTACATAATCTATCCTGTATAGGTCCTAGACATCAACCACTACATAATGTATCCTGTACAGGTCCTAAACATCAACCACTACATAATGTATCCTGTACAGGTCCTAAACATCAACCACTACATAATGTATCCTGTACAGGTCCTAAACATCAACCACTACATAATCTATCCTGTATAGGTCCTAGACATCAACCACTACATAATGTATCCTGTACAGGTCCTAAACATCAACCACTACATAATGTATCCTGTACAGGTCCTAATCATCAACCACTACATAATGTAACCTGTACAGGTCCTAAACATCAACCACTACATAATGTAACCTCTACAGGTCCTAAACATCAATACTACATAATGTATCCTGTACAGGTCCTAAACATCAACAACCTCATAATGTATCCTGTACAGGTCCTAAACATCAACCACTACATAATGTAACCTGTACAGGTCCTAACCATCAACCACTACATAATGTATCCTGTACAGGTCCTAAACATCAACCACTACATAATGTATCCTGTACAGGTCCTAAACATCAACCACTACATAATGTATCCTGTACAGGTCCTAAACATGACATCAACCACGACATAATGTATCCTGAACAGGTCCTAAACATCAACCACTACATAATGTATCCTGTACAGGTCCTAAACATCAACCACTACATAATGTATCCTGTATAGGTCCTAGACATCAACCACTACATAATGTATCCTGTACAGGTCCTAAACATCAACAACTACATAATGTATCCTGTACAGGTCCTAGACATCAACCACGACATAATGTATCCTGAACAGGTCCTAAACATCAACCACTACATAATGTATCCTGTACAGGTCCTAAACATCAACCACTACATAATGTAACCTGTACAGGTCCTAAACATCAACCACTACATAATGTATCCTGTAAAGGTCCTAAACATCAACCACTACATAATGTAACCTGTACAGGTCCTAAACATCAACCACTACATAATGTATCCTGTACAGGTCCTAAACATCAACCACTACATAATGTAACCTCTACAGGTCCTAAACATCAATACTACATAATGTATCCTGTACAGGTCCTAAACATCAACCACTACATAATGTATCCTGAACAGGTCCTAAACATCAACCACTACATAATGTATCCTGTACAGGTCCTAAACATCAACCACTACATAATGTAACCTGTACAGGTCCTAAACATCACATCAACCACTATATAATGTATCCTGTACAGGTCCTAAACATCAACCACTACATAATGTATCCTGTACAGGTCCTAAACATCAACCACTACATAATGTAACCTGTACAGGTCCTAAACATCACATCAACAACTATATAATGTATCCTGTACATGTCCTAAACATCAACCACTACATAATGTATCCTGTACAGGTCCTAAACATCAACCACGACATAAAGTAACCTGTACTGGTCCTAAACATCAACCACTACATAATGTATCCTGTACAGGTCCTAAACATCAACCACTACATAATGTATCCTGTACAGGTCCTAAACATCAACCACTACATAATGTAACCTGTACAGGTCCTAAACATCAACCACTACATAATGTATCCTGTACAGGTCCTAAACATCACATCAACCACGACATAATGTATCCTGTACAGGTCCTAAACATCAACCACTACATAATGTATCCTGTACAGGTCCTAAACATCAACCACTACATAATGTATCCTGTACAGGTCCGAAACATGACATCAACCACGACATAATGTATCCTGAACAGGTCCTAAACATCAACCACTACATAATGTGTCCTGTACAGGTCCTAAACATCAACCACAACATAATGTAACCTGTACAGGTCCTAAACATCAACCACCACATAATGTATCCTGTACAGGTCCTAAACATCAACCACTACATAATGTATCCTGTACAGGTCCTAAACATCAACCACTACATAAAGTAACCTGTACTGGTCCTAAACATCAACCACTACATAAAGTAACCTCTACTGGTCGTAAACATCAACCACTACATAATCTATCCTGTATAGGTCCTAGACATCAACCACTACATAATGTATCCTGTACAGGTCCTAAACATCAACCACTACATAATGTAACCTCTACAGGTCCTAAACATCAACCACTACATAATGTATCCTGTACAGGTCCTAAACATCAACCACTACATAATGTATCCTGTACAGGTCCTAAACATCAACCACTACATAATGTATCCTGTACAGGTCCTAAACATCAACCACAACATAATGTAACCTGTACAGGTCCTAAACATCAACCACTACATAATGTATCCTGTACAGGTCCTAAACATCAACCACTACATAATGTAACCTGTACAGGTCCTAAACCTCAACCACCACATAATGTATCCTGTACAGGTCCTAAACATCAACCACTACATAATGTATCCTGTACAGGTCCTAAACATCAACCACTACATAAAGTAACCTGTACTGGTCCTAAACATCAACCACTACATAAAGTAACCTCTACTGGTCGTAAACATCAACCACTACATAATCTATCCTGTATAGGTCCTAGACATCAACCACTACATAATGTATCCTGTACAGGTCCTAAACATCAACCACTACATAATGTATCCTGTACAGGTCCTAAACATCAACCACTACATAATGTAACCTGTACAGGTCCTAAACATCAACCACTACATAATGTATCCTGTACAGGTCCTAAACATCAACCACTACATAATGTATCCTGTACAGGTCCTAAACATCAACCACTACATAATGTATCCTGTACAGGTCCTAAACATCACATCAACCACTATATAATGTATCCTGTACAGGTCCTAAACATCAACCACTACATAATGTATCCTGTACAGGTCCTAAACATCAACCACTACATAATGTAACCTGTACAAGTCCTAAACATCACATCAACAACTATATAATGTATCCTGTACAGGTCCTAAACATCAACCACTACATAATGTATCCTGTACAGGTCCTAAACATCAACCACGACATAAAGTAACCTGTACTGGTCCTAAACATCAACCACTACATAATGTATCCTGTACAGGTGCTAAACATCAACCACTACATAATGTATCCTGAAAAGGTCCTAAACATCAACCACTACATAATGTAACCTGTACAGGTCCTAAACATCAACCACTACATAATGTATCCTGTACAGGTCCTAAACATCACATCAACCACGACATAATGTATCCTGTACAGGTCCTAAACATCACATCAACCACGACATAATGTATCCTGTACAGGTCCTAAACATCAACCACTACATAATGTATCCTGTACAGGTCCTAAACATCACATCAACCACTATATAATGTATCCTGTACAGGTCCTAAACATCAACCACTACATAATGTATCCTGTACAGGTCCTAAACATCAACCACTACATAATGTATCCTGAACAGGTCCTAAACATCAACCACTACATAATGTATCCTGTACAGGTCCTAAACATCAACCACTACATAATGTATCCTGTACAGGTACTAAACATCAACCACTACATAATGTATCCTGTACAGGTCCTAAACATCAACCACTACATAATGAATCCTGTACAGGTCCTAAACATCAACCACTACATAATGTATCCTGTACAGGTCCTAAACATGACATCAACCACGACATAATGTATCCTGAACAGGTCCTAAACATCAACCACTACATAATGTATCCTGTACAGGTCCTAAACATCAACCACTACATAATGTAACCTGTACAGGTCCTAAACATCAACCACCACATAATGTATCCTGTACAGGTCCTAAACATCAACCACTACATAAAGTAACCTCTACTGGTCGTAAACATCAACCACTACATAATCTATCCTGTATAGGTCCTAGACATCAACCACTACATAATGCATCCTGTACAGGTCCTAAACATCAACCACTACATAATGTATCCTGTACAGGTCCTAAACATCAACCACTACATAATGTAACCTCTACAGGTCCTAAACATAACCACTACATAATGTATCCTGTATAGGTCCTAGACATCAACCACAACATAATGTATCCTGTACAGGTCCTAAACATCAACCACTACATAATGAATCCTTTACAGGTCCTAAACATCAATACTACATAATGTATCCTGTACAGGTCCTAAACATCAACCACTACATAATGAATCCTGTACAGGTCCTAAACATCAACCACTACATAATGTATCCTGTACAGGTCCGAAACATGACATCAACCACGACATAATGTATCCTGAACAGGTCCTAAACATCAACCACTACATAATGTGTCCTGTACAGGTCCTAAACATCAACCACAACATAATGTAACCTGTACAGGTCCTAAACATCAACCACCACATAATGTATCCTGTACAGGTCCTAAACATCAACCACTACATAATGTATCCTGTACAGGTCCTAAACATCAACCACTACATAAAGTAACCTGTACTGGTCCTAAACATCAACCACTACATAAAGTAACCTCTACTGGTCGTAAACATCAACCACTACATAATCTATCCTGTATAGGTCCTAGACATCAACCACTACATAATGTATCCTGTACAGGTCCTAAACATCAACCACTACATAATGTATCCTGTACAGGTCCTAAACATCAACCACTACATAATGTAACCTCTACAGGTCCTAAACATCAACCACTACATAATGTATCCTGTACAGGTCCTAAACATCAACCACTACATAATGTATCCTGTACAGGTCCTAAACATCAACCACTACATAATGTATCCTGTACAGGTCCTAAACATCAACCACAACATAATGTAACCTGTACAGGTCCTAAACATCAACCACTACATAATGTATCCTGTACAGGTCCTAAACATCAACCACTACATAATGTAACCTGTACAGGTCCTAAACATCAACCACCACATAATGTATCCTGTACAGGTCCTAAACATCAACCACTACATAATGTATCCTGTACAGGTACTAAACATCAACCACTACATAAAGTAACCTGTACTGGTCCTAAACATCAACCACTACATAAAGTAACCTCTACTGGTCGTAAACATCAACCACTACATAATCTATCCTGTATAGGTCCTAGACATCAACCACTACATAATGTATCCTGTACAGGTCCTAAACATCAACCACTACATAATGTATCCTGTACAGGTCCTAAACATCAACCACTACATAATGTATCCTGAACAGGTCCTAAACATCACATCAACCACTATATAATGTATCCTGTACAGGTCCTAAACATCAACCACTACATAATGTATCCTGTACAGGTCCTAAACATCAACCACTACATAATGTAACCTGTACAAGTCCTAAACATCACATCAACAACTATATAATGTATCCTGTACAGGTCCTAAACATCAACCACTACATAATGTATCCTGTACAGGTCCTAAACATCAACCACTACATAATGTATCCTGTACAGGTCCTAAACATCAACCACGACATAAAGTAACCTGTACTGGTCCTAAACATCAACCACTACATAATGTATCCTGTACAGGTCCTAAACATCAACCACTACATAATGTATCCTGAAAAGGTCCTAAACATCAACCACTACATAATGTAACCTGTACAGGTCCTAAACATCAACCACTACATAATGTATCCTGTACAGGTCCTAAACATCACATCAACCACGACATAATGTATCCTGTACAGGTCCTAAACATCACATCAACCACGACATAATGTATCCTGTACAGGTCCTAAACATCAACCACTACATAATGTATCCTGTACAGGTCCGAAACATGACATCAACCACGACATAATGTATCCTGAACAGGTCCTAAACATCAACCACTACATAATGTGTCCTGTACAGGTCCTAAACATCAACCACAACATAATGTAACCTGTACAGGTCCTAAACATCAACCACCACATAATGTATCCTGTACAGGTCCTAAACATCAACCACTACATAATGTATCCTGTACAGGTCCTAAACATCAACCACTACATAAAGTAACCTGTACTGGTCCTAAACATCAACCACTACATAAAGTAACCTCTACTGGTCGTAAACATCAACCACTACATAATCTATCCTGTATAGGTCCTAGACATCAACCACTACATAATGTATCCTGTACAGGTCCTAAACATCAACCACTACATAATGTAACCTCTACAGGTCCTAAACATCAACCACTACATAATGTATCCTGTACAGGTCCTAAACATCAACCACTACATAATGTATCCTGTACAGGTCCTAAACATCAACCACTACATAATGTATCCTGTACAGGTCCTAAACATCAACCACAACATAATGTAACCTGTACAGGTCCTAAACATCAACCACTACATAATGTATCCTGTACAGGTCCTAAACATCAACCACTACATAATGTAACCTGTACAGGTCCTAAACCTCAACCACCACATAATGTATCCTGTACAGGTCCTAAACATCAACCACTACATAATGTATCCTGTACAGGTCCTAAACATCAACCACTACATAAAGTAACCTGTACTGGTCCTAAACATCAACCACTACATAAAGTAACCTCTACTGGTCGTAAACATCAACCACTACATAATCTATCCTGTATAGGTCCTAGACATCAACCACTACATAATGTATCCTGTACAGGTCCTAAACATCAACCACTACATAATGTATCCTGTACAGGTCCTAAACATCAACCACTACATAATGTAACCTGTACAGGTCCTAAACATCAACCACTACATAATGTATCCTGTACAGGTCCTAAACATCAACCACTACATAATGTATCCTGTACAGGTCCTAAACATCAACCACTACATAATGTATCCTGTACAGGTCCTAAACATCACATCAACCACTATATAATGTATCCTGTACAGGTCCTAAACATCAACCACTACATAATGTATCCTGTACAGGTCCTAAACATCAACCACTACATAATGTAACCTGTACAAGTCCTAAACATCACATCAACAACTATATAATGTATCCTGTACAGGTCCTAAACATCAACCACTACATAATGTATCCTGTACAGGTCCTAAACATCAACCACGACATAAAGTAACCTGTACTGGTCCTAAACATCAACCACTACATAATGTATCCTGTACAGGTGCTAAACATCAACCACTACATAATGTATCCTGAAAAGGTCCTAAACATCAACCACTACATAATGTAACCTGTACAGGTCCTAAACATCAACCACTACATAATGTATCCTGTACAGGTCCTAAACATCACATCAACCACGACATAATGTATCCTGTACAGGTCCTAAACATCACATCAACCACGACATAATGTATCCTGTACAGGTCCTAAACATCAACCACTACATAATGTATCCTGTACAGGTCCTAAACATCACATCAACCACTATATAATGTATCCTGTACAGGTCCTAAACATCAACCACTACATAATGTATCCTGTACAGGTCCTAAACATCAACCACTACATAATGTATCCTGAACAGGTCCTAAACATCAACCACTACATAATGTATCCTGTACAGGTCCTAAACATCAACCACTACATAATGAATCCTGTACAGGTCCTAAACATCAACCACTACATAATGTATCCTGTACAGGTCCTAAACATGACATCAACCACGACATAATGTATCCTGAACAGGTCCTAAACATCAACCACTACATAATGTATCCTGTACAGGTCCTAAACATCAACCACTACATAATGTAACCTGTACAGGTCCTAAACATCAACCACCACATAATGTATCCTGTACAGGTCCTAAACATCAACCACTACATAAAGTAACCTCTACTGGTCGTAAACATCAACCACTACATAATCTATCCTGTATAGGTCCTAGACATCAACCACTACATAATGTATCCTGTACAGGTCCTAAACATCAACCACTACATAATGTATCCTGTACAGGTCCTAAACATCAACCACTACATAATGTAACCTCTACAGGTCCTAAACATAACCACTACATAATGTATCCTGTATAGGTCCTAGACATCAACCACAACATAATGTATCCTGTACAGGTCCTAAACATCAACCACTACATAATGAATCCTTTACAGGTCCTAAACATCAATACTACATAATGTATCCTGTACAGGTCCTAAACATCAACCACTACATAATGTATCCTGAACAGGTCCTAAACATCAACCACTACATAATGAATCCTGTACAGGTCCTAAACATCAACCACTACATAATGTATCCTGTACAGGTCCGAAACATGACATCAACCACGACATAATGTATCCTGAACAGGTCCTAAACATCAACCACTACATAATGTGTCCTGTACAGGTCCTAAACATCAACCACAACATAATGTAACCTGTACAGGTCCTAAACATCAACCACCACATAATGTATCCTGTACAGGTCCTAAACATCAACCACTACATAATGTATCCTGTACAGGTCCTAAACATCAACCACTACATAAAGTAACCTGTACTGGTCCTAAACATCAACCACTACATAAAGTAACCTCTACTGGTCGTAAACATCAACCACTACATAATCTATCCTGTATAGGTCCTAGACATCAACCACTACATAATGTATCCTGTACAGGTCCTAAACATCAACCACTACATAATGTATCCTGTACAGGTCCTAAACATCAACCACTACATAATGTAACCTCTACAGGTCCTAAACATCAACCACTACATAATGTATCCTGTACAGGTCCTAAACATCAACCACTACATAATGTATCCTGTACAGGTCCTAAACATCAACCACTACATAATGTATCCTGTACAGGTCCTAAACATCAACCACAACATAATGTAACCTGTACAGGTCCTAAACATCAACCACTACATAATGTATCCTGTACAGGTCCTAAACATCAACCACTACATAATGTAACCTGTACAGGTCCTAAACATCAACCACCACATAATGTATCCTGTACAGGTCCTAAACATCAACCACTACATAATGTATCCTGTACAGGTACTAAACATCAACCACTACATAAAGTAACCTGTACTGGTCCTAAACATCAACCACTACATAAAGTAACCTCTACTGGTCGTAAACATCAACCACTACATAATCTATCCTGTATAGGTCCTAGACATCAACCACTACATAATGTATCCTGTACAGGTCCTAAACATCAACCACTACATAATGTATCCTGTACAGGTCCTAAACATCAACCACTACATAATGTATCCTGAACAGGTCCTAAACATCACATCAACCACTATATAATGTATCCTGTACAGGTCCTAAACATCAACCACTACATAATGTATCCTGTACAGGTCCTAAACATCAACCACTACATAATGTAACCTGTACAAGTCCTAAACATCACATCAACAACTATATAATGTATCCTGTACAGGTCCTAAACATCAACCACTACATAATGTATCCTGTACAGGTCCTAAACATCAACCACTACATAATGTATCCTGTACAGGTCCTAAACATCAACCACGACATAAAGTAACCTGTACTGGTCCTAAACATCAACCACTACATAATGTATCCTGTACAGGTCCTAAACATCAACCACTACATAATGTATCCTGAAAAGGTCCTAAACATCAACCACTACATAATGTAACCTGTACAGGTCCTAAACATCAACCACTACATAATGTATCCTGTACAGGTCCTAAACATCACATCAACCACGACATAATGTATCCTGTACAGGTCCTAAACATCACATCAACCACGACATAATGTATCCTGTACAGGTCCTAAACATCAACCACTACATAATGTATCCTGTACAGGTCCTAAACATCACACCACTACATAATGTATCCTGTACAGGTCCTAAACATCAACCACTACATAATGTATCCTGTACAGGTCCTAAACATCAACCACTACATAATGTATCCTGTACAGGTCCTAAACATCAACCACTACATAATGTATCCTGTACAGGTCCTGAACATCACATCAACCACTATATAATGTATCCTGTACAGGTCCTAAACATGACATCAACCACGACATAATGTATCCTGAACAGGTCCTAAACATGACATCAACCACTACATAATGTATCCTGTACAGGTCCTAAACATGACATCAACCACTACATAATGTATCCTGTACAGGTCCTAAACATGACATCAACCACTACATAATGTATCCTGTACAGGTCCTAAACATCACATCAACCACTACATAATGTATCCTGTACAGGTCCTAAACATGACATCAACCACGACATAATGTATCCTGAACAGGTCCTAAACATCAACCACTACATAATGTATCCTGTACAGGTCCTAAACATCAACCACTACATAATGTAACCTGTACAGGTCCTAAACATCAACCACCACATAATGTATCCTGTACAGGTCCTAAACATCAACCACTACATAAAGTAACATCTACTGGTCGTAAACATCAACCACTACATAATCTATCCTGTATATGTCCTAGACATCAACCACTACATAATGTATCCTGTACAGGTCCTAAACATCAACCACTACATAATGTATCCTGTACAGGTCCTAAACATCAACCACTACATAATGTATCCTGTATAGGTCCTAGACATCAACCACTACATAATGTATCCTGTACAGGTCCTAAACATCAACCACTACATAATGTATCCTGTACAGGTCCTAAACATCAATACTACATAATGTATCCTGTACAGGTCCTAAACATCAACCACCTCATAATGTATCCTGTACAGGTCCTAAACATCAACCACTACATAATGTAACCTGTACAGGTCCTAACCATCAACCACTACATAATGAATCCTGTACAGGTCCTAGACATCAACCACGACATAATGTATCCTGAACAGGTCCTAAACATCAACCACTACATAATGTATCCTGTACAGGTCCTAAACATCAACCACTACATAATGTAACCTGTACAGGTCCTAAACATCAACCACTACATAATGTATCCTGTAAAGGTCCTAAACATCAACCACTACATAATGTATCCTGTACAGGTCCTAAACATCAACCACTACATAATGTATCCTGAACAGGTCCTAAACATCAACCACTACATAATGTATCCTGTACAGGTACTAAACATCAACCACTACATAATGTAACCTGTACAGGTCCTAAACATCACATCAACAACTACATAATGTATCCTGTTCAGGTCCTAAACATCACATCAACCACTATATAATGTATCCTGTACAGGTCCTAAACATCAACCACTACATAATGTATCCTGTACAGGTACTAAACATCAACCACTACATAATGTAACCTGTACAGGTCCTAAACATCACATCAACAACTACATAATTTATCCTGTTCAGTTCCTAAACATCACATCAACCACTATATAATGTATCCTGTACAGGTCCTAAACATCAACCACTACATAATGTATCCTGTACAGGTCCTAAACATCAACCACTACATAAAGTAACCTGTACAGGTCCTAAACATCACATCAACCACTACATAATGTATCCTGTACAGGTCCTAAACATCAACCACTACATAATGTATCCTGTACAGGTCCTAAACATCAACCACTACATAATGTATCCTGTACAGGTCCTAAACATCAACCACTACATAATGTATCCTGTACAGGTCCTAAACATCAACCACTACATGATGTATCCTGTACAGGTCCTAAACATCAACCACTACATAATGTATCCTGTACAGGTCCTAAACATCACATCAACCACGACATAATGTATCCTGAACAGGTCATAAACATCAACCACTACATAATGTATCCTGTACAGGTCCTAAACATCAACCACTACATAATGTAACCTGTACAGGTCCTAAACATCAACCACCACATAATGTATCCTGTACAGGTCCTAAACATCAACCACTACATAAAGTAACCTCTACTGGTCGTAAACATCAACCACTACATAATCTATCCTGTATAGGTCCTAGACATCAACCACTACATAATGTATCCTGTACAGGTCCTAAACATCAACCACTACATAATGTATCCTGTACAGGTCCTAAACATCAACCACTACATAATGTATCCTGTATAGGTCCTAGACATCAACCACTACATAATGTATCCTGTACAGGTCCTAAACATCAACAACTACATAATGTATCCTGTACAGGTCCTAGACATCAACCACGACATAATGTATCCTGAACAGGTCCTAAACATCAACCACTACATAATGTATCCTGTACAGGTCCTAAACATCAATACTACATAATGTATCCTGTACAGGTCCTAAACATCAACCACTACATAATGTATCCTGAACAGGTACTAAACATCAACCACTACATAATGTATCCTGTACAGGTACTAAACATCAACCACTACATAATGTAACCTGTACAGGTCCTAAACATCACATCAACAACTACATAATGTATCCTGTTCAGTTCCTAAACATCACATCAACCACTATATAATGCATCCTGTACAGGTACTAAACATCAACCACTACATAATGTATCCTGTACAGGTCCTAAACATCAACCACTACATAATGTAACCTGTACAGGTCCTAAACATCACATCAACAACTACATAATTTATCCTGTTCAGTTCCTAAACATAACATCAACCACTATATAATGTATCCTGTACAGGTCCTAAACATCAACCACTACATAATGTATCCTGTACAGGTCCTAAACATCAACCACTACATAAAGTAACCTGTACAGGTCCTAAACATCACATCAACCACTATATAATGTATCCTGTACAGGTCCTAAACATCAACCACTACATAATGTATCCTGTACAGGTCCTAAACATCAACCACTACATAATGTATCCTGTACAGGTCCTAAACATCAACCACTACATAATGTATCCTGTACAGGTCCTAAACATCAACCACTACATGATGTATCCTGTACAGGTCCTAAACATCAACCACTACATAATGTATCCTGTACAGGTCCTAAACATGACATCAACCACGACATAATGTATCCTGAACAGGTCCTAAACATCAACCAGTACATAATGTATCCTGTACAGGTCCTAAACATCAACCACTACATAATGTAACCTGTACAGGTCCTAAACATCAACCACCACATAATGTATCCTGTACAGGTCCTAAACATCAACCACTACATAAAGTAACCTCTACTGGTCGTAAACATCAACCACTACATAATCTATCCTGTATAGGTCCTAGACATCAACCACTACATAATGTATCCTGTACAGGTCCTAAACATCAACCACTACATAATGTATCCTGTACAGGTCCTAAACATCAACCACTACATAATGTATCCTGTACAGGTCCTAAACATCAACCACTACATAATGTATCCTGTACAGGTCCTAAACATCAACCACTACATAATGTAACCTCTACAGGTCCTAAACATCAATACTACATAATGTGTCCTGTACAGGTCCTAAACATCAACCACCTCATAATGTATCCTGTACAGGTCCTAAACATCAACCACTACATAATGAATCCTGTACAGGTCCTAAACATCAACCACTACATAATGTAACCTGTACAGGTCCTAACCATCAACCACTACATAATGAATCCTGTACAGGTCCTAAACATCAACCACTACATAATGTATCCTGTACAGGTCCTAAACATGACATCAACCACGACATAATGTATCCTGAACAGGTCCTAAACATCAACCACTACATAATGTATCCTGTACAGGTCCTAAACATCAACCACTACATAATGTATCCTGTATAGGTCCTAGACATCAACCACTACATAATGTATCCTGTACAGGTCCTAAACATCAACAACTACATAATGTATCCTGTACAGGTCCTAGACATCAACCACGACATAATGTATCCTGAACAGGTCCTAAACATCAACCACTACATAATGTATCCTGTACAGGTCCTAAACATCAACCACTACATAATGTAACCTGTACAGGTCCTAAACATCAACCACTACATAATGTATCCTGTAAAGGTCCTAAACATCAACCACTACATAATGTATCCTGTACAGGTCCTAAACATCAACCACTACATAATGTATCCTGTACAGGTCCTAAACATCAACCACTACATAATGTAACCTCTACAGGTCCTAAACATCAATACTACATAATGTATCCTGTACAGGTCCTAAACATCAACCACTACATAATGTATCCTGAACAGGTCCTAAACATCAACCACTACATAATGTATCCTGTACAGGTCCTAAACATCAACCACTACATAATGTAACCTGTACAGGTCCTAAACATCACATCAACCACTATATAATGTATCCTGTACAGGTCCTAAACATCAACCACTACATAATGTATCCTGTACAGGTCCTAAACATCAACCACTACATAATGTAACCTGTACAGGTCCTAAACATCACATCAACCACGACATAATGTATCCTGTACAGGTCCTAAACATCACATCAACCACTACATAATGTATCCTGTACAGGTCCTAAACATCAACCACTACATAATGTATCCTGTACAGGTCCTAAACATCACATCAACCACTATATAATGTATCCTGTACAGGTCCTAAACATCAACCACTACATAATGTATCCTGTACAGGTGCTAAACATCAACCACTACATAATGTATCCTGTACAGGTCCTAAACATCAATCACTACATAATGAATCCTGTACAGGTCCTAAACATCAACCACTACATAATGTATCCTGTACAGGTCCGAAACATGACATCAACCACTACATAATGTAACCTCTACAGGTCCTAAACATCAACCACTACATAATGTATCCTGTACAGGTCCTAAACATCAACCACTACATAATGTATCCTGTACAGGTCCTAAACATCAACCACTACATAATGTATCCTGTACAGGTCCTAAACATCATCCACTACATAATGTATCCTGTACAGGTCCTAAACATCAACCACTACATAATGTATCCTGCACAGGTCCTAAACATCATCCACTACATAATGTAACCTGTACAGGTCCTAAACATCACATCAACCACGACATAATGTATCCTGTACAGGTCCTAAACATCAACCACTACATAATGTATCCTGTACAGGTACTAAACATCAACCACTACATAATGTAACCTGTACAGGTCCTAAACATCACATCAACAACTACATAATGTATCCTGTTCAGGTCCTAAACATCACATCAACCACTATATAATGTATCCTGTACAGGTCCTAAACATCAACCACTACATAATGTATCCTGTACAGGTACTAAACATCAACCACTACATAATGTAACCTGTACAGGTCCTAAACATCACATCAACAACTACATAATTTATCCTGTTCAGTTCCTAAACATCACATCAACCACTATATAATGTATCCTGTACAGGTCCTAAACATCAACCACTACATAATGTATCCTGTACAGGTCCTAAACATCAACCACTACATAAAGTAACCTGTACAGGTCCTAAACATCACATCAACCACTATATAATGTATCCTGTACAGGTCCTAAACATCAACCACTACATAATGTATCCTGTACAGGTCCTAAACATCAACCACTACATAATGTATCCTGTACAGGTCCTAAACATCAACCACTACATAATGTATCCTGTACAGGTCCTAAACATCAACCACTACATGATGTATCCTGTACAGGTCCTAAACATCAACCACTACATAATGTATCCTGTACAGGTCCTAAACATCACATCAACCACGACATAATGTATCCTGAACAGGTCATAAACATCAACCACTACATAATGTATCCTGTACAGGTCCTAAACATCAACCACTACATAATGTAACCTGTACAGGTCCTAAACATCAACCACCACATAATGTATCCTGTACAGGTCCTAAACATCAACCACTACATAAAGTAACCTCTACTGGTCGTAAACATCAACCACTACATAATCTATCCTGTATAGGTCCTAGACATCAACCACTACATAATGTATCCTGTACAGGTCCTAAACATCAACCACTACATAATGTATCCTGTACAGGTCCTAAACATCAACCACTACATAATGTATCCTGTATAGGTCCTAGACATCAACCACTACATAATGTATCCTGTACAGGTCCTAAACATCAACAACTACATAATGTATCCTGTACAGGTCCTAGACATCAACCACGACATAATGTATCCTGAACAGGTCCTAAACATCAACCACTACATAATGTATCCTGTACAGGTCCTAAACATCAATACTACATAATGTATCCTGTACAGGTCCTAAACATCAACCACTACATAATGTATCCTGAACAGGTACTAAACATCAACCACTACATAATGTATCCTGTACAGGTACTAAACATCAACCACTACATAATGTAACCTGTACAGGTCCTAAACATCACATCAACAACTACATAATGTATCCTGTTCAGTTCCTAAACATCACATCAACCACTATATAATGTATCCTGTACAGGTACTAAACATCAACCACTACATAATGTATCCTGTACAGGTCCTAAACATCAACCACTACATAATGTAACCTGTACAGGTCCTAAACATCACATCAACAACTACATAATTTATCCTGTTCAGTTCCTAAACATAACATCAACCACTATATAATGTATCCTGTACAGGTCCTAAACATCAACCACTACATAATGTATCCTGTACAGGTCCTAAACATCAACCACTACATAAAGTAACCTGTACAGGTCCTAAACATCACATCAACCACTATATAATGTATCCTGTACAGGTCCTAAACATCAACCACTACATAATGTATCCTGTACAGGTCCTAAACATCAACCACTACATAATGTATCCTGTACAGGTCCTAAACATCAACCACTACATAATGTATCCTGTACAGGTCCTAAACATCAACCACTACATGATGTATCCTGTACAGGTCCTAAACATCAACCACTACATAATGTATCCTGTACAGGTCCTAAACATGACATCAACCACGACATAATGTATCCTGAACAGGTCCTAAACATCAACCAGTACATAATGTATCCTGTACAGGTCCTAAACATCAACCACTACATAATGTAACCTGTACAGGTCCTAAACATCAACCACCACATAATGTATCCTGTACAGGTCCTAAACATCAACCACTACATAAAGTAACCTCTACTGGTCGTAAACATCAACCACTACATAATCTATCCTGTATAGGTCCTAGACATCAACCACTACATAATGTATCCTGTACAGGTCCTAAACATCAACCACTACATAATGTATCCTGTACAGGTCCTAAACATCAACCACTACATAATGTATCCTGTACAGGTCCTAAACATCAACCACTACATAATGTATCCTGTACAGGTCCTAAACATCAACCACTACATAATGTAACCTCTACAGGTCCTAAACATCAATACTACATAATGTGTCCTGTACAGGTCCTAAACATCAACCACCTCATAATGTATCCTGTACAGGTCCTAAACATCAACCACTACATAATGAATCCTGTACAGGTCCTAAACATCAACCACTACATAATGTAACCTGTACAGGTCCTAACCATCAACCACTACATAATGAATCCTGTACAGGTCCTAAACATCAACCACTACATAATGTATCCTGTACAGGTCCTAAACATGACATCAACCACGACATAATGTATCCTGAACAGGTCCTAAACATCAACCACTACATAATGTATCCTGTACAGGTCCTAAACATCAACCACTACATAATGTATCCTGTATAGGTCCTAGACATCAACCACTACATAATGTATCCTGTACAGGTCCTAAACATCAACAACTACATAATGTATCCTGTACAGGTCCTAGACATCAACCACGACATAATGTATCCTGAACAGGTCCTAAACATCAACCACTACATAATGTATCCTGTACAGGTCCTAAACATCAACCACTACATAATGTAACCTGTACAGGTCCTAAACATCAACCACTACATAATGTATCCTGTAAAGGTCCTAAACATCAACCACTACATAATGTATCCTGTACAGGTCCTAAACATCAACCACTACATAATGTATCCTGTACAGGTCCTAAACATCAACCACTACATAATGTAACCTCTACAGGTCCTAAACATCAATACTACATAATGTATCCTGTACAGGTCCTAAACATCAACCACTACATAATGTATCCTGAACAGGTCCTAAACATCAACCACTACATAATGTATCCTGTACAGGTCCTAAACATCAACCACTACATAATGTAACCTGTACAGGTCCTAAACATCACATCAACCACTATATAATGTATCCTGTACAGGTCCTAAACATCAACCACTACATAATGTATCCTGTACAGGTCCTAAACATCAACCACTACATAATGTAACCTGTACAGGTCCTAAACATCACATCAACCACGACATAATGTATCCTGTACAGGTCCTAAACATCACATCAACCACTACATAATGTATCCTGTACAGGTCCTAAACATCAACCACTACATAATGTATCCTGTACAGGTCCTAAACATCACATCAACCACTATATAATGTATCCTGTACAGGTCCTAAACATCAACCACTACATAATGTAACCTGTAATGGTCCTAGACATCAACCACTACATAATGTATCCTGTACAGGTCCTAAACATCAACCACTACATAATGTATCCTGTACAGGTCCTAAACATCAACCACTACATAATGTATCCTGTACAGGTCCTAAACATCAACCACTACATAAAGTAACATGTACAGGTCCTAAACATCACATCAACCACTATATAATGTATCCTGTACAGGTCCTAAACATCAACCACTACATAATGTATCCTGTACAGGTCCTAAACATCAACCACTACATAATGTATCCTGTACAGGTCCTAAACATCAACCACTACATAATGTATCCTGTACAGGTCCTAAACATCAACCACTACATGATGTATCCTGTACAGGTCCTAAACATCAACCACTACATAATGTATCCTGTACAGGTCCTAAACATCACATCAACCACGACATAATGTATCCTGAACAGGTCATAAACATCAACCACTACATAATGTATCCTGTACAGGTCCTAAACATCAACCACTACATAATGTAACCTGTACAGGTCCTAAACATCAACCACCACATAATGTATCCTGTACAGGTCCTAAACATCAACCACTACATAAAGTAACCTCTACTGGTCGTAAACATCAACCACTACATAATCTATCCTGTATAGGTCCTAGACATCAACCACTACATAATGTATCCTGTACAGGTCCTAAACATCAACCACTACATAATGTATCCTGTACAGGTCCTAAACATCAACCACTACATAATGTATCCTGTATAGGTCCTAGACATCAACCACTACATAATGTATCCTGTACAGGTCCTAAACATCAACAACTACATAATGTATCCTGTACAGGTCCTAGACATCAACCACGACATAATGTATCCTGAACAGGTCCTAAACATCAACCACTACATAA
This sequence comes from Salmo salar, assembly GCF_905237065.1. Classification (NCBI taxonomy): domain Eukaryota; kingdom Metazoa; phylum Chordata; class Actinopteri; order Salmoniformes; family Salmonidae; genus Salmo; species Salmo salar. The sequence continues at coordinate 113,867 of NW_025550954.1, read as the reverse complement.
TGTATCCTGTACAGGTCCTAAACATCAATACTACATAATGTATCCTGTACAGGTCCTAAACATCAACCACTACATAATGTATCCTGAACAGGTACTAAACATCAACCACTACATAATGTATCCTGTACAGGTACTAAACATCAACCACTACATAATGTAACCTGTACAGGTCCTAAACATCACATCAACAACTACATAATGTATCCTGTTCAGTTCCTAAACATCACATCAACCACTATATAATGTATCCTGTACAGGTACTAAACATCAACCACTACATAATGTATCCTGTACAGGTCCTAAACATCAACCACTACATAATGTAACCTGTACAGGTCCTAAACATCACATCAACAACTACATAATTTATCCTGTTCAGTTCCTAAACATAACATCAACCACTATATAATGTATCCTGTACAGGTCCTAAACATCAACCACTACATAATGTATCCTGTACAGGTCCTAAACATCAACCACTACATAAAGTAACCTGTACAGGTCCTAAACATCACATCAACCACTATATAATGTATCCTGTACAGGTCCTAAACATCAACCACTACATAATGTATCCTGTACAGGTCCTAAACATCAACCACTACATAATGTATCCTGTACAGGTCCTAAACATCAACCACTACATAATGTATCCTGTACAGGTCCTAAACATCAACCACTACATGATGTATCCTGTACAGGTCCTAAACATCAACCACTACATAATGTATCCTGTACAGGTCCTAAACATGACATCAACCACGACATAATGTATCCTGAACAGGTCCTAAACATCAACCAGTACATAATGTATCCTGTACAGGTCCTAAACATCAACCACTACATAATGTAACCTGTACAGGTCCTAAACATCAACCACCACATAATGTATCCTGTACAGGTCCTAAACATCAACCACTACATAAAGTAACCTCTACTGGTCGTAAACATCAACCACTACATAATCTATCCTGTATAGGTCCTAGACATCAACCACTACATAATGTATCCTGTACAGGTCCTAAACATCAACCACTACATAATGTATCCTGTACAGGTCCTAAACATCAACCACTACATAATGTATCCTGTACAGGTCCTAAACATCAACCACTACATAATGTATCCTGTACAGGTCCTAAACATCAACCACTACATAATGTAACCTCTACAGGTCCTAAACATCAATACTACATAATGTGTCCTGTACAGGTCCTAAACATCAACCACCTCATAATGTATCCTGTACAGGTCCTAAACATCAACCACTACATAATGAATCCTGTACAGGTCCTAAACATCAACCACTACATAATGTAACCTGTACAGGTCCTAACCATCAACCACTACATAATGAATCCTGTACAGGTCCTAAACATCAACCACTACATAATGTATCCTGTACAGGTCCTAAACATGACATCAACCACGACATAATGTATCCTGAACAGGTCCTAAACATCAACCACTACATAATGTATCCTGTACAGGTCCTAAACATCAACCACTACATAATGTATCCTGTATAGGTCCTAGACATCAACCACTACATAATGTATCCTGTACAGGTCCTAAACATCAACAACTACATAATGTATCCTGTACAGGTCCTAGACATCAACCACGACATAATGTATCCTGAACAGGTCCTAAACATCAACCACTACATAATGTATCCTGTACAGGTCCTAAACATCAACCACTACATAATGTAACCTGTACAGGTCCTAAACATCAACCACTACATAATGTATCCTGTAAAGGTCCTAAACATCAACCACTACATAATGTATCCTGTACAGGTCCTAAACATCAACCACTACATAATGTATCCTGTACAGGTCCTAAACATCAACCACTACATAATGTAACCTCTACAGGTCCTAAACATCAATACTACATAATGTATCCTGTACAGGTCCTAAACATCAACCACTACATAATGTATCCTGAACAGGTCCTAAACATCAACCACTACATAATGTATCCTGTACAGGTCCTAAACATCAACCACTACATAATGTAACCTGTACAGGTCCTAAACATCACATCAACCACTATATAATGTATCCTGTACAGGTCCTAAACATCAACCACTACATAATGTATCCTGTACAGGTCCTAAACATCAACCACTACATAATGTAACCTGTACAGGTCCTAAACATCACATCAACCACGACATAATGTATCCTGTACAGGTCCTAAACATCACATCAACCACTACATAATGTATCCTGTACAGGTCCTAAACATCAACCACTACATAATGTATCCTGTACAGGTCCTAAACATCACATCAACCACTATATAATGTATCCTGTACAGGTCCTAAACATCAACCACTACATAATGTATCCTGTACAGGTGCTAAACATCAACCACTACATAATGTATCCTGTACAGGTCCTAAACATCAATCACTACATAATGAATCCTGTACAGGTCCTAAACATCAACCACTACATAATGTATCCTGTACAGGTCCGAAACATGACATCAACCACTACATAATGTAACCTCTACAGGTCCTAAACATCAACCACTACATAATGTATCCTGTACAGGTCCTAAACATCAACCACTACATAATGTATCCTGTACAGGTCCTAAACATCAACCACTACATAATGTATCCTGTACAGGTCCTAAACATCATCCACTACATAATGTATCCTGTACAGGTCCTAAACATCAACCACTACATAATGTATCCTGTACAGGTCCTAAACATCATCCACTACATAATGTAACCTGTACAGGTCCTAAACATCACATCAACCACGACATAATGTATCCTGTACAGGTCCTAAACATCACATCAACCACGACATAATGTATCCTGTACAGGTCCTAAACATCAACCACTACATAATGTATCCTGTACAGGTCCTAAACATCACATCAACCACTATATAATGTATCCTGTACAGGTCCTAAACATCAACCACTACATAATGTATCCTGTACAGGTGCTAAACATCAACCACTACATAATGTATCCTGTACAGGTCCTAAACATCAATCACTACATAATGAATCCTGTACAGGTCCTAAACATCAACCACTACATAATGTATCCTGTACAGGTCCGAAACATGACATCAACCACTACATAATGTAACCTCTACAGGTCCTAAACATCAACCACTACATAATGTATCCTGTACAGGTCCTAAACATCAACCACTACATAATGTATCCTGTACAGGTCCTAAACATCAACCACTACATAATGTATCCTGTACAGGTCCTAAACATCATCCACTACATAATGTATCCTGTACAGGTCCTAAACATCAACCACTACATAATGTATCCTGTACAGGTCCTAAACATCAACCACTACATAAAGTAACCTGTACTGGTCCTAAACATCAACCACTACATAAAGTAACCTCTACTGGTCGTAAACATCAACCACTACATAATCTATCCTGTATAGGTCCTAGACATCAACCACTACATAATGTATCCTGTACAGGTCCTAAACATCAACCACTACATAATGTATCCTGTACAGGTCCTAAAAATCAACCACTACATAATGAATCCTGTACAGGTCCTAAACATCAACCACTACATAATGTATCCTGTACAGGTCCTAAACATCAACCACTACATAATGTATCCTGTACAGGTCCTAAACATCACATCAACCACTATATAATGTATCCTGTACAGGTCCTAAACATCAACCACGACATAATGTATCCTGTACAGGTCCTAAACATCAACAACTACATAATGTATCCTGTACAGGTCCTAAACATCAACCACTACATAATGTATTCTGTACAGGTCCTAAACATCAACCACTACATAATGTATCCTGTACAGGTCCTAAACATCAACCACTACATAATGTATCCTGTACAGGTCCTAAACATCAACCACTACATAATGTATCCTGAACAGGTCCTAAACATCACATCAACCACTATATAATGTATCCTGTACAGGTCCTAAACATCAACCACTACATAATGTATCCTGTACAGGTCCTAAACATCAACCACTACATAATGTATCCTGTACAGGTCATAAACATCAACCACTACATAATGTATCCTGTACAGGTCCTAAACATCACATCAACCACTATATAATGTATCCTGTACAGGTCCTAAACATCAACCACTACATAATGTATCCTGTACAGGTCCTAAACATCAACCACTACATAATGTATCCTGTACAGGTCCTAAACATCAACCACTACATAATGAATCCTGTACAGGTCCTAAACATCAACCACTACATAATGTATCCTGTACATGTCCGAAACATGACATCAACCACGACATAATGTATCCTGAACAGGTCCTAAACATCAACCACTACATAATGTGTCCTGTACAGGTCCTAAACATCAACTACAACATAATGTAACCTGTACAGGTCCTAAACATCAACCACCACATAATGTATCCTGTACAGGTCCTAAACATCAACCACTACATAATGTATCCTGTACAGGTCCTAAACATCAACCACTACATAAAGTAACCTGTACTGGTCCTAAACATCAACCACTACATAAAGTAACCTCTACTGGTCGTAAACATCAACCACTACATAATCTATCCTGTATAGGTCCTAGACATCAACCACTACATAATGTATCCTGTACAGGTCCTAAACATCAACCACTACATAATGTATCCTGTACAGGTCATAAACATCAACCACTACATAATGTATCCTGTACAGGTCCTAAACATCAACCACTACATAATGTATCCTGTACAGGTCCTAAACATCAACCACAACATAATGTAACCTGTACAGGTCCTAAACATCAACCACTACATAATGTATCCTGTACAGGTCCTAAACATCAACCACTACATAATGTAACCTGTACAGGTCCTAAACATCAACCACCACATAATGTATCCTGTACAGGTCCTAAACATCAACCACTACATAATGTATCCTGTACAGGTCCTAAACATCAACCACCACATAATGTAACCTGTACAGGTCCTAAACATCAACCACTACATAATGTATCCTGTACAGGTCCTAAACATCAACCACTACATAATGTAACCTGTACAGGTCCTAAACATCAACCACCACATAATGTAACCTGTACAGGTCCTAACCATCAACCACTACATAATGTATCCTGTACAGGTCCTAAACATCAACCACTACATAATGAATCCTGTACAGGTCCTAAACATCAACCACTACATAATGTATCCTGTACAGGTCCTAAACATGACATCAACCACGACATAATGTATCCTGAACAGGTCCTAAACATCAACCACTACATAATGTATCCTGTACAGGTCCTAAACATCAACCACTACATAATGTATCCTGTATAGGTCCTAGACATCAACCACTACATAATGTATCCTGTACAGGTCCTAAACATCAACAACTACATAATGTATCCTGTACAGGTCCTAGACATCAACCACGACATAATGTATCCTGAACAGGTCCTAAACATCAACCACTACATAATGTATCCTGTACAGGTCCTAAACATCAACTACAACATAATGTAACCTGTACAGGTCCTAAACATCAACCACCACATAATGTATCCTGTACAGGTCCTAAACATCAACCACTACATAATGTATCCTGTACAGGTCCTAAACATCAACCACTACATAAAGTAACCTGTACTGGTCCTAAACATCAACCACTACATAAAGTAACCTCTACTGGTCGTAAACATCAACCACTACATAATCTATCCTGTATAGGTCCTAGACATCAACCACTACATAATGTATCCTGTACAGGTCCTAAACATCAACCACTACATAATGTATCCTGTACAGGTCATAAACATCAACCACTACATAATGTATCCTGTACAGGTCCTAAACATCAACCACTACATAATGTATCCTGTACAGGTCCTAAACATCAACCACAACATAATGTAACCTGTACAGGTCCTAAACATCAACCACTACATAATGTATCCTGTACAGGTCCTAAACATCAACCACTACATAATGTAACCTGTACAGGTCCTAAACATCAACCACCACATAATGTATCCTGTACAGGTCCTAAACATCAACCACTACATAATGTAACCTGTACAGGTCCTAAACATCATCCACTACATAATGTAACCTGGTCAGGTCCTAAACATCATCCACTACATAATGTATCCTGTACAGGTCCTAAACATCAACCACTACATAATGTATCCTGTACAGGTCCTAAACATAACCACTACATAATGTATCCTGTACAGGTCCTAAACATCAACCACTACATAATGTATCCTGTACAGGTCCTAAACATCAACCACTACATAATGTATCCTGTACAGGTCCTAAACATGACATCAACCACGACATAATGTATCCTGAACAGGTCCTAAACATCAACCACTACATAATGTATCCTGTACAGGTCCTAAACATCAACCACTACATAATGTATCCTGTATAGGTCCTAGACATCAACCACTACATAATGTATCCTGTACAGGTCCTAAACATCAACAACTACATAATGTATCCTGTACAGGTCCTAGACATCAACCACGACATAATGTATCCTGAACAGGTCCTAAACATCAACCACTACATAATGTATCCTGTACAGGTCCTAAACATCAACCACTACATAATGTAACCTGTACAGGTCCTAAACATCAACCACTACATAATGTATCCTGTAAAGGTCCTAAACATCAACCACTACATAATGTATCCTGTACAGGTCCTAAACATCAACCACTACATAATGTATCCTGTACAGGTCCTAAACATCAACCACTACATAATGTAACCTGTACAGGTCCTAAACATCAACCACTACATAATGTATCCTGTAAAGGTCCTAAACATCAACCACTACATAATGTATCCTGTACAGGTCCTAAACATCAACCACTACATAATGTATCCTGTACAGGTCCTAAACATCAACCACTACATAATGTATCCTGTACAGGTCCTAAACATCAACCACTACATAATGTAACCTCTACAGGTCCTAAACATCAATACTACATAATGTATCCTGTACAGGTCCTAAACATCAACCACTACATAATGTATCCTGTACAGGTCCTAAACATCAACCACTACATAATGTATCCTGAACAGGTCCTAAACATCAACCACTACATAATGTATCCTGTACAGGTCCAAAACATCAACCACTACATAATGTAACCTGTACAGGTCCTAAACATCACATCAACCACTATATAATGTATCCTGTACAGGTCCTAAACATCAACCACTACATAATGTATCCTGTACAGGTCCTAAACATCAACCACTACATAATGTAACCTGTACAGGTCCTAAACATCACATCAACAACTATATAATGTATCCTGTACAGGTCCTAAACATCAACCACTACATAATGTATCCTGTACAGGTCCTAAACATCAACCACAACATAAAGTAACCTGTACTGGTCCTAAACATCAACCACTACATAATGTATCCTGTACAGGTCCTAAACATCAACCACTACATAATGTAACCTGTACAGGTCCTAAACATCAACCACTACATAATGTATCCTGTACAGGTCCTAAACATCACATCAACCACGACATAATGTATCCTGTACAGGTCCTAAACATCACATCAACCACGACATAATGTATCCTGTACAGGTCCTAAACATCAACCACTACATAATGTATCCTGTACAGGTCCTAAACATCACATCAACCACTATATAATGTATCCTGTACAGGTCCTAAACATCAACCACTACATAATGTATCCTGTACAGGTCCTAAACATCAACCACTACATAATGTATCCTGTACAGGTCCTAAACATCAACCACTACATAATGAATCCTGTACAGGTCCTAAACATGACATCAACCACTACATAATGTAACCTGTACAGGTCCTAAACATCAACCACTACATAATGTATCCTGTACAGGTCCGAAACATGACATCAACCACGACATAATGTATCCTGAACAGGTCCTAAACATCAACCACTACATAATGTGTCCTGTACAGGTCCTAAACATCAACCACAACATAATGTAACCTGTACAGGTCCTAAACATCAACCACCACATAATGTATCCTGTACAGGTCCTAAACATCAACCACTACATAATGTATCCTGTACACGTCCTAAACATCAACCACTACATAAAGTAACCTGTACTGGTCCTAAACATCAACCACTACATAAAGTAACCTCTACTGGTCGTAAACATCAACCACTACATAATCTATCCTGTATAGGTCCTAGACATCAACCACTACATAATGTATCCTGTAAAGGTCCTAAACATCAACCACTACATAATGTATCCTGTACAGGTCCTAAACATCAACCACTACATAATGTATCCTGTACAGGTCCTAAACATCAACCACTACATAATGTAACCTGTACAGGTCCTAAACATCAACCACTACATAATGTATCCTGTAAAGGTCCTAAACATCAACCACTACATAATGTATCCTGTACAGGTCCTAAACATCAACCACTACATAATGTATCCTGTACAGGTCCTAAACATCAACCACTACATAATGTATCCTGTATAGGTCCTAAACATCAACCACTACATAATGTAACCTCTACAGGTCCTAAACATCAATACTACATAATGTATCCTGTACAGGTCCTAAACATCAACCACTACATAATGTATCCTGTACAGGTCCTAAACATCAACCACTACATAATGTATCCTGAACAGGTCCTAAACATCAACCACTACATAATGTATCCTGTACAGGTCCAAAACATCAACCACTACATAATGTAACCTGTACAGGTCCTAAACATCACATCAACCACTATATAATGTATCCTGTACAGGTCCTAAACATCAACCACTACATAATGTATCCTGTACAGGTCCTAAACATCAACCACTACATAATGTAACCTGTACAGGTCCTAAACATCACATCAACAACTATATAATGTATCCTGTACAGGTCCTAAACATCAACCACTACATAATGTATCCTGTACAGGTCCTAAACATCAACCACAACATAAAGTAACCTGTACTGGTCCTAAACATCAACCACTACATAATGTATCCTGTACAGGTCCTAAACATCAACCACTACATAATGTAACCTGTACAGGTCCTAAACATCAACCACTACATAATGTATCCTGTACAGGTCCTAAACATCACATCAACCACGACATAATGTATCCTGTACAGGTCCTAAACATCACATCAACCACGACATAATGTATCCTGTACAGGTCCTAAACATCAACCACTACATAATGTATCCTGTACAGGTCCTAAACATCACATCAACCACTATATAATGTATCCTGTACAGGTCCTAAACATCAACCACTACATAATGTATCCTGTACAGGTCCTAAACATCAACCACTACATAATGTATCCTGTACAGGTCCTAAACATCAACCACTACATAATGAATCCTGTACAGGTCCTAAACATGACATCAACCACTACATAATGTAACCTGTACAGGTCCTAAACATCAACCACTACATAATGTATCCTGTACAGGTCCGAAACATGACATCAACCACGACATAATGTATCCTGAACAGGTCCTAAACATCAACCACTACATAATGTGTCCTGTACAGGTCCTAAACATCAACCACAACATAATGTAACCTGTACAGGTCCTAAACATCAACCACCACATAATGTATCCTGTACAGGTCCTAAACATCAACCACTACATAATGTATCCTGTACACGTCCTAAACATCAACCACTACATAAAGTAACCTGTACTGGTCCTAAACATCAACCACTACATAAAGTAACCTCTACTGGTCGTAAACATCAACCACTACATAATCTATCCTGTATAGGTCCTAGACATCAACCACTACATAATGTATCCTGTACAGGTCCTAAACATCAACCACTACATAATGTATCCTGTACAGGTCATAAACATCACATCAACCACTACATAATGTATCCTGTACAGGTCATAAACATGACATCAACCACTACATAATGTAACCTCTACAGGTCCTAAACATCAACCACTACATAATGTATCCTGTACAGGTCCTAAACATCAACCACAACATAATGTAACCTGTACAGGTCCTAAACATCAACCACTACATAATGTATCCTGTACAGGTCCTAAACATCAACCACTACATAATGTAACCTGTACAGGTCCTAAACATCAACCACCACATAATGTATCCTGTACAGGTCCTAAACATCAACCACTACATAATGTATCCTGTACAGGTCCTAAACATCAACCACTACATAAAGTAACCTGTACTGGTCCTAAACATCAACCACTACATAAAGTAACCTCTACTGGTCGTAAACATCAACCACTACATAATCTATCCTGTATAGGTCCTAGACATCAACCACTACATAATGTATCCTGTACAGGTCCTAAACATCAACCACTACATAATGTATCCTGTACAGGTCCTAAACATCAACCACTACATAATGTATCCTGTACAGGTCCTAAACATCAACCACTACATAATGTATCCTGTAAAGGTCCTAAACATCAACCACAACATAATGTAACCTGTACAGGTCCTAAAAATCAACCACTACATAATGAATCCTGAACAGGTCCTAAACATCAACCACTACATAATGTATCCTGTACAGGTCCTAAACATCAACCACTACATAATTTATCCTGTACAGGTCCTAAACATCAACCACGACATAATGTATCCTGTACAGGTCCTAAACATCAACCACTACATAATGTATTCTGTACAGGTCCTAAACATCAACCACTACATAATGTATCCTGTACAGGTCCTAAACATCAACCACTACATAATGTATCCTGTACAGGTCCTAAACATCAACCACTACATAATGTATCCTGAACAGGTCCTAAACATCACATCAACCACTATATAATGTATCCTGTACAGGTCCTAAACATCACATCAACCACTATATAATGTATCCTGTACAGGTCCTAAACATCAACCACTACATAAAGTAACCTGTACTGGTCCTAAACATCAACCACTATATAAAGTAACCTGTACAGGTCCTAAACATCAACCACTACATAATGTATCCTGTACAGGTCCTAAACATCAACCACTACATAATGTAACCTGTACAAGTCCTAAACATCACATCAACAACTATATAATGTATCCTGTACAGGTCCTAAACATCAACCACTACATAATGTATCCTGTACAGGTCCTAAACATCAACCACGACATAAAGTAACCTGTACTGGTCCTAAACATCAACCACTACATAATGTATCCTGTACAGGTCCTAAACATCAACCACTACATAATGTATCCTGAACAGGTCCTAAACATCAACCACTACATAATGTGTCCTGTACAGGTCCTAAACATCAACTACAACATAATGTAACCTGTACAGGTCCTAAACATCAACCACCACATAATGTATCCTGTACAGGTCCTAAACATCAACCACTACATAATGTATCCTGTACAGGTCCTAAACATCACGTCAACCACGACATAATGTATCCTGTACAGGTCCTAAACATCACATCCACCACGACATAATGTATCCTGTACAGGTCCTAAACATCAACCACTACAGAATGTATCCTGTACAGGTCCTAAACATCACATCAACCACTATATAATGTAACCTGTACAGGTCCTAAACATCAACCACTACATAATGTGTCCTGTACAGGTCCTAAACATCAACCACTACATAATGTATCCTGTACAGGTCCTAAACATCAACCACTACATAATGAATCCTGTACAGGTCCTAAACATCAACCACTACATAATGTATCCTGTACATGTCCGAAACATGACATCAACCACGACATAATGTATCCTGAACAGGTCCTAAACATCAACCACTACATAATGTGTCCTGTACAGGTCCTAAACATCAACTACAACATAATGTAACCTGTACAGGTCCTAAACATCAATACTACATAATGTATCCTGTACAGGTCCTAAACATCAACCACTACATAATGTATCCTGTACAGGTCCTAAACATCAACCACTACATAATGTATCCTGTACAGGTCCTAAACATCAACCACTACATAAAGTAACCTGTACTGGTCCTAAACATCAACCACTACATAAAGTAACCTCTACTGGTCGTAAACATCAACCACTACATAATCTATCCTGTATAGGTCCTAGACATCAACCACTACATAATGTATCCTGTACAGGTCCTAAACATCAACCACTACATAATGTATCCTGTACAGGTCATAAATATCAACCACTACATAATGTAACCTCTACAGGTCCTAAACATCAACCACTACATAATGTATCCTGTACAGGTCCTAAACATCAACCACTACATAATGTATCCTGTACAGGTCCTAAACATCAACCACCACATAATGTATCCTGTACAGGTCCTAAACATCAACCACTACATAATGTATCCTGTACACGTCCTAAACATCAACCACTACATAAAGTAACCTGTACTGGTCCTAAACATCAACCACTACATAAAGTAACCTCTACTGGTCGTAAACATCAACCACTACATAATCTATCCTGTATAGGTCCTAGACATCAACCACTACATAATGTATCCTGTACAGGTCCTAAACATCAACCACTACATAATGTATCCTGTACAGGTCATAAACATCACATCAACCACTACATAATGTATCCTGTACAGGTCATAAACATGACATCAACCACTACATAATGTAACCTCTACAGGTCCTAAACATCAACCACTACATAATGTATCCTGTACAGGTCCTAAACATCAACCACAACATAATGTAACCTGTACAGGTCCTAAACATCAACCACTACATAATGTATCCTGTACAGGTCCTAAACATCAACCACTACATAATGTAACCTGTACAGGTCCTAAACATCAACCACCACATAATGTATCCTGTACAGGTCCTAAACATCAACCACTACATAATGTATCCTGTACAGGTCCTAAACATCAACCACTACATAAAGTAACCTGTACTGGTCCTAAACATCAACCACTACATAAAGTAACCTCTACTGGTCGTAAACATCAACCACTACATAATCTATCCTGTATAGGTCCTAGACATCAACCACTACATAATGTATCCTGTACAGGTCCTAAACATCAACCACTACATAATGTATCCTGTACAGGTCCTAAACATCAACCACTACATAATGTATCCTGTAAAGGTCCTAAACATCAACCACAACATAATGTAACCTGTACAGGTCCTAAAAATCAACCACTACATAATGAATCCTGTACAGGTCCTAAACATCAACCACTACATAATTTATCCTGTACAGGTCCTAAACATCAACCACGACATAATGTATCCTGTACAGGTCCTAAACATCAACCACTACATAATGTATTCTGTACAGGTCCTAAACATCAACCACTACATAATGTATCCTGTACAGGTCCTAAACATCAACCACTACATAATGTATCCTGTACAGGTCCTAAACATCAACCACTACATAATGTATCCTGAACAGGTCCTAAACATCACATCAACCACTATATAATGTATCCTGTACAGGTCCTAAACATCACATCAACCACTATATAATGTATCCTGTACAGGTCCTAAACATCAACCACTACATAAAGTAACCTGTACTGGTCCTAAACATCAACCACTATATAAAGTAACCTGTACAGGTCCTAAACATCAACCACTACATAATGTATCCTGTACAGGTCCTAAACATCAACCACTACATAATGTAACCTGTACAAGTCCTAAACATCACATCAACAACTATATAATGTATCCTGTACAGGTCCTAAACATCAACCACTACATAATGTATCCTGTACAGGTCCTAAACATCAACCACGACATAAAGTAACCTGTACTGGTCCTAAACATCAACCACTACATAATGTATCCTGTACAGGTCCTAAACATCAACCACTACATAATGTATCCTGAACAGGTCCTAAACATCAACCACTACATAATGTGTCCTGTACAGGTCCTAAACATCAACTACAACATAATGTAACCTGTACAGGTCCTAAACATCAACCACCACATAATGTATCCTGTACAGGTCCTAAACATCAACCACTACATAATGTATCGTGTACAGGTCCTAAACATCACATCAACCACGACATAATGTATCCTGTACAGGTCCTAAACATCACATCCACCACGACATAATGTATCCTGTACAGGTCCTAAACATCAACCACTACATAATGTATCCTGTACAGGTCCTAAACATCACATCAACCACTATATAATGTAACCTGTACAGGTCCTAAACATCAACCACTACATAATGTATCCTGTACAGGTCCTAAACATCAACCACTACATAATGTATCCTGTACAGGTCCTAAACATCAACCACTACATAATGAATCCTGTACAGGTCCTAAACATCAACCACTACATAATGTATCCTGTACATGTCCGAAACATGACATCAACCACGACATAATGTATCCTGAACAGGTCCTAAACATCAACCACTACATAATGTGTCCTGTACAGGTCCTAAACATCACATCAACCACTATATAATGTGTCCTGTACAGGTCCTAAACATCACATCAACCACTACATAATGTGTCCTGTACAGGTCCTAAACATCACATCAACCACTACATAATGTATCCTGTACAGGTCCTAAACATCAACTACAACATAATGTAACCTGTACAGGTCCTAAACATCAATACTACATAATGTATCCTGTACAGGTCCTAAACATCAACCACTACATAATGTATCCTGTACAGGTCCTAAACATCAACCACTACATAATGTATCCTGTACAGGTCCTAAACATCAACCACTACATAAAGTAACCTGTACTGGTCCTAAACATCAACCACTACATAAAGTAACCTCTACTGGTCGTAAACATCAACCACTACATAATCTATCCTGTATAGGTCCTAGACATCAACCACTACATAATGTATCCTGTACAGGTCCTAAACATCAACCACTACATAATGTATCCTGTACAGGTCCTAAACATCAACCACTACATAATGTATCCTGAACAGGTCCTAAACATCACATCAACCACTATATAATGTATCCTGTACAGGTCCTAAACATCACATCAACCACTATATAATGTATCCTGTACAGGTCCTAAACATCAACCACTACATAAAGTAACCTGTACTGGTCCTAAACATCAACCACTATATAAAGTAACCTGTACAGGTCCTAAACATCAACCACTACATAATGTATCCTGTACAGGTCCTAAACATCAACCACTACATAATGTAACCTGTACAAGTCCTAAACATCACATCAACAACTATATAATGTATCCTGTACAGGTCCTAAACATCAACCACTACATAATGTATCCTGTACAGGTCCTAAACATCAACCACGACATAAAGTAACCTGTACTGGTCCTAAACATCAACCACTACATAATGTATCCTGTACAGGTCCTAAACATCAACCACTACATAATGTATCCTGAACAGGTCCTAAACATCAACCACTACATAATGTGTCCTGTACAGGTCCTAAACATCAACCACCACATAATGTATCCTGTACAGGTCCTAAACATCAACCACTACATAATGTATCGTGTACAGGTCCTAAACATCACATCAACCACGACATAATGTATCCTGTACAGGTCCTAAACATCACATCCACCACGACATAATGTATCCTGTACAGGTCCTAAACATCAACCACTACATAATGTATCCTGTACAGGTCCTAAACATCACATCAACCACTATATAATGTAACCTGTACAGGTCCTAAACATCAACCACTACATAATGTATCCTGTACAGGTCCTAAACATCAACCACTACATAATGTATCCTGTACAGGTCCTAAACATCAACCACTACATAATGAATCCTGTACAGGTCCTAAACATCAACCACTACATAATGTATCCTGTACATGTCCGAAACATGACATCAACCACGACATAATGTATCCTGAACAGGTCCTAAACATCAACCACTACATAATGTGTCCTGTACAGGTCCTAAACATCACATCAACCACTATATAATGTGTCCTGTACAGGTCCTAAACATCACATCAACCACTACATAATGTGTCCTGTACAGGTCCTAAACATCACATCAACCACTACATAATGTATCCTGTACAGGTCCTAAACATCAACTACAACATAATGTAACCTGTACAGGTCCTAAACATCAATACTACATAATGTATCCTGTACAGGTCCTAAACATCAACCACTACATAATGTATCCTGTACAGGTCCTAAACATCAACCACTACATAATGTATCCTGTACAGGTCCTAAACATCAACCACTACATAAAGTAACCTGTACTGGTCCTAAACATCAACCACTACATAAAGTAACCTCTACTGGTCGTAAACATCAACCACTACATAATCTATCCTGTATAGGTCCTAGACATCAACCACTACATAATGTATCCTGTACAGGTCCTAAACATCAACCACTACATAATGTATCCTGTACAGGTCATAAATATCAACCACTACATAATGTAACCTCTACAGGTCCTAAACATCAACCACTACATAATGTATCCTGTACAGGTCCTAAACATCAACCACTACATAATGTATCCTGTAAAGGTCCTAAACATCAACCACAACATAATGTATCCTGTACAGGTCCTAAACATCAACCACTACATAATGAATCCTGTACAGGTCCTAAACATCAACCACTACATAATGTATCCTGAACAGGTCCTAAACATCAACCACTACATAATGTATCCTGTACAGGTCCTAAACATCAACCACTACATAATGTATCCTGTACAGGTCCTAAACATCAACCACGACATAAAGTAACCTGTACTGGTCCTAAACATCAACCACTATATAAAGTAACCTGTACAGGTCCTAAACATCACATCAACCACTATATAATGTATCCTGTACAGGTCCTAAACATCAACCACTACATAATGTATCCTGTATAGGTCCTAGACATCAACCATAACATAATGTATCCTGTACAGGTCCTAAACATCAACCACTACATAATGTAACCTGAACAGGTCCTAAACATCAACCACTACATAATGTATCCTGTACAGGTCCTAAACATCAACCACGACATAATGTATCCTGAACAGGTCCTAAACATCAACCACTACATAATGTATCCTGTACAGGTCCTAAACATCAACCACTACATAATGTATCCTGTACAGGTCCTAAACATCACATCACCCACTACATAATGTATCCTGTACAGGTCATAAACATCAACCACTACATAATGTATCCTGTACAGGTCCTAAACATCAACCACTACATAATGTATCCTGTATAGGTCCTAGACATCAACCATAACATAATGTATCCTGTACAGGTCCTAAACATCAACCACTACATAATGTAACCTGAACAGGTCCTAAACATCAACCACTACATAATGTATCCTTTACAGGTCCTAAACATCAACCACGACATAATGTATCCTGAACAGGTCCTAAACATCAACCACTACATAATGTATCCTGTACAGGTCCTAAACATCAACCACTACATAATGTATCCTGTACAGGTCCTAAACATCACATCACCCACTACATAATGTATCCTGTACAGGTCTTAAACATCAACCACTACATAATGAATCCTGTACAGGTCCTAAACATCAACCACTACATAATGTATCCTGTACAGGTCCTAAACATCAACCACTACATAATGTATCCTGTACAGGTCCTAAACATCAACCACTACATAATGTATCCTGTACAGGTCCTAAACATCAACCACTACATAATGTGTCCTGTACAGGTCCTAAACATCAATCACTACATAATGTATCCTGAACAGGTCCTTAACATCACATCAACCACTATATAATGTATCCTGTACAGGTCCTAAACATCAACCACTACATAATGTATCCTGTACAGGTCCTAAACATCAACCACTTCATAAAGTAACCTGTACTGGTCCTAAACATCAACCACTATATAAAGTAACCTGTACAGGTCCTAAACATCACATCAACCACTATATAATGTATCCTGTACAGGTCCTAAACATCAACCACTACATAATGTATCCTGTACAGGTCCTAAACATCAACCACGACATAATGTATCCTGAACAGGTCCTAAACATCAACCACTACATAATGTATCCTGTACAGGTCCTAAACATCAATACTACATAATGTATCCTGTACATGTCCTAAACATCAACCACTACATAATGTATCCTGTACAGGTCCTAAACATCAATACTACATAATGTATCCTGTACAGGTCCTAAACATCAACCACTACATAATGTATCCTGTACAGGTCCTAAACATCAATACTACATAATGTATCCTGTACAGCTCCTAAACATCAACCACTACATAATGTATCCTGTACAGGTCCTAAACATCACATCACCCACTACATAATGTATCCTGTACAGGTCCTAAACATCAACCACTACATAATGTATCCTGTACAGGTCCTAAACATCAACCACTACATAATGTATCCTGTACAGGTCCTAAACATCACATCAACCACTATATAATGTATCCTGTACAGGTCCTAAATATCAACCACTACATAATGTATCCTGTACAGGTCCTAAACATCAACCACTACATAAAGTAACCTGTACTGGTCCTAAACATCAACCACTATATAAAGTAACCTGTACAGGTCCTAAACATCACATCAACCACTATGTAATGTATCCTGTACAGGTCCTAAACATCAACCACTACATAATGTATCCTGTACAGGTCCTAAACATCAACCACTACATAATGTATCCTGTATAGGTCCTAGACATCAACCACTACATAATGTATCCTGTACAGGTCCTAAATATCAACCACTACATAATGTATCCTGTACAGGTCCTAAACATCAACCACTACATAATGTAACCTGTACAGGTCCTAAACATCACATCAACCACTATATAATGTATCCTGTACAGGTCCTAAACATCAACCACTACATAATGTATCCTGTATAGGTCCTAGACATCAACCATAACATAATGTATCCTGTACAGGTCCTAAACATCAACCACTACATAATGTAACCTGAACAGGTCCTAAACATCAACCACTACATAATGTATCCTGTACAGGTCCTAAACATCAACCACGACATAATGTATCCTGAACAGGTCCTAAACATCAACCACTACATAATGTATCCTGTACAGGTCCTAAACATCAACCACTACATAATGTATCCTGTACAGGTCCTAAACATCACATCACCCACTACATAATGTATCCTGTACAGGTCATAAACATCAACCACTACATAATGTATCCTGTACAGGTCCTAAACATCAACCACAACATAATGTAACCTGTACAGGTCCTAAACATCACATCAAACACTACATAATGTATCCTGTACAGGTCCTAAACATCAACCACTACATATTGAATCCTGTACAGGTCCTAAACATCAACCACTACATAATGTATCCTGTACAGGTCCTAAACATCAACCACTACATAATGTATCCTGTACAGGTCCTAAACATCAACCACTACATAATGTATCCTGTACAGGTCCTAAACATCAACCACTACATAATGTGTCCTGTACAGGTCCTAAACATCAATCACTACATAATGTATCCTGAACAGGTCCTTAACATCACATCAACCACTATATAATGTATCCTGTACAGGTCCTAAACATCAACCACTACATAATGTATCCTGTACAGGTCCTAAACATCAACCACTTCATAAAGTAACCTGTACAGGTCCTAAACATCACATCAACCACTATATAATGTATCCTGTACTGGTCCTAAACATCAACCACTACATAATGTATCCTGTACAGGTCCTAAACATCAACCACGACATAATGTATCCTGAACAGGTCCTTAACATCACATCAACCACTATATAATGTATCCTGTACAGGTCCTAAACATCAACCACTACATAATGTATCCTGTACAGGTCCTAAACATCAACCACTATATAAAGTAACCTGTACAGGTCCTAAACATCACATCAACCACTATATAATGTATCCTGTACAGGTCCTAAACATCAACCACTACATAATGTATCCTGTACAGGTCCTAAACATCAACCACGACATAATGTATCCTGAACAGGTCCTAAACATCAACCACTACATAATGTATCCTGTACAGGTCCTAAACATCAATACTACATAATGTATCCTGTACAGGTCCTAAACATCAACCACTACATAATGTATCCTGTACAGGTCCTAAACATCAATACTACATAATGTATCCTGTACAGGTCCTAAACATCAACCACTACATAATGTATCCTGTACAGGTCCTAAACATCAATACTACATAATGTATCCTGTACAGGTCCTAAACATCAACCACTACATAATGTATCCTGTACAGGTCCTAAACATCACATCACCCACTACATAATGTATCCTGTACAGGTCCTAAACATCAACCACTACATAATGTATCCTGTACAGGTCCTAAACATCAACCACTACATAATGTATCCTGTACAGGTCCTAAACATCACATCAACCACTATATAATGTATCCTGTACAGGTCCTAAATATCAACCACTACATAATGTATCCTGTACAGGTCCTAAACATCAACCAATACATAAAGTAACCTGTACTGGTCCTAAACATCAACCACTACATAATGTATCCTGTATAGGTCCTAGACATCAACCACTACATAATGTATCCTGTACAGGTCCTAAACATCACATCAACCACTATGTAATGTATCCTGTACAGGTCCTAAACATCAACCACTACATAATGTATCCTGTACAGGTCCTAAACATCAACCACTACATAATGTATCCTGTATAGGTCCTAGACATCAACCACTACATAATGTATCCTGTACAGGTCCTAAATATCAACCACTACATAATGTATCCTGTACAGGTCCTAAACATCAACCACTACATAATGTAACCTGTACAGGTCCTAAACATCAACCACTACATAATGAATCCTGTACAGGTCCTAAACATCAACCACTACATAATGTATCCTGTACAGGTCCTAAACATCACATCAACCACTACATAATGTAACCTGTACAGGTCCTAAACATCAACCACTACATAAAGTAACCTGTACTGGTCCTAAACATCAACCACTATATAAAGTAACCTGTACAGGTCCTAAACATCACATCAACCACTATATAATGTATCCTGTACAGGTCCTAAACATCAACCACTACATAATGTATCCTGTATAGGTCCTAGACATCAACCATAACATAATGTATCCTGTACAGGTCCTAAACATCAACCACTACATAATGTAACCTGAACAGGTCCTAAACATCAACCACTACATAATGTATCCTGTACAGGTCCTAAACATCAACCACGACATAATGTATCCTGAACAGGTCCTAAACATCAACCACTACATAATGTATCCTGTACAGGTCCTAAACATCAATACTACATAATGTATCCTGTACAGGTCCTAAACATCAACCACTACATAATGTATCCTGTACAGGTCCTAAACATCACATCACCCACTACATAATGTATCCTGTACAGGTCATAAACATCAACCACTACATAATGTATCCTGTACAGGTCCTAAACATCAACCACAACATAATGTAACCTGTACAGGTCCTAAACATCACATCAACCACTACATAATGTATCCTGTACAGGTCCTAAACATCACATCACCCACTACATAATGTATCCTGTACAGGTCATAAACATCAACCACTACATAATGTATCCTGTACAGGTCCTAAACATCAACCACTACATAATGTATCCTGTACAGGTCCTAAACATCAACCACTACATAATGAATCCTGTACAGGTCCTAAACATCAACCACTACATAATGTATCCTGTACAGGTCCTAAACATCAACCACTACATAATGTGTCCTGTACAGGTCCTAAACATCAATCACTACATAATGTATCCTGAACAGGTCCTAAACATCACATCAACCACTATATAATGTATCCTGTACAGGTCCTAAACATCAACCACTACATAATGTATCCTGTACAGGTCCTAAACATCAACCACTTCATAAAGTAACCTGTACTGGTCCTAAACATCAACCACTATATAAAGTAACCTGTACAGGTCCTAAACATCACATCAACCACTATATAATGTATCCTGTACAGGTCCTAAACATCAACCACGACATAATGTATCCTGAACAGGTCCTAAACATCAACCACTACATAATGTATCCTGTACAGGTCCTAAACATCAATACTACATAATGTATCCTGTACAGGTCCTAAACATCAACCACTACATAATGTATCCTGTACAGGTCCTAAACATCAATACTACATAATGTATCCTGTACAGGTCCTAAACATCAACCACTACATAATGTATCCTGTACAGGTCCTAAACATCAATACTACATAATGTATCCTGTACAGGTCCTAAACATCAACCACTACATAATGTATCCTGTACAGGTCCTAAACATCACATCACCCACTACATAATGTATCCTGTACAGGTCCTAAACATCAACCACTACATAATGTATCCTGTACAGGTCCTAAACATCAACCACTACATAATGTAACCTGTACAGGTCCTAAACATCAACCACTACATAATGAATCCTATACAGGTCCTAAACATCAACCACTACATAATGTATCCTGTACAGGTCCTAAACATCACATCAACCACTATATAATGTATCCTGTACAGGTCCTAAACATCAACCACTACATAAAGTAACCTGTACTGGTCCTAAACATCAACCACTATATAAAGTAACCTGTACAGGTCCTAAACATCACATCAACCACGACATAATGTATCCTGTACAGGTCCTAAACATCACATCAACCACGACATAATGTATCCTGTACAGGTCCTAAACATCAACCACTACATAATGTATCCTGTACAGGTCCTAAACATCACATCAACCACTATATTATGTATCCTGTACAGGTCCTAAACATCAACCACTACATAATGTATCCTGTACAGGTCCTAAACATCAACCACTACATAATGTATCCTGTACAGGTCCTAAACATCAACCACTACATAATGTATCCTGTACATGTCCGAAACATGACATCAACCACGACATAATGTATCCTGAACAGGTCCTAAACATCAACCACTACATAATGTGTCCTGTACAGGTCCTAAACATCAACTACAACATAATGTAACCTGTACAGGTCCTAAACATCAACCACCACATAATGTATCCTGTACAGGTCCTAAACATCAACCACTACATAATGTATCCTGTACAGGTCCGAAACATCAACCACTACATAAAGTAACCTGTACTGGTCCTAAACATCAACCACTACATAAAGTAACCTCTACTGGTCGTAAACATCAACCACTACATAATCTATCCTGTATAGGTCCTAGACATCAACCACTACATAATGTATCCTGTACAGGTCATAAACATCAACCACTACATAATGTAACCTGTACAGGTCCTAAACATCAACCACTACATAATGTAACCTGTACAGGTCCTAAACATCAACCACTACATAATGTATCCTGTACAGGTCCTAAACATCAACCACTACATAATGTATCCTGTACAGGTCCTAAACATCAACCACTACATAATGTATCCTGTACAGGTCCTAAACATCAACCACAACATAATGTAACCTGTACAGGTCCTAAACATCAACCACTACATAATGTATCCTGTACAGGTCCTAAACATCAACCACTACATAATGTAACCTGTACAGGTCCTAAACATCAACCACCACATAATGTATCCTGTACAGGTCCTAAACATCAACCACTACTTAATGTATCCTGTACAGGTCCTAAACATCAACCACTAGATAAAGTAACCTGTGCTGGTCCTAAACATCAACCACTACATAAAGTAACCCCTACTGGTCGTAAACATCAACCACTACATAATCTATCCTGTATAGGTCCTAGACATCAACCACTACATAATGTATCCTGTACAGGTCCTAAACATCAACCACTACATAATGTATCCTGTACAGGTCATAAACATCAACCACTACATAATGTAACCTCTACAGGTCCTAAACATCAACCACTACATAATGTAACCTGTACAGGTCCTAAACATCAACCACTACATAATGTATCCTGTACAGGTCCTAAACATCAACCACGACATAATGTATCCTGTACAGGTCCTAAACATCAACCACTACATAATGTATCCTGTACAGGTCCTAAACATCAACCACTACATAATGTATCCTGTATAGGTCCTAAACATCAACCACTACATAATGTATCCTGTACAGGTCCTAAACATCAACCACTACATAAAGTAACCTGTACTGGTCCTAAACATCAACCACTATATAAAGTAACCTGTACAGGTCCTAAACATCACATCAACCACTATATAATGTATCCTGAACAGGTCCTAAACATCAACCACTACATAATGTGTCCTGTACAGGTCCTAAACATCAACTACAACATAATGTATCCTGTACAGGTCCTAAACATCACATCAACCACTATGTAATGTATCCTGTACAGGTCCTAAACATCAACCACTACATAATGTATCCTGTACAGGTCCTAAACATCAACCACTACATAATGTATCCTGTATAGGTCCTAGACATCAACCACTACATAATGTATCCTGTACAGGTCCTAAATATCAACCACTACATAATGTATCCTGTACAGGTCCTAAACATCAACCACTACATAATGTAACCTGTACAGGTCCTAAACATCAACCACTACATAATGAATCCTGTACAGGTCCTAAACATCAACCACTACATAATGTATCCTGTACAGGTCCTAAACATCACATCAACCACTACATAATGTAACCTGTACAGGTCCTAAACATCAACCACTACATAAAGTAACCTGTACTGGTCCTAAACATCAACCACTATATAAAGTAACCTGTACAGGTCCTAAACATCACATCAACCACTATATAATGTATCCTGTACAGGTCCTAAACATCAACCACTACATAATGTATCCTGTATAGGTCCTAGACATCAACCATAACATAATGTATCCTGTACAGGTCCTAAACATCAACCACTACATAATGTAACCTGAACAGGTCCTAAACATCAACCACTACATAATGTATCCTGTACAGGTCCTAAACATCAACCACGACATAATGTATCCTGAACAGGTCCTAAACATCAACCACTACATAATGTATCCTGTACAGGTCCTAAACATCAATACTACATAATGTATCCTGTACAGGTCCTAAACATCAACCACTACATAATGTATCCTGTACAGGTCCTAAACATCACATCACCCACTACATAATGTATCCTGTACAGGTCATAAACATCAACCACTACATAATGTATCCTGTACAGGTCCTAAACATCAACCACAACATAATGTAACCTGTACAGGTCCTAAACATCACATCAACCACTACATAATGTATCCTGTACAGGTCCTAAACATCACATCACCCACTACATAATGTATCCTGTACAGGTCATAAACATCAACCACTACATAATGTATCCTGTACAGGTCCTAAACATCAACCACTACATAATGTATCCTGTACAGGTCCTAAACATCAACCACTACATAATGAATCCTGTACAGGTCCTAAACATCAACCACTACATAATGTATCCTGTACAGGTCCTAAACATCAACCACTACATAATGTGTCCTGTACAGGTCCTAAACATCAATCACTACATAATGTATCCTGAACAGGTCCTAAACATCACATCAACCACTATATAATGTATCCTGTACAGGTCCTAAACATCAACCACTACATAATGTATCCTGTACAGGTCCTAAACATCAACCACTTCATAAAGTAACCTGTACTGGTCCTAAACATCAACCACTATATAAAGTAACCTGTACAGGTCCTAAACATCACATCAACCACTATATAATGTATCCTGTACAGGTCCTAAACATCAACCACGACATAATGTATCCTGAACAGGTCCTAAACATCAACCACTACATAATGTATCCTGTACAGGTCCTAAACATCAATACTACATAATGTATCCTGTACAGGTCCTAAACATCAACCACTACATAATGTATCCTGTACAGGTCCTAAACATCAATACTACATAATGTATCCTGTACAGGTCCTAAACATCAACCACTACATAATGTATCCTGTACAGGTCCTAAACATCAATACTACATAATGTATCCTGTACAGGTCCTAAACATCAACCACTACATAATGTATCCTGTACAGGTCCTAAACATCACATCACCCACTACATAATGTATCCTGTACAGGTCCTAAACATCAACCACTACATAATGTATCCTGTACAGGTCCTAAACATCAACCACTACATAATGTAACCTGTACAGGTCCTAAACATCAACCACTACATAATGAATCCTATACAGGTCCTAAACATCAACCACTACATAATGTATCCTGTACAGGTCCTAAACATCACATCAACCACTATATAATGTATCCTGTACAGGTCCTAAACATCAACCACTACATAAAGTAACCTGTACTGGTCCTAAACATCAACCACTATATAAAGTAACCTGTACAGGTCCTAAACATCACATCAACCACGACATAATGTATCCTGTACAGGTCCTAAACATCACATCAACCACGACATAATGTATCCTGTACAGGTCCTAAACATCAACCACTACATAATGTATCCTGTACAGGTCCTAAACATCACATCAACCACTATATTATGTATCCTGTACAGGTCCTAAACATCAACCACTACATAATGTATCCTGTACAGGTCCTAAACATCAACCACTACATAATGTATCCTGTACAGGTCCTAAACATCAACCACTACATAATGTATCCTGTACATGTCCGAAACATGACATCAACCACGACATAATGTATCCTGAACAGGTCCTAAACATCAACCACTACATAATGTGTCCTGTACAGGTCCTAAACATCAACTACAACATAATGTAACCTGTACAGGTCCTAAACATCAACCACCACATAATGTATCCTGTACAGGTCCTAAACATCAACCACTACATAATGTATCCTGTACAGGTCCGAAACATCAACCACTACATAAAGTAACCTGTACTGGTCCTAAACATCAACCACTACATAAAGTAACCTCTACTGGTCGTAAACATCAACCACTACATAATCTATCCTGTATAGGTCCTAGACATCAACCACTACATAATGTATCCTGTACAGGTCATAAACATCAACCACTACATAATGTAACCTGTACAGGTCCTAAACATCAACCACTACATAATGTAACCTGTACAGGTCCTAAACATCAACCACTACATAATGTATCCTGTACAGGTCCTAAACATCAACCACTACATAATGTATCCTGTACAGGTCCTAAACATCAACCACTACATAATGTATCCTGTACAGGTCCTAAACATCAACCACAACATAATGTAACCTGTACAGGTCCTAAACATCAACCACTACATAATGTATCCTGTACAGGTCCTAAACATCAACCACTACATAATGTAACCTGTACAGGTCCTAAACATCAACCACCACATAATGTATCCTGTACAGGTCCTAAACATCAACCACTACTTAATGTATCCTGTACAGGTCCTAAACATCAACCACTAGATAAAGTAACCTGTGCTGGTCCTAAACATCAACCACTACATAAAGTAACCCCTACTGGTCGTAAACATCAACCACTACATAATCTATCCTGTATAGGTCCTAGACATCAACCACTACATAATGTATCCTGTACAGGTCCTAAACATCAACCACTACATAATGTATCCTGTACAGGTCATAAACATCAACCACTACATAATGTAACCTCTACAGGTCCTAAACATCAACCACTACATAATGTAACCTGTACAGGTCCTAAACATCAACCACTACATAATGTATCCTGTACAGGTCCTAAACATCAACCACGACATAATGTATCCTGTACAGGTCCTAAACATCAACCACTACATAATGTATCCTGTACAGGTCCTAAACATCAACCACTACATAATGTATCCTGTATAGGTCCTAAACATCAACCACTACATAATGTATCCTGTACAGGTCCTAAACATCAACCACTACATAAAGTAACCTGTACTGGTCCTAAACATCAACCACTATATAAAGTAACCTGTACAGGTCCTAAACATCACATCAACCACTATATAATGTATCCTGAACAGGTCCTAAACATCAACCACTACATAATGTGTCCTGTACAGGTCCTAAACATCAACTACAACATAATGTAACCTGTACAGGTCCTAAACATCAACCACCACATAATGTATCCTGTACAGGTCCTAAACATCAACCACTACATAATGTATCCTGTACAGGTCCGAAACATCAACCACTACATAAAGTAACCTGTACTGGTCCTAAACATCAACCACTACATAAAGTAACCTCTACTGGTCGTAAACATCAACCACTACATAATCTATCCTGTATAGGTCCTAGACATCAACCACTACATAATGTATCCTGTACAGGTCATAAACATCAACCACTACATAATGTAACCTGTACAGGTCCTAAACATCAACCACTACATAATGTAACCTGTACAGGTCCTAAACATCAACCACTACATAATGTATCCTGTACAGGTCCTAAACATCAACCACTACATAATGTATCCTGTACAGGTCCTAAACATCAACCACTACATAATGTATCCTGTACAGGTCCTAAACATCAACCACAACATAATGTAACCTGTACAGGTCCTAAACATCAACCACTACATAATGTATCCTGTACAGGTCCTAAACATCAACCACTACATAATGTAACCTGTACAGGTCCTAAACATCAACCACCACATAATGTATCCTGTACAGGTCCTAAACATCAACCACTACTTAATGTATCCTGTACAGGTCCTAAACATCAACCACTAGATAAAGTAACCTGTGCTGGTCCTAAACATCAACCACTACATAAAGTAACCCCTACTGGTCGTAAACATCAACCACTACATAATCTATCCTGTATAGGTCCTAGACATCAACCACTACATAATGTATCCTGTACAGGTCCTAAACATCAACCACTACATAATGTATCCTGTACAGGTCATAAACATCAACCACTACATAATGTAACCTCTACAGGTCCTAAACATCAACCACTACATAATGTAACCTGTACAGGTCCTAAACATCAACCACTACATAATGTATCCTGTACAGGTCCTAAACATCAACCACGACATAATGTATCCTGTACAGGTCCTAAACATCAACCACTACATAATGTATCCTGTACAGGTCCTAAACATCAACCACTACATAATGTATCCTGTATAGGTCCTAAACATCAACCACTTCATAAAGTAACCTGTACTGGTCCTAAACATCAACCACTATATAAAGTAACCTGTACAGGTCCTAAACATCACATCAACCACTATATAATGTATCCTGTACAGGTCCTAAACATCAACCACGACATAATGTATCCTGAACAGGTCCTAAACATCAACCACTACATAATGTATCCTGTACAGGTCCTAAACATCAATACTACATAATGTATCCTGTACAGGTCCTAAACATCAACCACTACATAATGTATCCTGTACAGGTCCTAAACATCAATACTACATAATGTATCCTGTACAGGTCCTAAACATCAACCACTACATAATGTATCCTGTACAGGTCCTAAACATCAATACTACATAATGTATCCTGTACAGGTCCTAAACATCAACCACTACATAATGTATCCTGTACAGGTCCTAAACATCACATCACCCACTACATAATGTATCCTGTACAGGTCCTAAACATCAACCACTACATAATGTATCCTGTACAGGTCCTAAACATCAACCACTACATAATGTAACCTGTACAGGTCCTAAACATCAACCACTACATAATGAATCCTATACAGGTCCTAAACATCAACCACTACATAATGTATCCTGTACAGGTCCTAAACATCACATCAACCACTATATAATGTATCCTGTACAGGTCCTAAACATCAACCACTACATAAAGTAACCTGTACTGGTCCTAAACATCAACCACTATATAAAGTAACCTGTACAGGTCCTAAACATCACATCAACCACTATGTAATGTATCCTGTACAGGTCCTAAACATCAACCACTACATAATGTATCCTGTACAGTTCCTAAACATCAACCACTACATAATGTATCCTGTACAGGTCCTAAACATCAACCACGACATAATGTATCCTGAACAGGTCCTAAACATCAACCACTACATAATGTATCCTGTACAGGTCCTAAACATCAATACTACATAATGTATCCTTTACAGGTCCTAAACATCAACCACTACATAATGTAACCTGTACAGGTCCTAAATATCAACCACTACATAATGTATCCTGTACAGGTCCTAAACATCAACCACTACATAATGTATCCTGTACAGGTCCTAAACATCACATCAACCACTATATAATGTATCCTGTACAGGTCCTAAACATCAACCACTACATAATCAAATTTATTTTTTATATAGCCCTTCGTACATCAGCTGATATTCTCAAAGTGCTGTACAGAAACCCAGCCTAAAACCCCAAACAGCAAGCAAAGCATGTGAAAGAAGCACGGTGGCTAGGAAAAACTCCCCTAGGAAAAACTCCCTAGAAAGGCCAAAAACCTAGGAAGAAACCTAGAGAGGAACCAGGCTATGAGGGGTGGCCAGTCCTCTTCTGGCTGTGCAGGGTGGATATTAAAACAGAACATGGTCAAAATGTTAAAATGTTAAAATGTTCATAAATGACCAGCATGGTCAAATAATAATAATCATAGTAGTTGTCGAGGGTGCAACAAGCACGTCCGGTGAACAGGTCAGGGTTCCATAGCCGCAGGCAGAACAGTTGAAACTGGAGCAGCAGCACGGCCAGGTGGACTGGGGACAGCAAGGAGTCATCATACCAGGTAGTCCTGAGGCATGGTCCTAGGGCTCAGGTCCTCCGAGAGAAAGACAGAAAGAGAGAAAGAGAGAATTAGAGAGAGCATATTTAAATACACACAGGACACCGGATAAGACAAGAGAAATACTCCAGATGTAACAGACTGACCCTAGCCCCCCGACACATAAACTACTGCAGCATAAATACTGGAGGCTGAGACAGGAGGGATCAGAAGACACTGTGGCCCCATCCGATGATACCCCGGACAGGGCCAAACAGGCAGGATATAACCCCACCCACTTTGCCAAAGCACAGCCCCCACACCACTAGAGGGATGTCTCCAACCACCAACTTACCGTCCTAAGACAAGGCCGAGTATAGCCCACAACGATCTCCGCCATGGCACAACCCAAGGGGGGGCGCCAACCCAGACAGGAAGACCACGTCAGTGACTCAACCCACTCAAGTGACGCACCCCTCCCATGGACGGCATGGAAGAACACCAGTAGGCCAGTGACTCAGCCTCTGTAAAAGGGTTAGAGGCAGAGAATCCCAGTGGAAAGAGGGGAACCGGCAAGGCAGAGACAGCAAGGGCGGTTCGTTGCTCCAGCCTTTCCGTTCACCTTCACACTCCTGGGCCAGACTATACTTAATCATAGG
The DNA here is from genome assembly GCF_905237065.1 of Salmo salar. Classification (NCBI taxonomy): domain Eukaryota; kingdom Metazoa; phylum Chordata; class Actinopteri; order Salmoniformes; family Salmonidae; genus Salmo; species Salmo salar. Next base: position 82,347 of record NW_025550954.1, on the reverse strand, counting down.
ACCTACTGAAGAGATAAGTCTTCAGTAAAGACTTAAAGGTTGAGACTGAGTCTGCGTCTCTCACATTGGTAGGCAGACCATTCCATAAAAATGGAGCTCTATAGGAGAAAGCCCTACCTCCAGCCGTTTGCTTAGAAATTCTAGGGACAATTAGGAGGCCTGCGTCTTGTGACCGTAGCGTACGTGTAGGTATGTACGGCAGGACCAAATCGGAAAGATAGGTAGGAGCAAGCCCATGTAATGCTTTGTAGGTTAGCAGTAAAACCTTGAAATCAGCCCTTGCCTTAACAGGAAGCCAGTGTAGGGAGGCTAACACTGGAGTAATATGATCAAATTTTTTGGTTCTAGTCAGGATTCTAGCAGCCGTATTTAGCACTAACTGAAGTTTATTTAGTGCTTTATCCGGGTAGCCGGAAAGTAGAGCATTGCAGTAGTCCAGCCTAGAAGTAACAAAAGCATGGATTAATTTTTCTGCGTCATTTTTGGACAGAAAATTTCTGATTTTTGCAATGTTACGTAGATGGAAAAAAGCTGTCCTTGAAACAGTCTTGATATGTTCTTCAAAAGAGAGATCAGGGTCCAGAGTAACGCCGAGGTCCTTCACAGTTTTATTTGAGACGACTGTACAACCATCCAGATTAATTGTCAGATTCAACAGAAGATCTCTTTGTTTCTTGGGACCTAGAACAAGCATCTCTGTTTTGTCCGAGTTTAAAAGTAGAAAGTTTGCAGCCATCCACTTCTTTATGTATCCTGTTTGCAGCCATCCACATAATGTATCCTGTACTGGTCCTAAACATCAACCACTATATAAAGTAACCTGTACAGGTCCTAAACATCACATCAACCACTATGTAATGTATCCTGTACAGGTCCTAAACATCAACCACTACATAATGTATCCTGTACAGGTCCTAAACATCAACCACTACATAATGTATCCTGTATAGGTCCTAGACATCAACCACTACATAATGTATCCTGTACAGGTCCTAAATATCAACCACGACATAATGTATCCTGAACAGGTCCTAAACATCAACCACTACATAATGTATCCTGTACAGGTCCTAAACATCAATACTACATAATGTATCCTGTACAGGTCCTAAACATCAACCACTACATAATGTATCCTGTACAGGTCCTAAACATCAATGCTACATAATGTATCCTGTACAGGTCCTAAACATCAACCACTACATAATGTATCCTGTACAGGTCCTAAACATCAATACTACATAATGTATCCTGTACAGGTCCTAAACATCAACCACTACATAATGTATCCTGTACAGGTCCTAAACATCAATACTACATAATGTATCCTGTACAGGTCCTAAACATCAACCACTACATAATGTATCCTGTACAGGTCCTAAACTTCACATCACCCACTACATAATGTATCCTGTACAGGTCCTAAACATCAACCACTACATAATGTATCCTGTACAGGTCCTAAACATCACATCAACCACTATATAATGTATCCTGTACAGGTCCTAAATATCAACCACTACATAATGTATCCTGTACAGGTCCTAAACATCAACCACTACATAAAGTAACCTGTACTGGTCCTAAACATCAACCACTATATAAAGTAACCTGTACAGGTCCTAAACATCACATCAACCACTATGTAATGTATCCTGTACAGGTCCTAAACATCAACCACTACATAATGTATCCTGTACAGGTCCTAAACATCAACCACTACATAATGTATCCTGTATAGGTCCTAGACATCAACCACTACATAATGTATCCTGTACAGGTCCTAAACATCAACCACTACATAATGTATCCTGTACAGGTCCTAAACATCAACCACGACATAAAGTAACCTGTACTGGTCCTAAACATCAACCACTACATAATGTATCCTGTACAGGTCCTAAACATCAACCACTACATAATGTATCCTGAACAGGTCCTAAACATCAACCACTACATAATGTGTCCTGTACAGGTCCTAAACATCAACTACAACATAATGTAACCTGTACAGGTCCTAAACATCAACCACCACATAATGTATCCTGTACAGGTCCTAAACATCAACCACTACATAATGTATCCTGTACAGGTCCTAAACATCACATCAACCACGACATAATGTATCCTGTACAGGTCCTAAACATCACATCAACCACGACATAATGTATCCTGTACAGGTCCTAAACATCAACCACTACATAATGTATCCTGTACAGGTCCTAAACATCACATCAACCACTATATTATGTATCCTGTACAGGTCCTAAACATCAACCACTACATAATGTATCCTGTACAGGTCCTAAACATCAACCACTACATAATGTATCCTGTACAGGTCCTAAACATCAACCACTACATAATGTATCCTGTACATGTCCGAAACATGACATCAACCACGACATAATGTATCCTGAACAGGTCCTAAACATCAACCACTACATAATGTGTCCTGTACAGGTCCTAAACATCAACTACAACATAATGTAACCTGTACAGGTCCTAAACATCAACCACCACATAATGTATCCTGTACAGGTCCTAAACATCAACCACTACATAATGTATCCTGTACAGGTCCGAAACATCAACCACTACATAAAGTAACCTGTACTGGTCCTAAACATCAACCACTACATAAAGTAACCTCTACTGGTCGTAAACATCAACCACTACATAATCTATCCTGTATAGGTCCTAGACATCAACCACTACATAATGTATCCTGTACAGGTCATAAACATCAACCACTACATAATGTAACCTGTACAGGTCCTAAACATCAACCACTACATAATGTAACCTGTACAGGTCCTAAACATCAACCACTACATAATGTATCCTGTACAGGTCCTAAACATCAACCACTACATAATGTATCCTGTACAGGTCCTAAACATCAACCACTACATAATGTATCCTGTACAGGTCCTAAACATCAACCACAACATAATGTAACCTGTACAGGTCCTAAACATCAACCACTACATAATGTATCCTGTACAGGTCCTAAACATCAACCACTACATAATGTAACCTGTACAGGTCCTAAACATCAACCACCACATAATGTATCCTGTACAGGTCCTAAACATCAACCACTACTTAATGTATCCTGTACAGGTCCTAAACATCAACCACTAGATAAAGTAACCTGTGCTGGTCCTAAACATCAACCACTACATAAAGTAACCCCTACTGGTCGTAAACATCAACCACTACATAATCTATCCTGTATAGGTCCTAGACATCAACCACTACATAATGTATCCTGTACAGGTCCTAAACATCAACCACTACATAATGTATCCTGTACAGGTCATAAACATCAACCACTACATAATGTAACCTCTACAGGTCCTAAACATCAACCACTACATAATGTAACCTGTACAGGTCCTAAACATCAACCACTACATAATGTATCCTGTACAGGTCCTAAACATCAACCACGACATAATGTATCCTGTACAGGTCCTAAACATCAACCACTACATAATGTATCCTGTACAGGTCCTAAACATCAACCACTACATAATGTATCCTGTATAGGTCCTAAACATCAACCACTACATAATGTATCCTGTACAGGTCCTAAACATCAACCACTACATAAAGTAACCTGTACTGGTCCTAAACATCAACCACTATATAAAGTAACCTGTACAGGTCCTAAACATCACATCAACCACTATATAATGTATCCTGAACAGGTCCTAAACATCAACCACTACATAATGTGTCCTGTACAGGTCCTAAACATCAACTACAACATAATGTAACCTGTACAGGTCCTAAACATCAACCACCACATAATGTATCCTGTACAGGTCCTAAACATCAACCACTACATAATGTATCCTGTACAGGTCCGAAACATCAACCACTACATAAAGTAACCTGTACTGGTCCTAAACATCAACCACTACATAAAGTAACCTCTACTGGTCGTAAACATCAACCACTACATAATCTATCCTGTATAGGTCCTAGACATCAACCACTACATAATGTATCCTGTACAGGTCATAAACATCAACCACTACATAATGTAACCTGTACAGGTCCTAAACATCAACCACTACATAATGTAACCTGTACAGGTCCTAAACATCAACCACTACATAATGTATCCTGTACAGGTCCTAAACATCAACCACTACATAATGTATCCTGTACAGGTCCTAAACATCAACCACTACATAATGTATCCTGTACAGGTCCTAAACATCAACCACAACATAATGTAACCTGTACAGGTCCTAAACATCAACCACTACATAATGTATCCTGTACAGGTCCTAAACATCAACCACTACATAATGTAACCTGTACAGGTCCTAAACATCAACCACCACATAATGTATCCTGTACAGGTCCTAAACATCAACCACTACTTAATGTATCCTGTACAGGTCCTAAACATCAACCACTAGATAAAGTAACCTGTGCTGGTCCTAAACATCAACCACTACATAAAGTAACCCCTACTGGTCGTAAACATCAACCACTACATAATCTATCCTGTATAGGTCCTAGACATCAACCACTACATAATGTATCCTGTACAGGTCCTAAACATCAACCACTACATAATGTATCCTGTACAGGTCATAAACATCAACCACTACATAATGTAACCTCTACAGGTCCTAAACATCAACCACTACATAATGTAACCTGTACAGGTCCTAAACATCAACCACTACATAATGTATCCTGTACAGGTCCTAAACATCAACCACGACATAATGTATCCTGTACAGGTCCTAAACATCAACCACTACATAATGTATCCTGTACAGGTCCTAAACATCAACCACTACATAATGTATCCTGTATAGGTCCTAAACATCAACCACTTCATAAAGTAACCTGTACTGGTCCTAAACATCAACCACTATATAAAGTAACCTGTACAGGTCCTAAACATCACATCAACCACTATATAATGTATCCTGTACAGGTCCTAAACATCAACCACGACATAATGTATCCTGAACAGGTCCTAAACATCAACCACTACATAATGTATCCTGTACAGGTCCTAAACATCAATACTACATAATGTATCCTGTACAGGTCCTAAACATCAACCACTACATAATGTATCCTGTACAGGTCCTAAACATCAATACTACATAATGTATCCTGTACAGGTCCTAAACATCAACCACTACATAATGTATCCTGTACAGGTCCTAAACATCAATACTACATAATGTATCCTGTACAGGTCCTAAACATCAACCACTACATAATGTATCCTGTACAGGTCCTAAACATCACATCACCCACTACATAATGTATCCTGTACAGGTCCTAAACATCAACCACTACATAATGTATCCTGTACAGGTCCTAAACATCAACCACTACATAATGTAACCTGTACAGGTCCTAAACATCAACCACTACATAATGAATCCTATACAGGTCCTAAACATCAACCACTACATAATGTATCCTGTACAGGTCCTAAACATCACATCAACCACTATATAATGTATCCTGTACAGGTCCTAAACATCAACCACTACATAAAGTAACCTGTACTGGTCCTAAACATCAACCACTATATAAAGTAACCTGTACAGGTCCTAAACATCACATCAACCACTATGTAATGTATCCTGTACAGGTCCTAAACATCAACCACTACATAATGTATCCTGTACAGTTCCTAAACATCAACCACTACATAATGTATCCTGTACAGGTCCTAAACATCAACCACGACATAATGTATCCTGAACAGGTCCTAAACATCAACCACTACATAATGTATCCTGTACAGGTCCTAAACATCAATACTACATAATGTATCCTTTACAGGTCCTAAACATCAACCACTACATAATGTAACCTGTACAGGTCCTAAATATCAACCACTACATAATGTATCCTGTACAGGTCCTAAACATCAACCACTACATAATGTATCCTGTACAGGTCCTAAACATCACATCAACCACTATATAATGTATCCTGTACAGGTCCTAAACATCAACCACTACATAATCAAATTTATTTTTTATATAGCCCTTCGTACATCAGCTGATATTCTCAAAGTGCTGTACAGAAACCCAGCCTAAAACCCCAAACAGCAAGCAAAGCATGTGAAAGAAGCACGGTGGCTAGGAAAAACTCCCTAGGAAAAACTCCCTAGAAAGGCCAAAAACCTAGGAAGAAACCTAGAGAGGAACCAGGCTATGAGGGGTGGCCAGTCCTCTTCTGGCTGTGCAGGGTGGATATTAAAACAGAACATGGTCAAAATGTTAAAATGTTAAAATGTTCATAAATGACCAGCATGGTCAAATAATAATAATCATAGTAGTTGTCGAGGGTGCAACAAGCACGTCCGGTGAACAGGTCAGGGTTCCATAGCCGCAGGCAGAACAGTTGAAACTGGAGCAGCAGCACGGCCAGGTGGACTGGGGACAGCAAGGAGTCATCATACCAGGTAGTCCTGAGGCATGGTCCTAGGGCTCAGGTCCTCCGAGAGAAAGACAGAAAGAGAGAAAGAGAGAATTAGAGAGAGCATATTTAAATACACACAGGACACCGGATAAGACAAGAGAAATACTCCAGATGTAACAGACTGACCCTAGCCCCCCGACACATAAACTACTGCAGCATAAATACTGGAGGCTGAGACAGGAGGGATCAGAAGACACTGTGGCCCCATCCGATGATACCCCGGACAGGGCCAAACAGGCAGGATATAACCCCACCCACTTTGCCAAAGCACAGCCCCCACACCACTAGAGGGATGTCTCCAACCACCAACTTACCGTCCTAAGACAAGGCCGAGTATAGCCCACAACGATCTCCGCCATGGCACAACCCAAGGGGGGGGCGCCAACCCAGACAGGAAGACCACGTCAGTGACTCAACCCACTCAAGTGACGCACCCCTCCCATGGACGGCATGGAAGAACACCAGTAGGCCAGTGACTCAGCCTCTGTAAAAGGGTTAGAGGCAGAGAATCCCAGTGGAAAGAGGGGAACCGGCAAGGCAGAGACAGCAAGGGCGGTTCGTTGCTCCAGCCTTTCCGTTCACCTTCACACTCCTGGGCCAGACTATACTTAATCATAGGACCTACTGAAGAGATAAGTCTTCAGTAAAGACTTAAAGGTTGAGACTGAGTCTGCGTCTCTCACATTGGTAGGCAGACCATTCCATAAAAATGGAGCTCTATAGGAGAAAGCCCTACCTCCAGCCGTTTGCTTAGAAATTCTAGGGACAATTAGGAGGCCTGCGTCTTGTGACCGTAGCGTACGTGTAGGTATGTACGGCAGGACCAAATCGGAAAGATAGGTAGGAGCAAGCCCATGTAATGCTTTGTAGGTTAGCAGTAAAACCTTGAAATCAGCCCTTGCCTTAACAGGAAGCCAGTGTAGGGAGGCTAACACTGGAGTAATATGATCAAATTTTTTGGTTCTAGTCAGGATTCTAGCAGCCGTATTTAGCACTAACTGAAGTTTATTTAGTGCTTTATCCGGGTAGCCGGAAAGTAGAGCATTGCAGTAGTCCAGCCTAGAAGTAACAAAAGCATGGATTAATTTTTCTGGCGTCATTTTTGGACAGAAAATTTCTGATTTTTGCAATGTTACGTAGATGGAAAAAAGCTGTCCTTGAAACAGTCTTGATATGTTCTTCAAAAGAGAGATCAGGGTCCAGAGTAACGCCGAGGTCCTTCACAGTTTTATTTGAGACGACTGTACAACCATCCAGATTAATTGTCAGATTCAACAGAAGATCTCTTTGTTTCTTGGGACCTAGAACAAGCATCTCTGTTTTGTCCGAGTTTAAAAGTAGAAAGTTTGCAGCCATCCACTTCTTTATGTATCCTGTTTGCAGCCATCCACATAATGTATCCTGTACTGGTCCTAAACATCAACCACTATATAAAGTAACCTGTACAGGTCCTAAACATCACATCAACCACTATGTAATGTATCCTGTACAGGTCCTAAACATCAACCACTACATAATGTATCCTGTACAGGTCCTAAACATCAACCACTACATAATGTATCCTGTATAGGTCCTAGACATCAACCACTACATAATGTATCCTGTACAGGTCCTAAATATCAACCACGACATAATGTATCCTGAACAGGTCCTAAACATCAACCACTACATAATGTATCCTGTACAGGTCCTAAACATCAATACTACATAATGTATCCTGTACAGGTCCTAAACATCAACCACTACATAATGTATCCTGTACAGGTCCTAAACATCAATGCTACATAATGTATCCTGTACAGGTCCTAAACATCAACCACTACATAATGTATCCTGTACAGGTCCTAAACATCAATACTACATAATGTATCCTGTACAGGTCCTAAACATCAACCACTACATAATGTATCCTGTACAGGTCCTAAACATCAATACTACATAATGTATCCTGTACAGGTCCTAAACATCAACCACTACATAATGTATCCTGTACAGGTCCTAAACTTCACATCACCCACTACATAATGTATCCTGTACAGGTCCTAAACATCAACCACTACATAATGTATCCTGTACAGGTCCTAAACATCACATCAACCACTATATAATGTATCCTGTACAGGTCCTAAATATCAACCACTACATAATGTATCCTGTACAGGTCCTAAACATCAACCACTACATAAAGTAACCTGTACTGGTCCTAAACATCAACCACTATATAAAGTAACCTGTACAGGTCCTAAACATCACATCAACCACTATGTAATGTATCCTGTACAGGTCCTAAACATCAACCACTACATAATGTATCCTGTACAGGTCCTAAACATCAACCACTACATAATGTATCCTGTATAGGTCCTAGACATCAACCACTACATAATGTATCCTGTACAGGTCCTAAACATCAACCACTACATAATGTATCCTGTACAGGTCCTAAACATCAACCACGACATAATGTAACCTGTACTGGTCCTAAACATCAACCACTACATAATGTATCCTGTACAGGTCCTAAACATCACACCACTACATAATGTATCCTGAACAGGTCCTAAACATCAACCACTACATAATGTGTCCTGTACAGGTCCTAAACATCAACTACAACATAATGTAACCTGTACAGGTCCTAAACATCAACCACCACATAATGTATCCTGTACAGGTCCTAAACATCAACCACTACATAATGTATCCTGTACAGGTCCTAAACATCACACAACCACGACATAATGTATCCTGTACATGTCCTAAACATCACATCAACCACGACATAATGTATCCTGAACAGGTCCTAAACATCAACCACTACATAATGTATCCTGTACAGGTCCTAAACATCACATCAACCACTATATTATGTATCCTGTACAGGTCCTAAACATCAACCACTACATAATGTATCCTGTACAGGTCCTAAACATCAACCACTACATAATGTATCCTGTACAGGTCCGAAACATCAACCACTACATAAAGTAACCTGTACTGGTCCTAAACATCAACCACTACATAAAGTAACCTCTACTGGTCGTAAACATCAACCACTACATAATCTATCCTGTATAGGTCCTAGACATCAACCACTACATAATGTATCCTGTACAGGTCATAAACATCAACCACTACATAATGTAACCTGTACAGGTCCTAAACATCAACCACTACATAATGTAACCTGTACAGGTCCTAAACATCAACCACTACATAATGTATCCTGTACAGGTCCTAAACATCAACCACTACATAATGTATCCTTTACAGGTCCTAAACATCAATACTACAAAATGTATCCTGTACAGGTCCTAAACATCACATCAACCACTATATAATGTATCCTGTACAGGTCCTAAACATCAACCACTACATAATGTATCCTGTATAGGTCCTAGACATCAACCACTACATAATGTATCCTGTACAGGTCCTAAATATCAACCACTACATAATGTATCCTGTACAGGTCCTAAACATCAACCACTACATAATGTATCCTGTACAGGTCCTAAACATCAACCACTACATAATGTATCCTGTACAGGTCCTAAACATCAACCACTACATAAAGTAACCTGTACTGGTCCTAAACATCAACCACTATATAAAGTAACCTGTACAGGTCCTAAACATCACATCAACCACTATGTAATGTATCCTGTACAGGTCCTAAACATCAACCACTACATAATATATCCTGTACAGGTCCTAAACATCAACCACTACATAATGTATCCTGTATAGGTCCTAGACATCAACCACTACATAATGTATCCTGTACAGGTCCTAAATATCAACCACTACATAATGTATCCTGTACAGGTCCTAAACATCAACCACTACATAATGTATCCTGTACAGGTCCTAAACATCAACCACTACATAATGTATCCTGTACAGGTCCTAAACATCACATCACCCACTACATAATGTATCCTGTACAGGTCCTAAACATCAACCACGACATAATGTATCCTGAACAGGTCCTAAACATCAACCACTACATAATGTATCCTGTACAGGTCCTAAACATCAATACTACATAATGTATCCTGTACAGGTCCTAACCATCAACCACTACATAATGTATCCTGTACAGGTCCTAAACATCAATACTACATAATGTATCCTGTACAGGTCCTAAACATCAACCACTACATAATGTATCCTGTACAGGTCCTAAACATCAATACTACATAATGTATCCTGTACAGGTCCTAAACATCAACCACTACATAATGTATCCTGTACAGGTCCTAAACATCACATCACCCACTACATAATGTATCCTGTACAGGTCCTAAACATCAACCACTACATAATGTATCCTGTACAGGTCCTAAACATCAACCACTACATAATGTATCCTGTACAGGTCCTAAACATCACATCAACCACTATATAATGTATCCTGTACAGATCCTAAATATCAACCACTACATAATGTATCCTGTACAGGTCCTAAACATCAACCACTACATAAAGTAATCTGTACTGGTCATAAACATCAACCACTATATAAAGTAACCTGTACAGGTCCTAAACATCACATCAACCACTATGTAATGTATCCTGTACAGGTCCTAAACATCAACCACTACATAATGTATCCTGTACAGGTCCTAAACATCAACCACTACATAATGTATCCTGTATAGGTCCTAGACATCAACCACTATATAATGTATCCTGTACAGGTCCTAAACATCAACCAATACATAATGTATCCTGTACAGGTCCTAAACATCAACCACTACATAATGTATCCTGTACAGGTCCTAAACATCAACCACTCCATAAAGTAACCTGTACTGGTCCTAAACATCAACCACTATATAAAGTAACCTGTAGAGGTCCTAAACATCACATCAACCACTATGTAATGTATCCTGTACAGGTCCTAAACATCAACCACTACATAATGTATCCTGTATAGGTCCTAGACATCAACCACTACATAATGTATCCTGTACAGGTCCTAAATATCAACCACTACATAATGTATCCTGTTCTGGGTCCTAAACATCAACCACTACATAATGTATCCTGTACAGGTCCTAAACATCACATCACCCACTACATAATGTATCCTGTACAGGTCATAAACATCAACCACTACATAATGTATCCTGTACAGGTCCTAAACATCAACCACAACATAATGTAACCTGTACAGGTCCTAAACATCACATCAAACACTACATAATGTATCCTGTACAGGTCCTAAACATCAACCACTACATATTGAATCCTGTACAGGTCCTAAACATCAACCACTACATAATGTATCCTGTACAGGTCCTAAACATCAACCACTACATAATGTATCCTGTACAGGTCCTAAACATCAACCACTACATAATGTATCCTGTACAGGTCCTAAACATCAACCACTACATAATGTGTCCTGTACAGGTCCTAAACATCAATCACTACATAATGTATCCTGAACAGGTCCTTAACATCACATCAACCACTATATAATGTATCCTGTACAGGTCCTAAACATCAACCACTACATAATGTATCCTGTACAGGTCCTAAACATCAACCACTTCATAAAGTAACCTGTACAGGTCCTAAACATCACATCAACCACTATATAATGTATCCTGTACAGGTCCTAAACATCAACCACTACATAATGTATCCTGTACAGGTCCTAAACATCAACCACGACATAATGTATCCTGAACAGGTCCTTAACATCACATCAACCACTATATAATGTATCCTGTACAGGTCCTAAACATCAACCACTACATAATGTATCCTGTACAGGTCCTAAACATCAACCACTATATAAAGTAACCTGTACAGGTCCTAAACATCACATCAACCACTATATAATGTATCCTGTACAGGTCCTAAACATCAACCACTACATAATGTATCCTGTACAGGTCCTAAACATCAACCACGACATAATGTATCCTGAACAGGTCCTAAACATCAACCACTACATAATGTATCCTGTACAGGTCCTAAACATCAATACTACATAATGTATCCTGTACAGGTCCTAAACATCAACCACTACATAATGTATCCTGTACAGGTCCTAAACATCAATACTACATAATGTATCCTGTACAGGTCCTAAACATCAACCACTACATAATGTATCCTGTACAGGTCCTAAACATCAATACTACATAATGTATCCTGTACAGGTCCTAAACATCAACCACTACATAATGTATCCTGTACAGGTCCTAAACATCACATCACCCACTACATAATGTATCCTGTACAGGTCCTAAACATCAACCACTACATAATGTATCCTGTACAGGTCCTAAACATCAACCACTACATAATGTATCCTGTACAGGTCCTAAACATCACATCAACCACTATATAATGTATCCTGTACAGGTCCTAAATATCAACCACTACATAATGTATCCTGTACAGGTCCTAAACATCAACCAATACATAAAGTAACCTGTACTGGTCCTAAACATCAACCACTACATAATGTATCCTGTATAGGTCCTAGACATCAACCACTACATAATGTATCCTGTACAGGTCCTAAACATCACATCAACCACTATGTAATGTATCCTGTACAGGTCCTAAACATCAACCACTACATAATGTATCCTGTACAGGTCCTAAACATCAACCACTACATAATGTATCCTGTATAGGTCCTAGACATCAACCACTACATAATGTATCCTGTACAGGTCCTAAATATCAACCACTACATAATGTATCCTGTACAGGTCCTAAACATCAACCACTACATAATGTAACCTGTACAGGTCCTAAACATCACATCAACCACTACATAATGTAACCTGTACAGGTCCTAAACATCAACCACTACATAAAGTAACCTGTACTGGTCCTAAACATCAACCACTATATAAAGTAACCTGTACAGGTCCTAAACATCACATCAACCACTATATAATGTATCCTGTACAGGTCCTAAACATCAACCACTACATAATGTATCCTGTATAGGTCCTAGACATCAACCATAACATAATGTATCCTGTACAGGTCCTAAACATCAACCACTACATAATGTAACCTGAACAGGTCCTAAACATCAACCACTACATAATGTATCCTGTACAGGTCCTAAACATCAACCACTACATAATGTATCCTGTACAGGTCCTAAACATCAACCACTACAAAATGTATCCTGTACAGGTCCTAAACATCACATCAACCACTATATAATGTATCCTGTACAGGTCCTAAACATCAACCACTACATAATGTATCCTGTACAGGTCCTAAACATCAACCACTACAAAATGTATCCTGTACAGGTCCTAAACATCACATCAACCACTATATAATGTATCCTGTACAGGTCCTAAACATCAACCACTACATAATGTATCCTGTACAGGTCCTAAACATCAATCACTACATAATGTATCCTGAACAGGTCCTAAACATCACATCAACCACTATATAATGTATCCTGTACAGGTCCTAAACATCAACCACTACATAATGTATCCTGTACAGGTCCTAAACATCAACCACTACTTAATGTATCCTGTACAGGTCCTAAACATCAACCACTATATAAAGTAACCTGTACAGGTCCTAAACATCACATCAACCACTATATAATGTATCCTGAACAGGTCCTAAACATCAACTACAACATAATGTATCCTGTACAGGTCCTAAATATCAACCACTACATAATGTATCCTGTACAGGTCCTAAACATCAACCACTACATAATGTATCCTGTACAGGTCCGAAACATCAACCACTACATAAAGTAACCTGTACTGGTCCTAAACATCAACCACTACATAAAGTAACCTCTACTGGTCGTAAACATCAACCACTACATAATCTATCCTGTATAGGTCCTAGACATCAACCACTACATAATGTATCCTGTACAGGTCATAAACATCAACCACTACATAATGTAACCTGTACAGGTCCTAAACATCAACCACTACATAATGTAACCTGTACAGGTCCTAAACATCAACCACTACATAATGTATCCTGTACAGGTCCTAAACATCAACCACTACATAATGTATCCTGTACAGGTCCTAAACATCAACCACTACATAATGTATCCTGTACAGGTCCTAAACATCAACCACAACATAATGTAACCTGTACAGGTCCTAAACATCAACCACCACATAATGTATCCTGTACAGGTCCTAAACATCAACCACTACTTAATGTATCCTGTACAGGTCCTAAACATCAACCACTAGATAAAGTAACCTGTGCTGGTCCTAAACATCAACCACTACATAAAGTAACCCCTACTGGTCGTAAACATCAACCACTACATAATCTATCCTGTATAGGTCCTAGACATCAACCACTACATAATGTATCCTGTACAGGTCCTAAACATCAACCACTACATAATGTATCCTGTACAGGTCATAAACATCAACCACTACATAATGTAACCTCTACAGGTCCTAAACATCAACCACTACATAATGTAACCTGTACAGGTCCTAAACATCAACCACTACATAATGTATCCTGTACAGGTCCTAAACATCAACCACGACATAATGTATCCTGTACAGGTCCTAAACATCAACCACTACATAATGTATCCTGTACAGGTCCTAAACATCAACCACTACATAATGTATCCTGTATAGGTCCTAAACATCAACCACTACATAATGTATCCTGTACAGGTCCTAAACATCAACCACTACATAAAGTAACCTGTACTGGTCCTAAACATCAACCACTATATAAAGTAACCTGTACAGGTCCTAAACATCACATCAACCACTATATAATGTATCCTGTACAGGTCCTAAACATCAACCACTACATAATGTATCCTGTATAGGTCCTAGACATCAACCATAACATAATGTATCCTGTACAGGTCCTAAACATCAACCACTACATAATGTAACCTGAACAGGTCCTAAACATCAACCACTACATAATGTATCCTGTACAGGTCCTAAACATCAACCACGACATAATGTATCCTGAACAGGTCCTAAACATCAACCACTACATAATGTATCCTGTACAGGTCCTAAACATCAATACTACATAATGTATCCTGTACAGGTCCTAAACATCAACCACTACATAATGTATCCTGTACAGGTCCTAAACATCACATCACCCACTACATAATGTATCCTGTACAGGTCATAAACATCAACCACTACATAATGTATCCTGTACAGGTCCTAAACATCAACCACAACATAATGTAACCTGTACAGGTCCTAAACATCACATCAACCACTACATAATGTATCCTGTACAGGTCCTAAACATCAACCACTACATAATGAATCCTGTACAGGTCCTAAACATCAACCACTACATAATGAATCCTGTACAGGTCCTAAACATCAACCACTACATAATGTATCCTGTACAGGTCCTAAACATCAACCACTACATAATGTATCCTGTACAGGTCCTAAACATCAACCACTACATAATGTATCCTGTACAGGTCCTAAACATCAACCACTACATAATGTGTCCTGTACAGGTCCTAAACATCAATCACTACATAATGTATCCTGAACAGGTCCTAAACATCACATCAACCACTATATAATGTATCCTGTACAGGTCCTAAACATCAACCACTACATAATGTATCCTGTACAGGTCCTAAACATCAACCACTTCATAATGTAACCTGTACAGGTCCTAAACATCACATCAACCACTACATAATGTATCCTGTACAGGTCCTAAACATCAACCACTACATAATGAATCCTGTACAGGTCCTAAACATCAACCACTACATAATGTATCCTGTACAGGTCCTAAACATCAACCACTACATAATGTATCCTGTACAGGTCCTAAACATCAACCACTACATAATGTGTCCTGTACAGGTCCTAAACATCAATACTACATAATGTATCCTGTACAGGTCCTAAACATCAACCACTACATAATGTATCCTGTACAGGTCCTAAACGTCAATACTACATAATGTATCCTGTACAGGTCCTAAACATCAACCACTACATAATGTATCCTGTACAGGTCCTATACATCAATACTACATAATGTATCCTGTACAGGTCCTAAACATCAAACACTACATAATGTATCCTGTACAGGTCCTAAACATCAACCACTACATAATGTATCCTGTACAGGTCCTAAACATCACATCAACCACTATATAATGTATCCTGTACAGGTCCTAAATATCAACCACTACATAATGTATCCTGTACAGGTCCTAAACATCAACCACTATATAAAGTAACCTGTACAGGTCCTAAACATCACATCAACCACTATGTAATGTATCCTGTACAGGTCCTAAACATGAACCACTACATAATGTATCCTGTAAAGGTCCTAAACATCAACCACTACATAATGTATCCTGTATAGGTCCTAGACATCAACCACTACATAATGTATCCTGTACAGGTCCTAAATATCAACCACTACATAATGTATCCTGTACAGGTCCTAAACATCAACCACTACATAATGTAATCTGTACAGGTCCTAAACATCAACCACTACATAATGAATCCTGTACAGGTCCTAAACATCAACCACTACATAATGTATCCTGTACAGGTCCTAAACATCACATCAACCACTATATAATGTATCCTGTACAGGTCCTAAACATCAACCACTACATAATGTATCCTGTACAGGTCCTAAACATCAACCACTACATAAAGTAAGCTGTACTGGTCCTAAACATCAACCACTATATAATGTATCCTGTACAGGTCCTAAACATCAACCACAACATAATGTATCCTGAACAGGTCCTAAACATCAACCACTACATAATGTATCCTTTACAGGTCCTAAACATCAATACTACAAAATGTATCCTGTACAGGTCCTAAACATCACATCAACCACTATATAATGTATCCTGTACAGGTCCTAAACATCAACCACTACATAATGTATCCTGTATAGGTCCTAGACATCAACCACTACATAATGTATCCTGTACAGGTCCTAAATATCAACCACTACATAATGTATCCTGTACAGGTCCTAAACATCAACCACTACATAATGTATCCTGTACAGGTCCTAAACATCAACCACTACATAATGTATCCTGTACAGGTCCTAAACATCAACCACTACATAAAGTAACCTGTACTGGTCCTAAACATCAACCACTATATAAAGTAACCTGTACAGGTCCTAAACATCACATCAACCACTATGTAATGTATCCTGTACAGGTCCTAAACATCAACCACTACATAATGTATCCTGTACAGGTCCTAAACATCAACCACTACATAATGTATCCTGTATAGGTCCTAGACATCAACCACTACATAATGTATCCTGTACAGGTCCTAAATATCAACCACTACATAATGTATCCTGTACAGGTCCTAAACATCAACCACTACATAATGTATCCTGTACAGGTCCTAAACATCAACCACTACATAATGTATCCTGTACAGGTCCTAAACATCAACCACGACATAATGTATCCTGAACAGGTCCTAAACATCAACCACTACATAATGTATCCTTTACAGGTCCTAAACATCAATACTACAAAATGTATCCTGTACAGGTCCTAAACATCACATCAACCACTATATAATGTATCCTGTACAGGTCCTAAACATCAACCACTACATAATGTATCCTGTACAGGTCCTAAACATCAACCACTACAAAATGTATCCTGTACAGGTCCTAAACATCACATCAACCACTATATAATGTATCCTGTACAGGTCCTAAACATCAACCACTACATAATGTATCCTGTACAGGTCCTAAACATCAACCACTACAAAATGTATCCTGTACAGGTCCTAAACATCACATCAACCACTATATAATGTATCCTGTACAGGTCCTAAACATCAACCACTACATAATGTATCCTGTACAGGTCCTAAACATCAACCACTACATAATGTATCCTGTACAGGTCCTAAACATCAACCACTACATAATGTATCCTGTACAGGTCCTAAACATCAACCACTACATAATGTGTCCTGTACAGGTCCTAAACATCAATACTACATAATGTATCCTGTACAGGTCCTAAACATCAACCACTACATAATGTATCCTGTACAGGTCCTAAACGTCAATACTACATAATGTATCCTGTACAGGTCCTAAACATCAACCACTACATAATGTATCCTGTACAGGTCCTATACATCAATACTACATAATGTATCCTGTACAGGTCCTAAACATCAAACACTACATAATGTATCCTGTACAGGTCCTAAACATCAACCACTACATAATGTATCCTGTACAGGTCCTAAACATCACATCAACCACTATATAATGTATCCTGTACAGGTCCTAAATATCAACCACTACATAATGTATCCTGTACAGGTCCTAAACATCAACCACTATATAAAGTAACCTGTACAGGTCCTAAACATCACATCAACCACTATGTAATGTATCCTGTACAGGTCCTAAACATGAACCACTACATAATGTATCCTGTAAAGGTCCTAAACATCAACCACTACATAATGTATCCTGTATAGGTCCTAGACATCAACCACTACATAATGTATCCTGTACAGGTCCTAAATATCAACCACTACATAATGTATCCTGTACAGGTCCTAAACATCAACCACTACATAATGTAATCTGTACAGGTCCTAAACATCAACCACTACATAATGAATCCTGTACAGGTCCTAAACATCAACCACTACATAATGTATCCTGTACAGGTCCTAAACATCACATCAACCACTATATAATGTATCCTGTACAGGTCCTAAACATCAACCACTACATAATGTATCCTGTACAGGTCCTAAACATCAACCACTACATAAAGTAAGCTGTACTGGTCCTAAACATCAACCACTATATAATGTATCCTGTACAGGTCCTAAACATCAACCACAACATAATGTATCCTGAACAGGTCCTAAACATCAACCACTACATAATGTATCCTTTACAGGTCCTAAACATCAATACTACAAAATGTATCCTGTACAGGTCCTAAACATCACATCAACCACTATATAATGTATCCTGTACAGGTCCTAAACATCAACCACTACATAATGTATCCTGTATAGGTCCTAGACATCAACCACTACATAATGTATCCTGTACAGGTCCTAAATATCAACCACTACATAATGTATCCTGTACAGGTCCTAAACATCAACCACTACATAATGTATCCTGTACAGGTCCTAAACATCAACCACTACATAATGTATCCTGTACAGGTCCTAAACATCAACCACTACATAAAGTAACCTGTACTGGTCCTAAACATCAACCACTATATAAAGTAACCTGTACAGGTCCTAAACATCACATCAACCACTATGTAATGTATCCTGTACAGGTCCTAAACATCAACCACTACATAATGTATCCTGTACAGGTCCTAAACATCAACCACTACATAATGTATCCTGTATAGGTCCTAGACATCAACCACAACATAATGTATCCTGTACAGGTCCTAAATATCAACCACTACATAATGTATCCTGTACAGGTCCTAAACATCAACCACTACATAATGTATCCTGTACAGGTCCTAAACATCAACCACTACATAATGTATCCTGTACAGGTCCTAAACATCAACCACGACATAATGTATCCTGAACAGGTCCTAAACATCAACCACTACATAATGTATCCTTTACAGGTCCTAAACATCAATACTACAAAATGTATCCTGTACAGGTCCTAAACATCACATCAACCACTATATAATGTATCCTGTACAGGTCCTAAACATCAACCACTACATAATGTATCCTGTACAGGTCCTAAACATCAACCACTACAAAATGTATCCTGTACAGGTCCTAAACATCACATCAACCACTATATAATGTATCCTGTACAGGTCCTAAACATCAACCACTACATAATGTATCCTGTACAGGTCCTAAACATCAACCACTACAAAATGTATCCTGTACAGGTCCTAAACATCACATCAACCACTATATAATGTATCCTGTACAGGTCCTAAACATCAACCACTACATAATGTATCCTGTACAGGTCCTAAACATCAACCACTACATAAAGTAACCTGTACTGGTCCTAAACATCAACCACTATATAAAGTAACCTGTACAGGTCCTAAACATCACATCAACCACTATGTAATGTATCCTGTACAGGTCCTAAACATCAACCACTACATAATGTATCCTGTACAGGTCCTAAACATCAACCACTACATAATGTATCCTGTATAGGTCCTAGACATCAACCACTACATAATGTATCCTGTACAGGTCCTAAATATCAACCACTACATAATGTATCCTGTACAGGTCCTAAACATCAACCACTACATAATGTATCCTGTACAGGTCCTAAACATCAACCACTACATAATGTATCCTGTACAGGTCCTAAACATCAACCACTACATAATGTATCCTGTACAGGTCCTAAACATCAATCACTACATAATGTATCCTGAACAGGTCCTAAACATCACATCAACCACTATATAATGTATCCTGTACAGGTCCTAAACATCAACCACTACATAATGTATCCTGTACAGGTCCTAAACATCAACCACTTCATAAAGTAACCTGTACTGGTCCTAAACATCAACCACTATATAAAGTAACCTGTACAGGTCCTAAACATCACATCAACCACTATATAATGTATCCTGTACAGGTCCTAAACATCAACCACTACATAATGTATCCTGTACAGGTCCTAAACATCAACCACGACATAATGTATCCTGAACAGGTCCTAAACATCAACCACTACATAATGTATCCTGTACAGGTCCTAAACATCAATACTACATAATGTATCCTGTACAGGTCCTAACCATCAACCACTACATAATGTATCCTGTACAGGTCCTAAACATCAATACTACATAATGTATCCTGTACAGGTCCTAAACATCAACCACTACATAATGTATCCTGTACAGGTCCTAAACATCAATACTACATAATGTATCCTGTACAGGTCCTAAACATCAACCACTACATAATGTATCCTGTACAGGTCCTAAACATCACATCACCCACTACATAATGTATCCTGTACAGGTCCTAAACATCAACCACTACATAATGTATCCTGTACAGGTCCTAAACATCAACCACTACATAATGTATCCTGTACAGGTCCTAAACATCACATCAACCACTATATAATGTATCCTGTACAGATCCTAAATATCAACCACTACATAATGTATCCTGTACAGGTCCTAAACATCAACCACTACATAAAGTAATCTGTACTGGTCATAAACATCAACCACTATATAAAGTAACCTGTACAGGTCCTAAACATCACATCAACCACTATGTAATGTATCCTGTACAGGTCCTAAACATCAACCACTACATAATGTATCCTGTACAGGTCCTAAACATCAACCACTACATAATGTATCCTGTATAGGTCCTAGACATCAACCACTATATAATGTATCCTGTACAGGTCCTAAACATCAACCAATACATAATGTATCCTGTACAGGTCCTAAACATCAACCACTACATAATGTATCCTGTACAGGTCCTAAACATCAACCACTCCATAAAGTAACCTGTACTGGTCCTAAACATCAACCACTATATAAAGTAACCTGTAGAGGTCCTAAACATCACATCAACCACTATGTAATGTATCCTGTACAGGTCCTAAACATCAACCACTACATAATGTATCCTGTATAGGTCCTAGACATCAACCACTACATAATGTATCCTGTACAGGTCCTAAATATCAACCACTACATAATGTATCCTGTTCTGGGTCCTAAACATCAACCACTACATAATGTATCCTGTACAGGTCCTAAACATCAACCACTACATAATGAATCCTGTACAGGTCCTAAACATCAACCACTACATAATGTATCCTGTACAGGTCCTAAACATCAATACTACATAATGTATCCTGTACAGGTCCTAAACATCAACCACTACATAATGTATCCTGTACAGGTCCTAAACATCACATCACCCACTACATAATGTATCCTGTACAGGTCCTAAACATCAACCACTACATAATGTATCCTGTACAGGTCCTAAACATCAACCACTACATAATGTATCCTGTACAGGTCCTAAACATCACATCAACCACTATATAATGTATCCTGTACAGATCCTAAATATCAACCACTACATAATGTATCCTGTACAGGTCCTAAACATCAACCACTACATAAAGTAATCTGTACTGGTCATAAACATCAACCACTATATAAAGTAACCTGTACAGGTCCTAAACATCACATCAACCACTATGTAATGTATCCTGTACAGGTCCTAAACATCAACCACTACATAATGTATCCTGTACAGGTCCTAAACATCAACCACTACATAATGTATCCTGTATAGGTCCTAGACATCAACCACTATATAATGTATCCTGTACAGGTCCTAAACATCAACCAATACATAATGTATCCTGTACAGGTCCTAAACATCAACCACTACATAATGTATCCTGTACAGGTCCTAAACATCAACCACTCCATAAAGTAACCTGTACTGGTCCTAAACATCAACCACTATATAAAGTAACCTGTAGAGGTCCTAAACATCACATCAACCACTATGTAATGTATCCTGTACAGGTCCTAAACATCAACCACTACATAATGTATCCTGTATAGGTCCTAGACATCAACCACTACATAATGTATCCTGTACAGGTCCTAAATATCAACCACTACATAATGTATCCTGTTCTGGGTCCTAAACATCAACCACTACATAATGTATCCTGTACAGGTCCTAAACATCAACCACTACATAATGAATCCTGTACAGGTCCTAAACATCAACCACTACATAATGTATCCTGTACAGGTCCTAAACATGACATCAACCACGACATAATGTATCCTGAACAGGACCTAAACATCAACCACTACATAATGTATCCTGTACAGGTCCTAAACATCAATACTACATAATGTATCCTGTACAGGTCCTAAACATCAACCACTACATAATGTATCCTGTATAGGTCCTAAACATCAACCACTACATAATGTAACCTCTACAGGTCCTAAACATCAACCACTACATAATGTATCCTGTACAGGTCCTAAACATCAACCACTACATAATGTATCTTGTACAGGTCCTAAACATCAACCACTACATAATGTATCCTGTACAGGTACTAAACATCAACCACCTCATAATGTAACCTGTACAGGTCCTAAACATCAACCACTACATAATGTATCCTGTACAGGTCCAAAACATCAACCACTACATAATGTATCCTGTACAGGTCCTAAACATCAACCACTACATAATGTATCCTGAACAGGTCCTAAACATCAACCACTACATAATGTAACCTGTACAGGTCCTAAACATCAACCACTACATAATGTAACCTGTACAGGTCCTAAACATCAACCACTACATAATGTATCCTGTACAGGTCCTAAACATCACATCAACCACTATATAATGTATCCTGTACAGGTCCTAAACATCAACCACTACATAATGTATCCTGTACAGGTCCTAAACATCAACCACTACATAATGTATCCTGTACAGGTCGTAAACATCAACCACTACATAATGTATCCTGTACAGGTCCTAAACATCACATCAACCACTATATAATGTATCCTGTACAGGTCCTAAACATCAACCACTACATAATGTATCCTGTACAGGTCCTAAACATCAACCACTACATAATGTATCCTGAACAGGTCCTAAACATCAACCACTACATAATGTAACCTGTAAAGGTCCTAAACATCAACCACTACATAATGTATCCTGTACAGGTCCTAAACATCACATCAACCACGACATAATGTATCCTGTACAGGTCCTAAACATCAACCACTACATAATGTATCCAGTACAGGTCCTAAACATCACATCAACCACTATATAATGTATCCTGTAATAATGATTAGACTCTTGGTAACGGAGGGCCATCCTCAACATCATTAGACTCTTGGTAACGGAGGGCCATCCTCAACATCATCAGACTCTTGGTAAAGGAGGGCCATCCTCAACATCACTAGACTCTTGGTAACGGAGGGCCATCCGCAACATCAGACTCTTGGTAATTGAGGGCCATCCTCAACATCAGACTCTTGGTAACGGAGGGCCATCCTCAACATCATCAGACTCTTGGTAACGGAGGGCCATCCTCAACATCATCAGACTCTTGGTAACGGAGGGCCATCCTCAACATCAGACTCTTGGTAACGGAGGGCCATCCTCATCATCAGAATCTTGGTAACGAAGGGCAATCCTCAACATCATCAGACTCTTAGTAAAGGAGGGCCATCCTCAACATCATCAGACTCTTGGTGACTGAGGGCCATCCTCAACATCATCAGACTCTTGTTAACGGAGGGCCATCCTCAGCATAATCAGACTCTTGGTAACGGAGGGCCATCTTCAACATCATCAGACTCTTGGTAACGGAGGGCCATCCTCAACATCATCAGACTCTTGGTAACGGAGGGCCATCCTCAACATCAGACTCATGGTAACGGAGGGCCATCCCCAACATCATCAGTCTCTTTGTAACTGAAGGCCATCCTCAACATTTTAGACTCTTGGTAACGGAGGGCCATCCTCAACATCAGACTCTTGGTAACTGAGGGCCATCCTCAACATCAGACTCTTGGTAACGGAGGGCCATCCTCATCATCAGACTCTTGGTAACGGAGGGCAATCCTCAACATCATCAGACTCTTGGTAACGGAGAGCCATCTTCACCATCATCAGACTCTTGGTAACGGAGGGCCATCCTCAACATCAGAGTCTTGGTTAACGGAGGGCCATCCTCAACATCATTGGACTCTTGGTAACGGAGGGCCATCCTCAACATCATCAGACTCTTGGTAACGGAGGGCCATCCTCAACATCAGACTCTTGGTAACGGAGGTTCATCTGAGGCTTGGTAACGGAGGGCCATCCTCAACATCAGACTCTTGGTACCGGAGGGCCATCCTCATCATCAGACTCTTGGTAACGGAGGGCAATCCTCATCATCATCAGACTCTTGGTAACGGAGGGCCATCCTCAACATCATCAGACTCTTGGTAACGGAGGGCCATCCTCAACATTATCAAACTCTTTGTAACGGAGGGCCATCCTCAACATCATCAGACTCTTGGTAACGGAGGGCCATCCTCAACATCATCAGACTCTTGGTAACGGAGGGCCATCCTCAACATCAGACGCTTGGTAACGGAGGGCCATCCTCAACATCAGACTCTTGGTAACGGAGGTTCATCAGACGCTTGGTATCGGAGGGCCATCCTCAACATCAGACTCTTGGTACCGGAGGGCCATCCTCAACATCAGACTCTTGGTAATGGAGGGCCATCCTCAACATCATCAGACTCTTGGTAACGGAGGGCCATCCTCAACATCATCAGACTCTTGGTAACGGAGGGCCATCCTCATCATCAGACTATTGGTAACGGAGGGCCATCCTCAACATCATCAGACTCTTGGTAATGGATGGCAATCCTCAACATCAGTCTCTTGGTAACGGAGGGCCATCCTCAACATGATTAGACTCTTGGTAACGGAGGGCCATCCTCAACATCAGACTCTTGGTAATGGAGGGCCATCCTCAACATCATTAGACTCTTGGTAACGGAGGGCCATCCTCAACATCATCAGACTCTTGGTAACGGAGGGCCATCCTCAACATCATCAGACTCTTGGTAACGGAGGGACATCCTCAACATTTTAGACTCTTGGTAACGGAGGGCCATCCTCAACATCATCAGACTCTTGGTAAAGGAGGGCCATCCTCAACCTCAGACTCTTGGTAACGGAGGGCCATCCTCAACATCATCAGACTCTTGGTAACGGAGGGCCATCCTCAACATCATTAGACTCTTGGTAACGGAGGGCCATCCTCAACATCAGACTCTTGGTAACGGAGGGCCATCCTCATCAACATCAGACTCTTGGTAACGGAGGGCCATCCTCATCATCATCAGACTCTTGGTAACGGAGGGCCATCCTCAACATCATCAGACTCTTGGTAACGGAGGGCCATCCTCAACATCATCAGACTCTTGGTAACGGAGGGCCATCCTCAACATCAGACTCTTGGTAATGGAGGGCCATCCTCAACATCATCAGACTCTTGGTAACGGAGGGCCATCCTCAACATCATCAGACCCTTGGTAACGGGAGGGCCATCCTCAACATCATCAGACTCTTGGTAACGGAGGGCCATCCTCAACATCATCAGACTCTTGGTAAAGGAGGGCCATCCTCAACATCATCAGACTCTTGGTAACAGAGGGCCATCCTCAACATCAGACTCTTGGTAACGGAGGGCCATCCTCAACATCAGACTCTTGGTACCGGAGGGCCATCCTCAACATCAGACTCTTGGTAACGGAGGGCCATCCTCAACATCATTAGACTCTTGGTAACGGAGGGCCATCCTCAACATCAAAGGACTCTTGGTAATGGAGGGCCATCCTCAACATCATCAGACTCTTGGTAACGGAGGGCCATCCTCAACATCATCAGACTCTTGGTAACTGAGGGCCATCCTCAACATCATCAGACTCTTGGTAGCAGAGGGCCATCCTCAACATCATCAGACTCTTGGTAACGGAGGGCCATCCTCAACATCATCAGACTCTTGGTAACGGAGGGCCATCCTCAACATCATCAGACTCTTGGTAACGGAGGGCAGTCCTCAACATCAGACTCTTGGTAACGGAGGGCCATCCTCAATATCAGACTCTTGGTAACGGAGGGCCATCCTCAACATCAGACTCTTGGTAACAGAGGGCCATCCTCAACATCATCTGACTCTTGGAAACGGAGGGCCATCCTCAACATCATCAGACTCTTGGTAACGGAGGGCCATCCTCAACATCATCAGACTCTTGGTAACGGAGGGCCATCCTCAACATCAGACTCTTGGTAACGGAGGGCCATCCTCATCATCAGACTATTGGTAACGGAGGGCCATCCTCAACATAAGACTCTTGGTAATGGAGGGCCATCCTCAACATCATCAGACTCTTGGTAACAGAGGGCCATCCTCAACATCAGACTCTTGGTAACGGAGGGCCATCCTCAACATCAGACTCTTGGTACCGGAGGGCCATCCTCAACATCAGACTCTTGGTAACGGAGGGCCATCCTCAACATCAGACTCTTGGTAACGGAGGGCCATCCTCAACATCATCAGACTCTTGGTAACGGAGGGCCATCCTCAACATCATCAGACTCTTGGTAACGGAGGGCCATCCTCAACATCATCAGACTCTTGGTAACGGGAGGGCCATCCTCAACATCATCAGACTCTTGGTAACGGAGGGACATCCTCAACATTATCAGACTCTTGGTAACGGAGGGCTATCCTCAACATCATCAGACTCTTGGTAACAGAGGGCCATCCTCAACATCAGACTCTTGGTACCGGAGGGCCATCCTCAACATCAGACTCTTGGTAACGGAGGGCCATCCTCAACATCAGACTCTTGGTAACGGAGGGCCATCCTCAACATCAGACTCTTGGTAACGGAGGGCCATCCTCAACATCATTAGACTCTTGGTAACGGAGGGCCATCCTCAACATCATCAGACTCTTGGTAACGGACGGCCATCCTCAACATCAGACTCTTGGTAACGGAGGGCCATCCTCAACATCAGACTCTTGGTACCGGAGGGCCATCCTCAACATCAGACTCTTGGTAACGGAGGGCCATCCTCAACATCAGACTCTTGGTAACGGAGGGCCATCCTCAACATCATCAGACTCTTGGTAATGGAGGGCCATCCTCAACATCATCAGACTCTTGGTAACGGAGGGCCATCCTCAACATCATTAGATTCTTGGTAACGGCGGGCCATCCTCAACATCAGACTCTTGGTAACGGAGGGCCATCCTCATCATCATCAGACTCTTGGTAACGGAGGGCCATCCTCAACATCATCAGACTCTTGGTAACGGAGGGCCATCCTCAACATCATCAGACTCTTGGTAACGGAGGGCCATCCTCAACATCAGACTCTTGGTAATGGAGGGCCATCCTCAACATCATCAGACTCTTGGTAACGGAGGGCCATCCTCAACATCATCAGACTCTTGGTAACGGGAGGGCCATCCTCAACATCATCAGACTCTTGGTAACGGAGGGCCATCCTCAACATCATCAGACTCTTGGTAACGGAGGGCTATCCTCAACATCATCAGACTCTTGGTAACAGAGGGCCATCCTCAACATCAGACTCTTGGTAACGGAGGGCCATCCTCAACATCAGACTCTTGGTACCGGAGGGCCATCCTCAACATCATTAGACTCTTGGTAACGGAGGGCCATCCTCAACATCAAAGGACTCTTGGTAACGGAGGGCCATCCTCAACATCAGACTCTTGGTAACGGAGGGCCATCCTCAACATCAGACTCTTGGTAACGGAGGGCCATCCTCAACATCATTAGACTCTTGGTAACGGAGGGCCATCCTCAACATCAAAGGACTCTTGGTAATGGAGGGCCATCCTCAACATCATCAGACTCTTGGTAACGGAGGGCCATCCTCAACATCATCAGACTCTTGGTAACGGAGGGCCATCCTCAACATCATCAGACTCTTGGTAACGGAGGGCCATCCTCAACATCATCAGACTCTTGGTAACGGAGGGCCATCCTCAACATCATCAGACTCTTGGTAACGGAGGGCCATCCTCAACATCATCAGACTCTTGGTAACGGAGGCCATCCTCAACATCAGACTCTTGGTAACGGAGGGCCATCCTCATCATCAGACTATTGGTAACGGAGGGCTATCCTCAACATAAGACTCTTGGTAATGGATGGCCATCCTCAACATCATCAGACTCTTGGTAACAGAGGGCCATCCTCAACATCAGACTCTTGGTAACGGAGGGCCATCCTCAACATCAGACTCTTGGTACCGGAGGGCCATCCTCAACATCAGACTCTTGGTAACGGAGGGCCATCCTCAACATCAGACTCTTGGTAACGGAGGGCCATCCTCAACATCATCAGACTCTTGGTAACGGAGGGCCATCCTCAACATCATCAGACTCTTGGTAACGGAGGGCCATCCTCAACATCATCAGACTCTTGGTAACGGAGGGCCATCCTCAACATCATCAGACTCTTGGTAACAGAGGGCCATCCTCAACATCATCAGACTCTTGGTAACAGAGGGCCATCCTCAACATCATCAGACTCTTGGTAACGGAGGGCCATCCTCAACATCAGACTCTTGGTAACGGAGGGCCATCCTCAACATCAGACTCTTGGTACCGGAGGGCCATCCTCAACATCAGACTCTTGGTAACGGAGGGCCATCCTCAACATCAGACTCTTGGTAACGGAGGGCCATCCTCAACATCATCAGACTCTTGATAATGGAGAACCATCCTCAACATCATCAGACTCTTGGTAACGGAGGGCCATCCTCAACATCATTAGACTCTTGTTAACGGAGGGCCATCCTCAACATCAGACTCTTGGTAACGGAGGGCCATCCTCATCATCATCAGACTCTTGGTAACGGAGGGCCATCCTCAACATCATCAGACTCTTGGTAACGGAGGGCCATCCTCAACATCATCAGACTCTTGGTAACGGAGGGCCATCCTCAACATCAGACTCTTGGTAATGGAGGGCCATCCTCAACATCATCAGACTCTTGGTAACGGAGGGCCATCCTCAACATCATCAGACTCTTGGTAACGGGAGGGCCATCCTCAACATCATCAGACTCTTGGTAACGGAGGGCCATCCTCAACATCATCAGACTCTTGGTAACGGAGGGCCATCCTCAACATCATCAGACTCTTGGTAACAGAGG
Source organism: Salmo salar (assembly GCF_905237065.1). Taxonomy (NCBI): domain Eukaryota; kingdom Metazoa; phylum Chordata; class Actinopteri; order Salmoniformes; family Salmonidae; genus Salmo; species Salmo salar. The sequence continues at coordinate 52,003 of NW_025550954.1, read as the reverse complement.
GCCATCCTCAACATCAGACTCTTGGTAACGGAGGGCCATCCTCAACATCAGACTCTTGGTACCGGAGGGCCATCCTCAACATCAGACTCTTGGTAACGGAGGGCCATCCTCAACATCATTAGACTCTTGGTAACGGAGGGCCATCCTCAACATCAAAGGACTCTTGGTAACGGAGGGCCATCCTCAACATCATCAGACTCTTGGTAACGGAGGGCCATCCTCAACATCATCAGATTCTTGGTAACGGAGGGCCATCCTCAACATCATCAGACTCTTGGTAACGGAGGGCCATCCTCAACATCAGACTCTTGGTAACGGAGGGCCATCCTCAATATCAGACTCTTGGTAACGGAGGGCCATCCTCAACATCAGACTCTTGGTAACAGAGGGCCATCCTCAACATCATCAGACTCTTGGAAATGGAGGGCCATCCTCAACATCATCAGACTCTTGGCAACGGAGGGCCATCCTCAACATCATCAGACTCTTGGTAACGGAGGGCCATCCTCAACATCAGACTCTTGGTAACGGAGGGCCATCCTCAACATCAGACTATTGGTAACGGAGGGCCATCCTCAACATCAGACTCTTGGTAACGGAGGGCCATCCTCAACATCATCAGACTCTTGGTAACGGAGGGCCATCCTCAACATCATCAGACTCTTGGTAACGGAGGGCCATCCTCAACATCATCAGACTCTTGGTAACGGAGGGCCATCCTCAACATCAGACTCTTGGTAACGGAGGGCCATCCTCAACATCAGACTCTTGGTAACGGAGGGCCATCCTCAACATCATTAGACTCTTGGTAACGGAGGGCCATCCTCAACATCATCAGACTCTTGGTAACGGAGTGCCATCCTCAACATCATGACTCTTGGTAACGGAGGGCCATCCTCAACATCAGACTCTTGGTACCGGAGGGCCATCCTCAACATCAGACTCTTGGTAACGGAGGGCCATCCTCAACATCAGACTCTTGGTAACGGAGGGCCATCCTCAACATCATCAGACTCTTGGTAATGGAGGGCCATCCTCAACATCATCAGACTCTTGGTAACGGAGGGCCATCCTCAACATCATTAGATTCTTGGTAACGGAGGGCCATCCTCAACATCAGACTCTTGGTAACGGAGGGCCATCCTCATCATCATCAGACTCTTGGTAACGGAGGGCCATCCTCAACATCATCAGACTCTTGGTAACGGAGGGCCATCCTCAACATCATCAGACTCTTGGTAACGGAGGGCCATCCTCAACATCAGACTCTTGGTAACGGAGGGCCATCCTCAACATCATCAGACTCTTGGTAACGGAGGGCCATCCTCAAATTCATCAGACTCTTGGTAACGGGAGGGCCATCCTCAACATCATCAGACTCTTGGTAACGGAGGGCCATCCTCAACATCATCAGACTCTTGGTAACGGAGGGCCATCCTCAACATCATCAGACTCTTGGTAACAGAGGGCCATCCTCAACATCAGACTCTTGGTACCGGAGGGCCATCCTCAACATCAGACTCTTGGTAACGGAGGGCCATCCTCAACATCAGACTCTTGGTAACGGAGGGCCATCCTCAACATCAGACTCTTGGTAACGGAGGGCCATCCTCAACATCATTAGACTCTTGGTAACGGAGGGCCATCCTCAACATCATCAGACTCTTGGTAACGGAGGGCCATCCTCAACATCAGACTCTTGGTAACGGAGGGCCATCCTCAACATCAGACTCTTGGTACCGGAGGGCCATCCTCAACATCAGACTCTTGGTAACGGAGGGCCATCCTCAACATCAGACTCTTGGTAACGGAGGGCCATCCTCAACATCATCAGACTCTTGGTAACGGAGGGCCATCCTCAACATCATCATACTCTTGGTAACGGAGGGCCATCCTCAACATCATTAGACTCTTGGTAACGGAGGGCCATCCTCAACATCAGACTCTTGGTAACGGAGGGCCATCCTCATCATCATCAGACTCTTGGTAACGGAGGGCCATCCTCAACATCATCAGACTCTTGGTAACGGAGGGCCATCCTCAACATCATCAGACTCTTGGTAACGGAGGGCCATCCTCAACATCAGACTCTTGGTAATGGAGGGCCATCCTCAACATCATCAGACTCTTGGTAACGGAGGGCCATCCTCAACATCATTAGATTCTTGGTAACGGAGGGCCATCCTCAACATCAGACTCTTGGTAACGGAGGGCCATCCTCATCATCATCAGACTCTTGGTAACGGAGGGCCATCCTCAACATCATCAGACTCTTGGTAACGGAGGGCCATCCTCAACATCATCAGACTCTTGGTAACGGAGGGCCATCCTCAACATCAGACTCTTGGTAACAGAGGTCCATCCTCAACATCATCAGACTCTTGGAAACGGAGGGCCATCCTCAACATCATCAGACTCTTGGTAACGGAGGGCCATCCTCAACATCATTAGACTCTTGGTAACGGAGGGCCATCCTCAACATCAGACTCTTGGTAACGGAGGGCCATCCTCATCATCATCAGACTCTTGGTAACGGAGGGCCATCCTCAACATCATCAGACTCTTGGTAACGGAGGGCCATCCTCAACATCATCAGACTCTTGGTAACGGAGGGCCATCCTCAACATCATCAGACTCTTGGTAACGGAGGGCCATCCTCAACATCAGACTCTTGGTAACGGAGGGCCATCCTCAACATCATCAGACTCTTGGTAACGGAGGGCCATCCTCAACATTCATCAGACTCTTGGTAACGGGAGGGCCATCCTCAACATCATCAGACTCTTGGTAACGGAGGGCCATCCTCAACATCATCAGACTCTTGGTAACGGAGGGCTATCCTCAACATCATCAGACTCTTGGTAACAGAGGGCCATCCTCAACATCAGACTCTTGGTACCGGAGGGCCATCCTCAACATCAGACTCTTGGTAACGGAGGGCCATCCTCAACATCAGACTCTTGGTAACGGAGGGCCATCCTCAACATCATTAGACTCTTGGTAACGGAGGGCCATCCTCAACATCATCAGACTCTTGGTAACGGAGGGCCATCCTCAACATCATAGACTCTTGGTAACGGAGGGCCATCCTCAACATCAAGACTCTTGGTACCGGAGGGCCATCCTCAACATCATCGACTCTTGGTAACGGAGGGCCATCCTCAACATCACAGACTCTTGGTAACGGAGGGCCATCCTCAACATCAGACTCTTGGTAACGGAGGGCCATCCTCAACATCAGACTCTTGGTAACGGAGGGCCATCCTCAACATCAGACTCTTGGTAACGGAGGGCCATCCTCAACATCATCAGACTCTTGGTAACGGAGGGCCATCCTCAACATCATCAGACTCTTGGGTAACGGAGGGCCATCCTCAACATCATTAGATTCTTGGTAACGGAGGGCCATCCTCAACATCAGACTCTTGGTAACGGAGGGCCATCCTCATCATCATCAGACTCTTGGTAACGGAGGGCCATCCTCAACATCATCAGACTCTTGGTAACGGAGGGCCATCCTCAACATCATCAGACTCTTGGTAACGGAGGGCCATCCTCAACATCAGACTCTTGGTAACGGAGGGCCATCCTCAACATCATCAGACTCTTGGTAACGGAGGGCCATCCTCAACATCAGACTCTTGGTAACGGAGGGCCATCCTCAACATCATCAGACTCTTGGAAACGGAGGGCCATCCTCAACATCATCAGACTCTTGGTAACGGAGGGCCATCCTCAACATCATCGGACTCTTGGTAACGGAGGGCCATCCTCAACATCAGACTCTTGGTAACGGAGGGCCATCCTCATCATCAGACTCTTGGTAACGGAGGGCTATCCTCAACATCAGACTCTTGGTAACGGAGGGCCATCCTCAACATCATCAGACTCTTGGTAACAGAGGGCCATCCTCAACATTAGACTCTTGGTAACGGAGGGCCATCCTCAACATCAGACTCTTGGTAACGGAGGGCCATCCTCAACATCAGACTCTTGGTAACGGAGGGCCATCCTCAACATCAGACTCTTGGTAACGGAGGGCCATCCTCAACATCATCAGACTCTTGGTAACGGAGGGCCATCCTCAACATCATCAGACTCTTGGTAACGGAGGGCCATCCTCAACATCATCAGACTCTTGGTAACGGAGGGCCATCCTCAACATCATCAGACTCTTGGTAACAGAGGGCCATCCTCAACATCATCAGACTCTTGGTAACGGAGGGCCATCCTCAACATCATCAGACTCTTGGTAACGGAGGGCCATCCTCAACATCACAGACTCTTGGTAACGGAGGGCCATCCTCATCATCAGACTCTTGGTAACGGAGGGCTATCCTCAACATATCAGACTCTTGGTAACGGAGGGCCATCCTCAACATCATCAGAGTCTTGGTAACAGAGGGCCATCCTCAACATCAGACTCTTGGTAACGGAGGGCCATCCTCAACATCAGACTCTTGGTACCGGAGGGCCATCCTCAACATCAGACTCTTGGTAACGGAGGGCCATCCTCAACATCAGACTCTTGGTAACGGAGGGCCATCCTCAACATCATCAGACTCTTGGTAACGGAGGGCCATCCTCAACATCATCAGACTCTTGGTAACGGAGGGCCATCCTCAACATCATCAGACTCTTGGTAACGGAGGGCCATCCTCAACATCATCAGACTCTTGGTAACGGAGGGCCATCCTCAACATCATCAGACTCTTGGTAACGGAGGGCCATCCTCAACATCAGACTCTTGGTAACGGAGGGCCATCCTCAACATCATCAGACTCTTGGTAACGGAGGGCCATCCTCAACATCATCAGACTCTTGGTAACGGAGGGCCATCCTCAACATCATCAGACTCTTGGTAACGGAGGGCCATCCTCAACATCAGACTCTTGGTAACGGAGGGCCATCCTCATCATCATCAGACTCTTGGTAACGGAGGGCCATCCTCAACATCATCAGACTCTTGGTAACGGAGGGCCATCCTCAACATCATCAGACTCTTGGTAACGGAGGGCCATCCTCAACATCATCAAACTCTTGGTAACGGAGGGCCATCCTCAACATCATCAGACTCTTGGTAACGGAGGGCCATCCTCAACATCATCAGACTCTTGGTAACGGAGGGCCATCCTCAACATCATCAGACTCTTGGTAACGGAGGGCCATCCTCAACATCATCAGACTCTTGGTAACGGAGGGCCATCCTCAACATCATCAGACTCTTGGTAACAGAGGGCCATCCTCAACATCAGACTCTTGGTAACGGAGGGCCATCCTCAACATCAGACTCTTGGTAACGGAGGGCCATCCTCAACATCATCAGACTCTTGGTAACGGAGGGCCATCCTCAACATCAGACTCTTGGTAACGGAGGGCCATCCTCAACATCAGACTCTTGGTACCGGAGGGCCATCCTCAACATCAGACTCTTGGTAACGGAGGGCCATCCTCAACATCAGACTCTTGGTAACGGAGGGCCATCCTCAACATCATCAGACTCTTGGTAACGGAGGGCCATCCTCAACATCATCAGACTCTTGGTAACGGAGGGCCATCCTCAACATCATCAGACTCTTGGTAACGGAGGGCCATCCTCAACATCACAGACTCTTGGTAACAGAGGGCCATCCTCAACATCATCAGACTCTTGGTAACAGAGGGCCATCCTCAACATCATCAGACTCTTGGTAACGGAGGGCCATCCTCAACATCATCAGACTCTTGGTAACGGAGGGCCATCCTCAACATCATCAGACTCTTGGTAACGGAGGGCCATCCTCAACATCATCAGACTCTTGGTAACGGAGGGCCATCCTCAACATCAGACTCTTGGTAACGAAGGGCCATCCTCAACATCATCAGACTCTTGGTAACGGAGGGCCATCCTCAACATCATCAGACTCTTGGTAACGGAGGGCCATCCTCAACATCATCAGACTTCTTGGTAACGGAGGGCCATCCTCAACATCATCAGACTCTTGGTAACGGAGGGCCATCCTCATCATCATCAGACTCTTGGTAACGGAGGGCCATCCTCAACATCATCAGACTCTTGGTAACGGAGGGCCATCCTCAACATCACAGACTCTTGGTAACGGAGGGCCATCCTCAACATCATCAGACTCTTGGTAACGGAGGGCCATCCTCAACATCATCAGACTCTTGGTAACGGAGGGCCATCCTCAACATCATCAGACTCTTGGTAACGGAGGGCCATCCTCAACATCATCAGACTCTTGGTAACGGAGGGCTATCCTCAACATCATCAGACTCTTGGTAACAGAGGGCCATCCTCAACATCAGACTCTTGGTAACGGAGGGCCATCCTCAACATCAGACTCTTGGTACCGGAGGGCCATCCTCAACATCAGACTCTTGGTAACGGAGGGCCATCCTCAACATCATTAGACTCTTGGTAACGGAGGGCCATCCTCAACATCAAAGGACTCTTGGTAATGGAGGGCCATCCTCAACATCATCAGACTTGGTAACGGAGGGCCATCCTCAACATCATCAGACTCTTGGTAACGGAGGGCCATCCTCAACATCATCAGACTCTTGGTAACGGAGGGCCATCCTCAACATCATCAGACTCTTGGTAACGGAGGGTCGTCCTCAACATCATCAGACTCTTGGTAACAGAGGGCAATCCTCAACATCAGACTCTTGGTAACGGAGGGCCATCCTCAACATCATCAGACTCTTGATAACGGAGGGCCATCCTCAACATCATCAGACTCTTGGTAACGGAGGGCCATCCTCAACATCATCAGACTCTTGGTAACGGAGGGCCATCCTCAACATCAGACTCTTGGTAACGGAGGGCCATCCTCATCATCAGACTATTGGTAACGGAGGGCTATCCTCAACATAAGACTCTTGGTAATGGAGGGCCATCCTCAACATCATCAGAGTCTTGGTAACAGAGGGCCATCCTCAACATCAGACTCTTGGTAACGGAGGGCCATCCTCAACATCAGACTCTTGGTACCGGAGGGCCATCCTCAACATCATCAGACTCTTGGTAACGGAGGGCCATCCTCAACATCAGACTCTTGGTACCGGAGGGCCATCCTCAACATCAGACTCTTGGTAACGGAGGGCCATCCTCAACATCAGACTCTTGGTAACGGAGGGCCATCCTCAACATCATCAGACTCTTGGTAACGGAGGGCCATCCTCAACATCATCAGACTCTTGGTAACGGAGGGCCATCCTCAACATCATCAGACTCTTGGTAACAGAGGGCCATCCTCAACATCATCAGACTCTTGGTAACAGAGGGCCATCCTCAACATCATCAGACTCTTGGTAACGGAGGGCCATCCTCAACATCATCAGACTCTTGGTAACGGAGGGCCATCCTCAACATCATCAGACTCTTGGTAACGGAGGGCCATCCTCAACATCATCAGACTCTTGGTAACGGAGGGCCATCCTCAACATCAGACTCTTGGTAACGGAGGGCCATCCTCAACATCATCAGACTCTTGGTAATGGAGGGCCATCCTCAACATCATCAGACTCTTGGTAACGGAGGGCCATCCTCAACATCATTAGATTCTTGGTAACGGAGGGCCATCCTCAACATCAGACTCTTGGTAACGGAGGGCCATCCTCATCATCATCAGACTCTTGGTAACGGAGGGCCATCCTCAACATCATCAGACTCTTGGTAACGGACGGCCATCCTCAACATCATCAGACTCTTGGTAATGGAGGGCCATCCTCAACATCATCAAACTCTTGGTAACGGAGGGCCATCCTCAACATCATCAGACTCTTGGTAACGGAGGGCCATCCTCAACATCATCAGACTCTTGGTAACGGAGGGCTATCCTCAACATCATCAGACTCTTGGTAACAGAGGGCCATCCTCAACATCAGACTCTTGGTAACGGAGGGCCATCCTCAACATCATCAGACTCTTGGTAACGGAGGGCCATCCTCAACATCATCAGACTCTTGGTAACGGAGGGCCATCCTCAACATCATCAGACTCTTGGTAACGGAGGGCCATCCTCAACATCAGACTCTTGGTAACGGAGGGCCATCCTCAACATCATCAGACTCTTGGTAACGGAGGGCCATCCTCAACATCAGACTCTTGGTAACGGAGGGCCATCCTCAACATCAGACTCTTGGTACCGGAGGGCCATCCTCAACATCAGACTCTTGGTAACGGAGGGCCATCCTCAACATCAGACTCTTGGTAACGGAGGGCCATCCTCAACATCATCAGACTCTTGGTAACGGAGGGCCATCCTCAACATCATCAGACTCTTGGTAACGGAGGGCCATCCTCAACATCATCAGACTCTTGGTAACGGAGGGCTATCCTCAACATCATCAGACTCTTGGTAACGGAGGGCCATCCTCAACATCAGACTCTTGGTAACGGAGGGCCATCCTCAACATCAGACTCTTGGTACCGGAGGGCCATCCTCAACATCATCAGACTCTTGGTAACGGAGGGCCATCCTCAACATCATCAGACTCTTGGTAACGGAGGGCCATCCTCAACATCATCAGACTCTTGGTAACGGAGGGCCATCCTCAACATCATCAGACTCTTGGTAACGGAGGGCCATCCTCAACATCATCAGACTCTTGGTAACAGAGGGCAATCCTCAACATCAGACTCTTGGTAACGGAGGGCCATCCTCAACATCATCAGACTCTTGGAAACGGAGGGCCATCCTCAACATCATCAGACTCTTGGTAACGGAGGGCCATCCTCAACATCATCAGACTCTTGGTAACGGAGGGCCATCCTCAACATCAGACTCTTGGTAACGGAGGGCCATCCTCATCATCAGACTATTGGTAACGGAGGGCTATCCTCAACATAAGACTCTTGGTAATGGAGGGCCATCCTCAACATCATCAGAGTCTTGGTAACAGAGGGCCATCCTCAACATCAGACTCTTGGTAACGGAGGGCCATCCTCAACATCAGACTCTTGGTACCGGAGGGCCATCCTCAACATCAGACTCTTGGTAACGGAGGGCCATCCTCAACATCAGACTCTTGGTAACGGAGGGCCATCCTCAACATCATCAGACACTTGGTAACGGAGGGCCATCCTCAACATCATCAGACTCTTGGTAACGGAGGGCCATCCTCAACATCATCAGACTCTTGGTAACGGAGGGCCATCCTCAACATCATCAGACTCTTGGTAACGGAGGGCCATCCTCAACATCATCAGACTCTTGGTAACGGAGGGCCATCCTCAACATTATCAGTCTCTTGGTAACGGAGGGCCATCCTCAACATCAGACTCTTGGTAACGGAGGGCCATCCTCAACATCAGACTCTTGGTAATGGAGGGCCATCCTCAACATCATTAGACTCTTGGTAACGGAGGGCCATCCTCAACATCATCAGACTCTTGGTAACGGAGGGCCATCCTCAACATCAGACTCTTGGTAACGGAGGGCAATCCTCAACATCAGACTCTTGGTACCGGAGGGCCATCCTCAACATCAGACTCTTGGTAACGGAGGGCCATCCTCAACATCAGACTCTTGGTAACGGAGGGCCATCCTCAACATCATCAGACTCTTGGTAACGGAGGGCCATCCTCAACATCATCAGACTCTTGGTAACGGAGGGCCATCCTCAACATCATCAGACTCTTGGTAACGGAGGGCCATCCTCAACATCATCAGACTCTTGGTAACGGAGGGCCATCCTCAACATCATCAGACTCTTGGTAACGGAGGGCCATCCTCAACATCATCAGTCTCTTGGTAACGGAGGGCCATCCTCAACATCAGACTCTTGGTAACGGAGGGCCATCCTCAACATCAGACTCTTGGTAATGGAGGGCCATCCTCAACATCATTAGACTCTTGGTAACGGAGGGCCATCCTCAACATCATCAGACTCTTGGTAACGGAGGGCCATCCTCAACATCAGACTCTTGGTAACGGAGGGCAATCCTCAACATCAGACTCTTGGTACCGGAGGGCCATCCTCAACATCAGACTCTTGGTAACGGAGGGCCATCCTCAACATCAGACTCTTGGTAACGGAGGGCCATCCTCAACATCATCAGACTCTTGGTAATGGAGGGCCATCCTCAACATCATCAGACTCTTGGTAACGGAGGGCCATCCTCAACATCAACCACTACATAATGTATCCTGTATAGGTCCTAGACATCAACCACTACATAATGTATCGTGTACAGGTCCTATCAACACTCATAAGTATCCTGTACAGGTCCTAAACATCAACCACTACATAATGTACCTGCATCCTAACATCAACCACTACATAATGAATCCTGTACAGGTCCTAAACATCAACCACTACATAATGTATCCTGTACAGGTCCTAAACATCACATCAACCACTATATAATGTATCCTGTACAGGTCCTAAACATCAACCACTACATAATGTATCCTGTACAGGTCCTAAACATCAACCACTACATAATGTATCCTGTACAGGTCCTAAACATCAACCACTCCATAAAGTAACCTGTACTGGTCCTAAACATCAACCACTATATATAGTAACCTGTAGAGGTCCTAAACATCACACCAACCACTATGTAATGTATCCTGTACAGGTCCTAAACATCAACCACTACATAATGTATCCTGTACAGGTCCTAAACATCAACCACTACATAATGTATCCTGTATAGGTCCTAGACATCAACCACTACATAATGTATCCTGTACAGGTCCTAAATATCAACCACTACATAATGTATCCTGTACAGGTCCTAAACGTCAACCACTACATAATGTAACCTGTACAGATCCTAAACATCAACCACTATATAATGAATCCTGTACAGGTCCTAAACATCAACCACTACATAATGTATCCTGTACAGGTCCTAAACATGACATCAACCACGACATAATGTATCCTGAACAGGTCCTAAACATCAACCACTACATAATGTATCCTGTACAGGTCCTAAACATCAATACTACATAATGTATCCTGTACAGGTCCTAAACATCAACCACTACATAATGTATCCTGTACAGGTCCTAAACATCAACCACTACATAATGTAACCTCTACAGGTCCTAAACATCAACCACTACATAATGTATCCTGTACAGGTCCTAAACATCAACCACTACATAATGTAACCTGTACAGGTCCTAAACATCAACCACTACATAATGTATCCTGTACAGGTCCTAAACATCAACCACTACATAATGTATCCAGTACAGGTCCTAAACATCACATCAACCACTATATAATGTATCCTGTAATAATGATTAGACTCTTGGTAACGGAGGGCCATCCTCAACATCATTAGACTCTTGGTAACGGAGGGCCATCCTCAACATCATCAGACTCTTGGTAAAGGAGGGCCATCCTCAACATCACTAGACTCTTGGTAACGGAGGGCCATCCGCAACATCAGACTCTTGGTAATTGAGGGCCATCCTCAACATCAGACTCTTGGTAACGGAGGGCCATCCTCAACATCATCAGACTCTTGGTAACGGAGGGCCATCCTCAACATCATCAGACTCTTGGTAACGGAGGGCCATCCTCAACATCAGACTCTTGGTAACGGAGGGCCATCCTCATCATCAGACTATTGGTAACGGAGGGCCATCCTCAACATAAGACTCTTGGTAATGGAGGGCCATCCTCAACATCATCAGACACTTGGTAACGGAGGGCCATCCTCAACATCATCAGACTCTTTGAAATGGAGGGCCATCCTCAACATCATCAGACTCTTGGTAACGGAGGGCCATCCTCAACATCAGACTCTTGGTAACGGAGGGCCATCCTCAACATCAGACTCTTGGTAACGGAGGGTCATCAGACTCTTGGTAACGGAGGGCCATCCTCAACATCAGACTCTTGGTAACGGAGGGCCATCCTCATCATCAGAATCTTGGTAACGAAGGGCAATCCTCAACATCATCAGACTCTTAGTAAAGGAGGGCCATCCTCAACATCATCAGACTCTTGGTGACTGAGGGCCATCCTCAACATCATCAGACTCTTGTTAACGGAGGGCCATCCTCAGCATAATCAGACTCTTGGTAACGGAGGGCCATCTTCAACATCATCAGACTCTTGGTAACGGAGGGCCATCCTCAACATCATCAGACTCTTGGTAACGGAGGGCCATCCTCAACATCAGACTCATGGTAACGGAGGGCCATCCCCAACATCATCAGTCTCTTTGTAACTGAAGGCCATCCTCAACATTTTAGACTCTTGGTAACGGAGGGCCATCCTCAACATCAGACTCTTGGTAACTGAGGGCCATCCTCAACATCAGACTCTTGGTAACGGAGGGCCATCCTCATCATCAGACTCTTGGTAACGGAGGGCAATCCTCAACATCATCAGACTCTTGGTAACGGAGAGCCATCTTCACCATCATCAGACTCTTGGTACCGGAGGGCCATCCTCATCATCAGACTCTTGGTAACGGAGGGCAATCCTCATCATCATCAGACTCTTGGTAACGGAGGGCCATCCTCAACATCATCAGACTCTTGGTAACGGAGGGCCATCCTCAACATTATCAAACTCTTTGTAACGGAGGGCCATCCTCATCATCAGACTATTGGTAACGGAGGGCCATCCTCAACATAAGACTCTTGGTAATGGAGGGCCATCCTCAACATCATCAGACACTTGGTAACGGAGGGCCATCCTCAACATCATCAGACTCTTTGAAATGGAGGGCCATCCTCAACATCATCAGACTCTTGGTAACGGAGGGCCATCCTCAACATCAGACTCTTGGTAACGGAGGGCCATCCTCAACATCAGACTCTTGGTAACGGAGGGTCATCAGACTCTTGGTAACGGAGGGCCATCCTCAACATCAGACTCTTGGTAACGGAGGGCCATCCTCATCATCAGAATCTTGGTAACGAAGGGCAATCCTCAACATCATCAGACTCTTAGTAAAGGAGGGCCATCCTCAACATCATCAGACTCTTGGTAACTGAGGGCCATCCTCAACATCATCAGACTCTTGGTAACGGAGGGCCATCCTCAGCATAATCAGACTCTTGGTAACGGAGGGCCATCTTCAACATCATCAGACTCTTGGTAACGGAGGGCCATCCTCAACATCATCAGACTCTTGGTAACGGAGGGCCATCCTCAACATCAGACTCTTGGTAACGGAGGGCCATCCCCAACATCATCAGACTCTTTGTAACTGAAGGCCATCCTCAACATTTTAGACTCTTGGTAACGGAGGGCCATCCTCAACATCAGACTCTTGGTAACTGAGGGCCATCCTCAACATCAGACTCTTGGTAACGGAGGGCCATCCTCACATCATCAGACTCTTGGTAACGGAGGGCAATCCTCAACATCATCAGACTCTTGGTAACGGAGAGCCATCTTCACCATCATCAGACTCTTGGTACCGGAGGGCCATCCTCATCATCAGACTCTTGGTAACGGAGGGCAATCCTCATCATCATCAGACTCTTGGTAACGGAGGGCCATCCTCAACATCATCAGACTCTTGGTAACGGAGGGCCATCCTCAACATTATCAAACTCTTTGTAACGGAGGGCCATCCTCAACATCATCAGACTCTTGGTAACGGAGGGCCATCCTCAACATCATCAGACTCTTGGTAACGGAGGGCCATCCTCAACATCAGACGCTTGGTAACGGAGGGCCATCCTCAACATCAGACTCTTGGTAACGGAGGTTCATCAGACGCTTGGTATCGGAGGGCCATCCTCAACATCAGACTCTTGGTACCGGAGGGCCATCCTCAACATCAGACTCTTGGTAATGGAGGGCCATCCTCAACATCATCAGACTCTTGGTAACGGAGGGCCATCCTCAACATCATCAGACTCTTGGTAACGGAGGGCCATCCTCATCATCAGACTATTGGTAACGGAGGGCCATCCTCAACATCATCAGACTCTTGGTAATGGATGGCAATCCTCAACATCAGTCTCTTGGTAACGGAGGGCCATCCTCAACATGATTAGACTCTTGGTAACGGAGGGCCATCCTCAACATCAGACTCTTGGTAATGGAGGGCCATCCTCAACATCATTAGACTCTTGGTAACGGAGGGCCATCCTCAACATCATCAGACTCTTGGTAACGGAGGGCCATCCTCAACATCATCAGACTCTTGGTAACGGAGGGACATCCTCAACATTTTAGACTCTTGGTAACGGAGGGCCATCCTCAACATCATCAGACTCTTGGTAAAGGAGGGCCATCCTCAACCTCAGACTCTTGGTAACGGAGGGCCATCCTCAACATCATCAGACTCTTGGTAACGGAGGGCCATCCTCAACATCATTAGACTCTTGGTAACGGAGGGCCATCCTCAACATCAGACTCTTGGTAACGGAGGGCCATCCTCATCAACATCAGACTCTTGGTAACGGAGGGCCATCCTCATCATCATCAGACTCTTGGTAACGGAGGGCCATCCTCAACATCATCAGACTCTTGGTAACGGAGGGCCATCCTCAACATCATCAGACTCTTGGTAACGGAGGGCCATCCTCAACATCAGACTCTTGGTAATGGAGGGCCATCCTCAACATCATCAGACTCTTGGTAACGGAGGGCCATCCTCAACATCATCAGACCCTTGGTAACGGGAGGGCCATCCTCAACATCATCAGACTCTTGGTAACGGAGGGCCATCCTCAACATCATCAGACTCTTGGTAAAGGAGGGCCATCCTCAACATCATCAGACTCTTGGTAACAGAGGGCCATCCTCAACATCAGACTCTTGGTAACGGAGGGCCATCCTCAACATCAGACTCTTGGTACCGGAGGGCCATCCTCAACATCAGACTCTTGGTAACGGAGGGCCATCCTCAACATCATTAGACTCTTGGTAACGGAGGGCCATCCTCAACATCAAAGGACTCTTGGTAATGGAGGGCCATCCTCAACATCATCAGACTCTTGGTAACGGAGGGCCATCCTCAACATCATCAGACTCTTGGTAACTGAGGGCCATCCTCAACATCATCAGACTCTTGGTAGCAGAGGGCCATCCTCAACATCATCAGACTCTTGGTAACGGAGGGCCATCCTCAACATCATCAGACTCTTGGTAACGGAGGGCCATCCTCAACATCATCAGACTCTTGGTAACGGAGGGCAGTCCTCAACATCAGACTCTTGGTAACGGAGGGCCATCCTCAATATCAGACTCTTGGTAACGGAGGGCCATCCTCAACATCAGACTCTTGGTAACAGAGGGCCATCCTCAACATCATCTGACTCTTGGAAACGGAGGGCCATCCTCAACATCATCAGACTCTTGGTAACGGAGGGCCATCCTCAACATCATCAGACTCTTGGTAACGGAGGGCCATCCTCAACATCAGACTCTTGGTAACGGAGGGCCATCCTCATCATCAGACTATTGGTAACGGAGGGCCATCCTCAACATAAGACTCTTGGTAATGGAGGGCCATCCTCAACATCATCAGACTCTTGGTAACAGAGGGCCATCCTCAACATCAGACTCTTGGTAACGGAGGGCCATCCTCAACATCAGACTCTTGGTACCGGAGGGCCATCCTCAACATCAGACTCTTGGTAACGGAGGGCCATCCTCAACATCAGACTCTTGGTAACGGAGGGCCATCCTCAACATCATCAGACTCTTGGTAACGGAGGGCCATCCTCAACATCATCAGACTCTTGGTAACGGAGGGCCATCCTCAACATCATCAGACTCTTGGTAACGGGAGGGCCATCCTCAACATCATCAGACTCTTGGTAACGGAGGGACATCCTCAACATTATCAGACTCTTGGTAACGGAGGGCTATCCTCAACATCATCAGACTCTTGGTAACAGAGGGCCATCCTCAACATCAGACTCTTGGTACCGGAGGGCCATCCTCAACATCAGACTCTTGGTAACGGAGGGCCATCCTCAACATCAGACTCTTGGTAACGGAGGGCCATCCTCAACATCAGACTCTTGGTAACGGAGGGCCATCCTCAACATCATTAGACTCTTGGTAACGGAGGGCCATCCTCAACATCATCAGACTCTTGGTAACGGACGGCCATCCTCAACATCAGACTCTTGGTAACGGAGGGCCATCCTCAACATCAGACTCTTGGTACCGGAGGGCCATCCTCAACATCAGACTCTTGGTAACGGAGGGCCATCCTCAACATCAGACTCTTGGTAACGGAGGGCCATCCTCAACATCATCAGACTCTTGGTAATGGAGGGCCATCCTCAACATCATCAGACTCTTGGTAACGGAGGGCCATCCTCAACATCATTAGATTCTTGGTAACGGAGGGCCATCCTCAACATCAGACTCTTGGTAACGGAGGGCCATCCTCATCATCATCAGACTCTTGGTAACGGAGGGCCATCCTCAACATCATCAGACTCTTGGTAACGGAGGGCCATCCTCAACATCATCAGACTCTTGGTAACGGAGGGCCATCCTCAACATCAGACTCTTGGTAATGGAGGGCCATCCTCAACATCATCAGACTCTTGGTAACGGAGGGCCATCCTCAACATCATCAGACTCTTGGTAACGGGAGGGCCATCCTCAACATCATCAGACTCTTGGTAACGGAGGGCCATCCTCAACATCATCAGACTCTTGGTAACGGAGGGCTATCCTCAACATCATCAGACTCTTGGTAACAGAGGGCCATCCTCAACATCAGACTCTTGGTCACGGAGGGCCATCCTCAACATCAGACTCTTGGTACCGGAGGGCCATCCTCAACATCATTAGACTCTTGGTAACTGAGGGCCATCCTCAACATCAAAGGACTCTTTTTAACGGAGGGCCATCCTCAACATCAGACTCTTGGTAACGGAGGGCCATCCTCAACATCAGACTCTTGGTAACGGAGGGCCATCCTCAACATCATTAGACTCTTGGTAACGGAGGGCCATCCTCAACATCAAAGGACTCTTGGTAATGGAGGGCCATCCTCAACATCATCAGACTCTTGGTAACGGAGGGCCATCCTCAACATCATCAGACTCTTGGTAACGGAGGGCCATCCTCAACATCATCAGACTCTTGGTAACGGAGGGCCATCCTCAACATCATCAGACTCTTGGTAACGGAGGGCCATCCTCAACATCATCAGACTCTTGGTAACGGAGGGCCATCCTCAACATCATCAGACTCTTGGTAACGGAGGCCATCCTCAACATCAGACTCTTGGTAACGGAGGGCCATCCTCATCATCAGACTATTGGTAACGGAGGGCTATCCTCAACATAAGACTCTTGGTAATGGATGGCCATCCTCAACATCATCAGACTCTTGGTAACAGAGGGCCATCCTCAACATCAGACTCTTGGTAACGGAGGGCCATCCTCAACATCAGACTCTTGGTACCGGAGGGCCATCCTCAACATCAGACTCTTGGTAACGGAGGGCCATCCTCAACATCAGACTCTTGGTAACGGAGGGCCATCCTCAACATCATCAGACTCTTGGTAACGGAGGGCCATCCTCAACATCATCAGACTCTTGGTAACGGAGGGCCATCCTCAACATCATCAGACTCTTGGTAACGGAGGGCCATCCTCAACATCATCAGACTCTTGGTAACAGAGGGCCATCCTCAACATCATCAGACTCTTGGTAACAGAGGGCCATCCTCAACATCATCAGACTCTTGGTAACGGAGGGCCATCCTCAACATCAGACTCTTGGTAACGGAGGGCCATCCTCAACATCAGACTCTTGGTACCGGAGGGCCATCCTCAACATCAGACTCTTGGTAACGGAGGGCCATCCTCAACATCAGACTCTTGGTAACGGAGGGCCATCCTCAACATCATCAGACTCTTGATAATGGAGAGCCATCCTCAACATCATCAGACTCTTGGTAACGGAGGGCCATCCTCAACATCATTAGACTCTTGGTAACGGAGGGCCATCCTCAACATCAGACTCTTGGTAACGGAGGGCCATCCTCATCATCATCAGACTCTTGGTAACGGAGGGCCATCCTCAACATCATCAGACTCTTGGTAACGGAGGGCCATCCTCAACATCATCAGACTCTTGGTAACGGAGGGCCATCCTCAACATCAGACTCTTGGTAACGGAGGGCCATCCTCAACATCATCAGACTCTTGGTAACGGAGGGCCATCCTCAACATCATCAGACTCTTGGTAACGGGAGGGCCATCCTCAACATCATCAGACTCTTGGTAACGGAGGGCCATCCTCAACATCATCAGACTCTTGGTAACGGAGGGCCATCCTCAACATCATCAGACTCTTGGTAACAGAGGGCCATCCTCAACATCAGACTCTTGGTAACGGAGGGCCATCCTCAACATCAGACTCTTGGTACCGGAGGGCCATCCTCAACATCAGACTCTTGGTAACGGAGGGCCATCCTCAACATCATTAGACTCTTGGTAACGGAGGGCCATCCTCAACATCAAAGGACTCTTGGTAACGGAGGGCCATCCTCAACATCATCAGACTCTTGGTAACGGAGGGGCATCCTCAACATCATCAGATCCTTGGTAACGGAGGGCCATCCTCAACATCATCAGACTCTTGGTAACGGAGGGCCATCCTCAACATCAGACTCTTGGTAACGGAGGGCCATCCTCAATATCAGACTCTTGGTAACGGAGGGCCATCCTCAACATCAGACTCTTGGTAACAGAGGGCCATCCTCAACATCATCAGACTCTTGGAAATGGAGGGCCATCCTCAACATCATCAGACTCTTGGTAACGGAGGGCCATCCTCAACATCATCAGACTCTTGGTAACGGAGGGCCATCCTCAACATCAGACTCTTGGTAACGGAGGGCCATCCTCATCACCAGACTATTGGTAACGGAGGGCCATCCTCAACATCAGACTCTTGGTAACGGAGGGCCATCCTCAACATCATCAGACTCTTGGTAACGGAGGGCCATCCTCAACATCATCAGACTCTTGGTAACGGAGGGCCATCCTCAACATCATCAGACTCTTGGTAACGGAGGGCCATCCTCAACATCAGACTCTTGGTAACGGAGGGCCATCCTCAACATCAGACTCTTGGTAATGGAGGGCCATCCTCAACATCATTAGACTCTTGGTAACGGAGGGCCATCCTCAACATCATCAGACTCTTGGTAACGGAGTGCCATCCTCAACATCAGACTCTTGGTAACGGAGGGCCATCCTCAACATCAGACTCTTGGTACCGGAGGGCCATCCTCAACATCAGACTCTTGGTAACGGAGGGCCATCCTCAACATCAGACTCTTGGTAACGGAGGGCCATCCTCAACATCATCAGACTCTTGGTAATGGAGGGCCATCCTCAACATCATCAGACTCTTGGTAACGGAGGGCCATCCTCAACATCATTAGATTCTTGGTAACGGAGGGCCATCCTCAACATCAGACTCTTGGTAACGGAGGGCCATCCTCATCATCATCAGACTCTTGGTAACGGAGGGCCATCCTCAACATCATCAGACTCTTGGTAACGGAGGGCCATCCTCAACATCATCAGACTCTTGGTAACGGAGGGCCATCCTCAACATCAGACTCTTGGTAATGGAGGGCCATCCTCAACATCATCAGACTCTTGGTAACGGAGGGCCATCCTCAAATTCATCAGACTCTTGGTAACGGAGGGCCATCCTCAACATCATCAGACTCTTGGTAACGGAGGGACATCCTCAACATCATCAGACTCTTGGTAACGGAGGGCTATCCTCAACATCATCAGACTCTTGGTAACAGAGGGCCATCCTCAACATCAGACTCTTGGTACCGGAGGGCCATCCTCAACATCAGACTCTTGGTAACGGAGGGCCATCCTCAACATCAGACTCTTGGTAACGGAGGGCCATCCTCAACATCAGACTCTTGGTAATGGAGGGCCATCCTCAACATCATTAGACTCTTGGTAACGGAGGGCCATCCTCAACATCATCAGACTCTTGGTAACGGAGGGCCATCCTCAACATCAGACTCTTGGTAACAGAGGGCCATCCTCAACATCAGACTCTTGGTACCGGAGGGCCATCCTCAACATCAGACTCTTGGTAACGGAGGGCCATCCTCAACATCAGACTCTTGGTAACGGAGGGCCATCCTCAACATCATCAGACTCTTGGTAATGGAGGGCCATCCTCAACATCATCAGACTCTGGGTAACGGAGGGCCATCCTCAACATCATTAGATTCTTGGTAACGGAGGGCCATCCTCAACATCAGACTCTTGGTAATGGAGGGCCATCCTCATCATCATCAGACTCTTGGTAACGGAGGGCCATCCTCAACATCATCAGACTCTTGGTAACGGAGGGCCATCCTCAACATCATCAGACTCTTGGTAACGGAGGGCGATCCTCAACATCAGACTCTTGGTAATGGAGGGCCATCCTCAACATCATCAGACTCTTGGTAACGGAGGGCAATCCTCAACATCATTAGATTCTTGGTAACGGAGGGCCATCCTCAACATCAGACTCTTGGTAACGGAGGGCCATCCTCATCATCATCAGACTCTTGGTAACGGAGGGCCATCCTCAACATCATCAGACTCTTGGTAACGGAGGGCCATCCTCAACATCATCAGACTCTTGGTAACGGAGGGCCATCCTCAACATCAGACTCTTGGTAACGGAGGGCCATCCTCAACATCATCAGACTCTTGGAAACGGAGGGCCATCCTCAACATCATCAGACTCTTGGTAACGGAGGGCCATCCTCAACATCATTAGATTCTTGGTAACGGAGGGCCATCCTCAACATCAGACTCTTGGTAACGGAGGGCCATCCTCATCATCATCAGACTCTTGGTAACGGAGGGCCATCCTCAACATCATCAGACTCTTGGTAACGGAGGGCCATCCTCAACATCATCAGACTCTTGGTAACGGAGGGCCATCCTCAACATCATCAGACTCTTGGTAACGGAGGGCCATCCTCAACATCAGACTCTTGGTAATGGAGGGCCATCCTCAACATCATCAGACTCTTGGTAACGGAGGGCCATCCTCAAATTCATCAGACTCTTGGTAACGGGAGGGCCATCCTCAACATCATCAGACTCTTGGTAACGGAGGGACATCCTCAACATCATCAGACTCTTGGTAACGGAGGGCTATCCTCAACATCATCAGACTCTTGGTAACAGAGGGCCATCCTCAACATCAGACTCTTGGTACCGGAGGGCCATCCTCAACATCAGACTCTTGGTAACGGAGGGCCATCCTCAACATCAGACTCTTGGTAATGGAGGGCCATCCTCAACATCATTAGACTCTTGGTAACGGAGGGCCATCCTCAACATCATCAGACTCTTGGTAACGGAGGGCCATCCTCAACATCAGACTCTTGGTAACGGAGGGCCATCCTCAACATCAGACTCTTGGTACCGGAGGGCCATCCTCAACATCAGACTCTTGGTAACGGAGGGCCATCCTCAACATCAGACTCTTGGTAACGGAGGGCCATCCTCAACATCATCAGACTCTTGGTAATGGAGGGCCATCCTCAACATCATCAGACTCTGGGTAACGGAGGGCCATCCTCAACATCATTAGATTCTTGGTAACGGAGGGCCATCCTCAACATCAGACTCTTGGTAATGGAGGGCCATCCTCATCATCATCAGACTCTTGGTAACGGAGGGCCATCCTCAACATCATCAGACTCTTGGTAACGGAGGGCCATCCTCAACATCATCAGACTCTTGGTAACGGAGGGCGATCCTCAACATCAGACTCTTGGTAATGGAGGGCCATCCTCAACATCATCAGACTCTTGGTAACGGAGGGCAATCCTCAACATCATTAGATTCTTGGTAACGGAGGGCCATCCTCAACATCAGACTCTTGGTAACGGAGGGCCATCCTCATCATCATCAGACTCTTGGTAACGGAGGGCCATCCTCAACATCATCAGACTCTTGGTAACGGAGGGCCATCCTCAACATCATCAGACTCTTGGTAACGGAGGGCCATCCTCAACATCAGACTCTTGGTAACGGAGGGCCATCCTCAACATCATCAGACTCTTGGAAACGGAGGGCCATCCTCAACATCATCAGACTCTTGGTAACGGAGGGCCATCCTCAACATCATTAGATTCTTGGTAACGGAGGGCCATCCTCAACATCAGACTCTTGGTAACGGAGGGCCATCCTCATCATCATCAGACTCTTGGTAACGGAGGGCCATCCTCAACATCATCAGACTCTTGGTAACGGAGGGCCATCCTCAACATCATCAGACTCTTGGTAACGGAGGGCCATCCTCAACATCAGACTCTTGGTAATGGAGGGCCATCCTCAACATCATCAGACTCTTGGTAACGGAGGGCCATCCTCAAATTCATCAGACTCTTGGTAACGGGAGGGCCATCCTCAACATCATCAGACTCTTGGTAACGGAGGGACATCCTCAACATCATCAGACTCTTGTTAACGGAGGGCTATCCTCAACATCATCAGACTCTTGGTAACAGAGGGCCATCCTCAACATCAGACTCTTGGTACCGGAGGGCCATCCTCAACATCAGACTCTTGGTAACGGAGGGCCATCCTCAACATCAGACTCTTGGTAACGGAGGGCCATCCTCAACATCAGACTCTTGGTAACGGAGGGCCATCCTCAACATCATCAGACTCTTGGTAACGGAGGGCCATCCTCAACATCATCAGACTCTTGGTAACGGAGGGCCATCCTCAACATCATCAGACTCTTGGTAACGGAGGGCCATCCTCAACATCATCAGACTCTTGGTAACGGAGGGCCATCCTCAACATCATCAGACTCTTGGTAAAGGAGGGCCATCCTCAACATCAGACTCTTGGTAACGGAGGGCCATCCTCAACATCATCAGACTCTTGGTAATGGAGGGCCATCCTCAACATCATCAGACTCTTGGTAACGGAGGGCCATCCTCAACATCATTAGATTCTTGGTAACGGAGGGCCATCCTCAACATCAGACTCTTGGTAACGGAGGGCCATCCTCATCATCATCAGACTCTTGGTAACGGAGGGCCATCCTCAACATCATCAGACTCTTGGTAACGGAGGGCCATCCTCAACATCATCAGACTCTTGGTAATGGAGGGCCATCCTCAACATCATCAAACTCTTGGTAACGGAGGGCCATCCTCAACATCATCAGACTCTTGGTAACGGGAGGGCCATCCTCAACATCATCAGACTCTTGGTAACGGAGGGCCATCCTCAACATCATCAGACTCTTGGTAACGGAGGGCCATCCTCAACATCATCAGACTCTTGGTAACGGAGGGCTATCCTCAACATCATCAGACTCTTGGTAACAGAGGGCCATCCTCAACATCAGACTCTTGGTAACGGAGGGCCATCCTCAACATCAGACTGTTGGTAACGGAGGGCCATCCTCAACATCATCAGAGTCTTGGTAACAGAGGGCCATCCTCAACATCAGACTCTTGGTAACGGAGGGCCATCCTCAACATCAGACTCTTGGTACCGGAGGGCCATCCTCAACATCAGACTCTTGGTAACGGAGGGCCATCCTCAACATCAGACTCTTGGTAACGGAGGGCCATCCTCAACATCATCAGACTCTTGGTAACGGAGGGCCATCCTCAACATCATCAGACTCTTGGTAACGGAGGGCCATCCTCAACATCATCAGACTCTTGGTAACGGAGGGCCATCCTCAACATCATCAGACTCTTGGTAACAGAGGGCCATCCTCAACATCATCAGACTCTTGGTAACAGAGGGCCATCCTCAACATCATCAGACTCTTGGTAACGGAGGGCCATCCTCAACATCATCAGACTCTTGGTAACGGAGGGCCATCCTCAACATCATCAGACTCTTGGTAACGGAGGGCCATCCTCAACATCATCAGACTCTTGGTAACGGAGGGCCATCCTCAACATCAGACTCTTGGTAACGAAGGGCCATCCTCAACATCATCAGACTCTTGGTAATGGAGGGCCATCCTCAACATCATCAGACTCTTGGTAACGGAGGGCCATCCTCAACATCATTAGATTCTTGGTAACGGAGGGCCATCCTCAACATCAGACTCTTGGTAACGGAGGGCCATCCTCATCATCATCAGACTCTTGGTAACGGAGGGCCATCCTCAACATCATCAGACTCTTGGTAACGGACGGCCATCCTCAACATCATCAGACTCTTGGTAATGGAGGGCCATCCTCAACATCATCAAACTCTTGGTAACGGAGGGCCATCCTCAACATCATCAGACTCTTGGTAACGGAGGGCCATCCTCAACATCATCAGACTCTTGGTAACGGAGGGCTATCCTCAACATCATCAGACTCTTGGTAACAGAGGGCCATCCTCAACATCAGACTCTTGGTAACGGAGGGCCATCCTCAACATCATCAGACTCTTGGTAACGGAGGGCCATCCTCAACATCATCAGACTCTTGGTAACGGAGGGCCATCCTCAACATCATCAGACTCTTGGTAACGGAGGGCCATCCTCAACATCAGACTCTTGGTAACGGAGGGCCATCCTCAACATCATCAGACTCTTGGTAACGGAGGGCCATCCTCAACATCATCAGACTCTTGGTAACGGGAGGGCCATCCTCAACATCATCAGACTCTTGGTAACGGAGGGCCATCCTCAACATCATCAGACTCTTGGTAACGGAGGCTATCCTCAACATCATCAGACTCTTGGTAACAGAGGGCCATCCTCAACATCAGACTCTTGGTAACGGAGGGCCATCCTCAACATCAGACTCTTGGTACCGGAGGGCCATCCTCAACATCAGACTCTTGGTAACGGAGGGCCATCCTCAACATCATTAGACTCTTGGTAACGGAGGGCCATCCTCAACATCAAAGGACTCTTGGTAATGGAGGGCCATCCTCAACATCATCAGACTTGGTAACGGAGGGCCATCCTCAACATCATCAGACTCTTGGTAACGGAGGGCCATCCTCAACATCATCAGACTCTTGGTAACGGAGGGCCATCCTCAACATCATCAGACTCTTGGTAACGGAGGGTCGTCCTCAACATCATCAGACTCTTGGTAACAGAGGGCAATCCTCAACATCAGACTCTTGGTAACGGAGGGCCATCCTCAACATCATCAGACTCTTGGAAACGGAGGGCCATCCTCAACATCATCAGACTCTTGGTAACGGAGGGCCATCCTCAACATCATCAGACTCTTGGTAACGGAGGGCCATCCTCAACATCAGACTCTTGGTAACGGAGGGCCATCCTCATCATCAGACTATTGGTAACGGAGGGCTATCCTCAACATAAGACTCTTGGTAATGGAGGGCCATCCTCAACATCATCAGAGTCTTGGTAACAGAGGGCCATCCTCAACATCAGACTCTTGGTAACGGAGGGCCATCCTCAACATCAGACTCTTGGTACCGGAGGGCCATCCTCAACATCATCAGACTCTTGGTAACGGAGGGCCATCCTCAACATCAGACTCTTGGTAAAAGAGGGCCATCCTCATCATCAGACTATTGGTAACGGAGGGCTATCCTCAACATAAGACTCTTGGTAATGGAGGGCCATCCTCAACATCATCAGAGTCTTGGTAACAGAGGGCCATCCTCAACATCAGACTCTTGGTAACGGAGGGCCATCCTCAACATCAGACTCTTGGTACCGGAGGGCCATCCTCAACATCAGACTCTTGGTAACGGAGGGCCATCCTCAACATCAGACTCTTGGTACCGGAGGGCCATCCTCAACATCATCAGACTCTTGGTAACGGAGGGCCATCCTCAACATCATCAGACTCTTGGTAACGGAGGGCCATCCTCAACATCATCAGACTCTTGGTAACGGAGGGCCATCCTCAACATCATCAGACTCTTGGTAACGGAGGGCCATCCTCAACATCATCAGACTCTTGGTAACGGAGGGCCATCCTCAACATCATCAGTCTCTTGGTAACGGAGGGCCATCCTCAACATCAGACTCTTGGTAACGGAGGGCCATCCTCAACATCAGACTCTTGGTAATGGAGGGCCATCCTCAACATCATTAGACTCTTGGTAACGGAGGGCCATCCTCAACATCATCAGACTCTTGGTAACGGAGGGCCATCCTCAACATCAGACTCTTGGTAACGGAGGGCAATCCTCAACATCAGACTCTTGGTACCGGAGGGCCATCCTCAACATCAGACTCTTGGTAACGGAGGGCCATCCTCAACATCAGACTCTTGGTAACGGAGGGCCATCCTCAACATCATCAGACTCTTGGTAATGGAGGGCCATCCTCAACATCATCAGACTCTTGGTAACGGAGGGCCATCCTCAACATCAACCACTACATAATGTATCCTGTATAGGTCCTAGACATCAACCACTACATAATGTATCGTGTACAGGTCCTAAATATCAACCACTACATAATGTATCCTGTACAGGTCCTAAACATCAACCACTACATAATGTAACCTGTACAGGTCCTAAACATCAACCACTACATAATGAATCCTGTACAGGTCCTAAACATCAACCACTACATAATGTATCCTGTACAGGTCCTAAACATCACATCAACCACTATATAATGTATCCTGTACAGGTCCTAAACATCAACCACTACATAATGTATCCTGTACAGGTCCTAAACATCAACCACTACATAATGTATCCTGTACAGGTCCTAAACATCAACCACTCCATAAAGTAACCTGTACTGGTCCTAAACATCAACCACTATATATAGTAACCTGTAGAGGTCCTAAACATCACACCAACCACTATGTAATGTATCCTGTACAGGTCCTAAACATCAACCACTACATAATGTATCCTGTACAGGTCCTAAACATCAACCACTACATAATGTATCCTGTATAGGTCCTAGACATCAACCACTACATAATGTATCCTGTACAGGTCCTAAATATCAACCACTACATAATGTATCCTGTACAGGTCCTAAACGTCAACCACTACATAATGTAACCTGTACAGGTCCAAACATCAACCACTATATAATGAATCCTGTACAGGTCCTAAACATCAACCACTACATAATGTATCCTGTACAGGTCCTAAACATGACATCAACCACGACATAATGTATCCTGAACAGGTCCTAAACATCAACCACTACATAATGTATCCTGTACAGGTCCTAAACATCAATACTACATAATGTATCCTGTACAGGTCCTAAACATCAACCACTACATAATGTATCCTGTACAGGTCCTAAACATCAACCACTACATAATGTAACCTCTACAGGTCCTAAACATCAACCACTACATAATGTATCCTGTACAGGTCCTAAACATCAACCACTAAATAATGTATCCTGTACAGGTCCTAAACATCAACCACTACATAATGAATCCTGTACAGGTCCTAAACATCAACCACTACATAATGTATCCTGTACAGGTCCAAAACATCAACCACTACATAATGTAACCTCTACAGGTCCTAAACATCAATACTACATAATGTATCCTGTACAGGTACTAAACATATACCACCTCATAATGTAACCTGTACAGTTCCTAAACATCAACCACTACATAATGTATCCTGTACAGGTCCTAAACATCAACCACTACATAATGTATCCTGTACAGGTCCTAAACATCAACCACTACATAATGTATCCTGAACAGGTCCTAAACATCAACCACTACATAATGTAACCTGTACAGGTCCTAAACATCAACCACTACATAATGTAACCTGTACAGGTCCTAAACATCAACCCCTACATAATGTATCCTGTACAGGTCCTAAACATCACATATACCACGACATAATGTATCCTGTACAGGTCCTAAACATCCTCAACATCATCAGACTCTTGGTAACGGAGGGCCATCCTCAACATCATCAGACTCTTGGTAACGGAGGGCCATCCTCAACATCAGACTCTTGGTAATGGAGGGCCATCCTCAACATCATCAGACTCTTGGTAACGGAGGGCCATCCTCAACATCATCAGACTCTTGGTAACGTAGGGCCATCCTCAACATCATCAGACTCTTGGTAACGGAGGGCCATCCTCAACATCATCAGACTCTTGGTAACAGAGGGCCATCCTCAACATCATCAGACTCTTGGTAACAGAGGGCCATCCTCAACATCATCAGACTCTTGGTAACGGAGGGCCATCCTCAACATCATCAGACTCTTGGTAACGGAGGGCCATCCTCAACATCATCAGACTCTTGTTAACGGAGGGCCATCCTCAACATCATCAGACTCTTGGTAACGGAGGGCCATCCTCAACATCATCAGACTCTTGGTAACGGAGGGCCATCCTCAACATCAGACTCTTGGTAACGGAGGGCCATCCTCAACAACAGACTCTTGGTAATGGAGGGCCATCCTCAACATCATTAGACTCTTGGTAACGGAGGGCCATCCTCAACATCATCAGACTCTTGGTAACGGAGGGCCATCCTCAACATCAGACTCTTGGTAACGGAGGGCCATCCTCAACATCAGACTCTTGGTAATGGAGGGCCATCCTCAACATCATTAGACTCTTGGTAACGGAGGGCCATCCTCAACATCATCAGACTCTTGGTAACGGAGGGCCATCCTCAACATCAGACTCTTGGAATCGGAGGGCCATCCTCAACATCATCAGACTTTTGGTAATAGAGGGCCATCCTCAACATCATTAGACTCTTGGTAATGGAGGGCCATCCTCAACATCATACTCTTGGTAACGGAGATCCATCCTCAACATCAGACTCTTGGTAACGGAGGGCCATCCTCATCATCATCAGACTCTTGGTAACGGAGGGCCATCCTCAACATCATCAGACTCTTGGTAACGGAGGGCCATCCTCAACATCATCAGACTCTTGGTAACGGAGGGCCATCCTCAACATCATCAGACTCTTGGTAACGGAGGGCCATCCTCAACATCAGACTCTTGGTAACGGAGGGCCATCCTCATCATCAGACTATTGGTAACGGAGGGCCATCCTCAACATAAGACTCTTGGTAATGGAGGGCCATCCTCAACATCATCAGACACTTGGTAACGGAGGGCCATCCTCAACATCATCAGACTCTTGGAAATGGAGGGCCATCCTCAACATTGTCAGACTCTTGGTAACGGAGGGCCATCCTCAACATCAGACTCTTGGTAACGGAGGGCCATCCTCAACATCAGACTCTTGGTAACGGAGGGTCATCAGACTCTTGGTAACGGAGGGCCATCCTCAACATCAGACTCTTGGTAACGGAGGGCCATCCTCATCATCAGAATCTTGGTAACGAAGGGCAATCCTCAACATCATCAGACTCTTAGTAAAGGAGGGCCATCCTCAACATCATCAGACTCTTGGTGACGGAGGGCCATCCTCAACATCATCAGACTCTTGTTAACGGAGGGCCATCCTCAGCATAATCAGACTCTTGGTAACGGAGGGCCATCTTCAACATCATCAGACTCTTGGTAACGGAGGGCCATCCTCAACATCATCAGACTCTTGGTAACGGAGGGCCATCCTCAACATCAGACTCATGGTAACGGAGGGCCATCCCCAACATCATCAGTCTCTTTGTAACTGAAGGCCATCCTCAACATTTTAGACTCTTGGTAACGGAGGGCCATCCTCAACATCAGACTCTTGGTAATTGAGGGCCATCCTCAACATCATTAGACTCTTGGTAATGGAGGGCCATCCTCAACATCATCAGACTCTTGGTAACGGAGGGCCATCCTCAACATCAGACTCTTGGAATCGGAGGGCCATCCTCAACATCATCAGACTTTTGGTAATAGAGGGCCATCCTCAACATCATTAGACTCTTGGTAATGGAGGGCCATCCTCAACATCAGACTCTTGGTAACGGAGATCCATCCTCAACATCAGACTCTTGGTAACGGAGGGCCATCCTCATCATCATCAGACTCTTGGTAACGGAGGGCCATCCTCAACATCATCAGACTCTTGGTAACGGAGGGCCATCCTCAACATCATCAGACTCTTGGTAACGGAGGGCCATCCTCAACATCATCAGACTCTTGGTAACGGAGGGCCATCCTCAACATCAGACTCTTGGTAACGGAGGGCCATCCTCATCATCAGACTATTGGTAACGGAGGGCCATCCTCAACATAAGACTCTTGGTAATGGAGGGCCATCCTCAACATCATCAGACACTTGGTAACGGAGGGCCATCCTCAACATCATCAGACTCTTGGAAATGGAGGGCCATCCTCAACATTGTCAGACTCTTGGTAACGGAGGGCCATCCTCAACATCAGACTCTTGGTAACGGAGGGCCATCCTCAACATCAGACTCTTGGTAACGGAGGGTCATCAGACTCTTGGTAACGGAGGGCCATCCTCAACATCAGACTCTTGGTAACGGAGGGCCATCCTCATCATCAGAATCTTGGTAACGAAGGGCAATCCTCAACATCATCAGACTCTTAGTAAAGGAGGGCCATCCTCAACATCATCAGACTCTTGGTGACGGAGGGCCATCCTCTACATCATCAGACTCTTGTTAACGGAGGGCCATCCTCAGCATAATCAGACTCTTGGTAACGGAGGGCCATCTTCAACATCATCAGACTCTTGGTAACGGAGGGCCATCCTCAGCATAATCAGACTCTTGGTAACGGAGGGCCATCTTCAACATCATCAGACTCTTGGTAACGGAGGGCCATCTTCAACATCATCAGACTCTTGGTAACGGAGGGCCATCCTCAACATCATCAGACTCTTGGTAACGGAGGGCCATCCTCAACATCAGACTCATGGTAACGGAGGGCCATCCCCAACATCATCAGTCTCTTTGTAACTGAAGGCCATCCTCAACATTTTAGACTCTTGGTAACGGAGGGCCATCCTCAACATCAGACTCTTGGTAATTGAGGGCCATCCTCAACATCATTAGACTCTTGGTAACGGAGGGCCATCCTCAACATCATCAGACTCTTGGTAACGGAGGGCCATCCTCAACATCAGACTCTTGGAATCGGAGGGCCATCCTCAACATCATCAGACTTTTGGTAATAGAGGGCCATCCTCAACATCATTAGACTCTTGGTAATGGAGGGCCATCCTCAACATCAGACTCTTGGTAACGGAGATCCATCCTCAACATCAGACTCTTGGTAACGGAGGGCCATCCTCATCATCAGACTCATGGTAACGGAGGGCCATCCCCAACATCATCAGTCTCTTTGTAACTGAAGGCCATCCTCAACATTTTAGACTCTTGGTAACGGAGGGCCATCCTCAACATCAGACTCTTGGTAATTGAGGGCCATCCTCAACATCATTAGACTCTTGGTAACGGAGGGCCATCCTCAACATCATCAGACTCTTGGTAACGGAGGGCCATCCTCAACATCAGACTCTTGGAATCGGAGGGCCATCCTCAACATCATCAGACTTTTGGTAATAGAGGGCCATCCTCAACATCATTAGACTCTTGGTAATGGAGGGCCATCCTCAACATCAGACTCTTGGTAACGGACATCCATCCTCAACATCAGACTCTTGGTAACGGAGGGCCATCCTCATCATCATCAGACTCTTGGTAACGGAGGGCCATCCTCAACATCATCAGACTCTTGGTAACGGAGGGCCATCCTCAACATCATCAGACTCTTGGTAACGGAGGGCCATCCTCAACATCATCAGACTCTTGGTAACGGAGGGCCATCCTCAACATCAGACTCTTGGTAACGGAGGGCCATCCTCATCATCAGACTATTGGTAACGGAGGGCCATCCTCAACATAAGACTCTTGGTAATGGAGGGCCATCCTCAACATCATCAGACACTTGGTAACGGAGGGCCATCCTCAACATCATCAGACTCTTGGAAATGGAGGGCCATCCTCAACATTGTCAGACTCTTGGTAACGGAGGGCCATCCTCAACATCAGACTCTTGGTAACGGAGGGCCATCCTCAACATCAGACTCTTGGTAACGGAGGGCTCATCAGACTCTTGGTAACGGAGGGCCATCCTCAACATCAGACTCTTGGTAACGGAGGGCCATCCTCATCATCAGAATCTTGGTAACGAAGGGCAATCCTCAACATCATCAGACTCTTAGTAAAGGAGGGCCATCCTCAACATCATCAGACTCTTGGTGACGGAGGGCCATCCTCTACATCATCAGACTCTTGTTAACGGAGGGCCATCCTCAGCATAATCAGACTCTTGGTAACGGAGGGCCATCTTCAACATCATCAGACTCTTGGTAACGGAGGGCCATCCTCAACATCATCAGACTCTTGGTAACGGAGGGCCATCCTCAACATCATCAGACTCTTGGTAACGGAGGGCCATCCTCAACATCAGACTCTTGGTAACGGAGTGCCATCCTCATCATCAGACTATTGGTAACGGAGGGCCATCCTCAGCATAATCAGACTCTTGGTAACGGAGGGCCATCTTCAACATCATCAGACTCTTGGTAACGGAGGGCCATCCTCAACATCATCAGACTCTTGGTAACGGAGGGCCATCCTCAACATCAGACTCATGGTAACGGAGGGCCATCCCCAACATCATCAGTCTCTTTGTAACTGAAGGCCATCCTCAACATTTTAGACTCTTGGTAACGGAGGGCCATCCTCAACATCAGACTCTTGGTATTTGAGGGCCATCCTCAACATCATTAGACTCTTGGTAACGGAGGGCCATCCTCAACATCATCAGACTCTTGGTAACGGAGGGCCATCCTCAACATCAGACTCTTGGAATCGGAGGGCCATCCTCAACATCATCAGACTTTTGGTAATAGAGGGCCATCCTCAACATCATTAGACTCTTGGTAATGGAGGGCCATCCTCAACATCAGACTCTTGGTAACGGAGATCCATCCTCAACATCAGACTCTTGGTAACGGAGGGCCATCCTCATCATCATCAGACTCTTGGTAACGGAGGGCCATCCTCAACATCATCAGACTCTTGGTAACGGAGGGCCATCCTCAACATCATCAGACTCTTGGTAACGGAGGGCCATCCTCAACATCATCAGACTCTTGGTAACGGAGGGCCATCCTCAACATCAGACTCTTGGTAACGGAGGGCCATCCTCATCATCAGACTATTGGTAACGGAGGGCCATCCTCAACATAAGACTCTTGGTAACGGAGGGCCATCCTCAACATCATCAGACACTTGGCAACGGAGGGCCATCCTCAACATCATCAGACTCTTGGAAATGGAGGGCCATCCTCAACATTGTCAGACTCTTGGTAACGGAGGGCCATCCTCAACATCAGACTCTTGGTAACGGAGGGCCATCCTCAACATCAGACTCTTGGTAACGGAGGGTCATCAGACTCTTGGTAACGGAGGGCCATCCTCAACATCAGACTCTTGGTAACTGAGGGCCATCCTCATCATCAGAATCTTGGTAACGAAGGGCAATCCTCAACATCATCAGACTCTTAGTAAAGGAGGGCCATCCTCAACATCATCAGACTCTTGGTGACGGAGGGCCATCCTCTACATCATCAGACTCTTGTTAACGGAGGGCCATCCTCAGCATAATCAGACTCTTGGTAACGGAGGGCCATCTTCAACATCATCAGACTCTTGGTATCGGAGGGCCATCCTCAACATCATCAGACTCTTGGTAACGGAGGGCCATCCTCAACATCATCAGACTCTTGGTAACGGAGGGCCATCCTCAACATCAGACTCTTGTAACGGAGGGCCATCCTCATCATCAGACTATTGGTAACGGAGGGCCATCCTCAACATAAGACTCTTGGTAATGGAGGGCCATCCTCAACATCATCAGACACTTGGTAACGGAGGGCCATCCTCAACATCATCAGACTCTTGGAAATGGAGGGCCATCCTCAACATTGTCAGACTCTTAGTAACGGAGGGCCATCCTCAACATCAGACTCTTGGTAACGCAGGGCCATTCTCAACATCAGACTCTTGGTAACGGAGGGTCATCAGACTCTTGGTAACGGAGGGCCATCCTCAACATCAGACTCTTGGTAACGGAGGGCCATCCTCATCATCAGAATCTTGGTAACGGAGGGCCATCCTCAACATCATCAGACTCTTGTTAACGGAGGGCCATCCTCAGCATAATCAGACTCTTGGTAACGGAGGGCCATCTTCAACATCATCAGACTCTTGGTAACGGAGGGCCATCCTCAACATCATCAGACTCTTGGTAACGCAGGGCCATCCTCAACATCAGACTCATGGTAACGGAGGGCCATCCCCAACATCATCAGTCTCTTTGTAACTGAAGGCCATCCTCAACATTTTAGACTCTTGGTAACGGAGGGCCATCCTCAACATCAGACTCTTGGTAACGGAGGGCCATCCTCAACATCAGACTCTTGGTAACGGAGGGTCATCAGACTCTTGGTAATGGAGGGCCATCCTCAACATCAGACTCTTGGTAACGGAGGGCCATCCTCATCATCAGACTCTTGGTAACGGAGGGCAATCCTCAACATCATCAGACTCTTGGTAACGGAGGGCCATCCTCAGCATCATCAGACTCTTGGTAACGGAGGGCCATCCTCAACATCATCAGACTCTTGGTAACGGAGGGCTATCCTCAACATCATCAGACTCTTGGTAACGGATGGCCATCCTCAACATCAGACTCTTGGTAACGGAGGGCCATCCTCAACATCATCAGACTCTTGGTAATGGAGGGCCATCTTCAACATCATCAGACTCTTGGTAACGGAGGGCCATCCTCAACATCAGAGTCTTGGTTAACGGAGGGCCATCCTCAACATCATTGGACTCTTGGTAACGGAGGGCCATCCTCAACATCATCAGACTCTTGGTAACGGAGGGCCATCCTCAACATCAGACTCTTGGTAACGGAGGTTCATCTGAGGCTTGGTAACGGAGGGCCATCCTCAACATCAGACTCTTGGTACCGGAGGGCCATCCTCATCATCAGACTCTTGGTAACGGAGGGCAATCCTCATCATCATCAGACTCTTGGTAACGGAGGGCCATCCTCAACATCATCAGACTCTTGGTAACGGAGGGCCATCCTCAACATCATCAGACTCTTGGTAACGGAGGGCCATCTTCAACATCATCAGACTCTTGGTAACGGACAGCCATCCTCAACATAATCAGACTCTTGGTAACGGAGGGCCATCCTCAACATCATCAGACTCTTGGAAATGGAGGGCCATCCTCAACATTGTCAGACTCTTAGTAACGGAGGGCCATCCTCAACATCAGACTCTTGGTAACGCAGGGCCATCCTCAACATCAGACTCTTGGTAACGGAGGGTCATCAGACTCTTGGTAACGGAGGGCCATCCTCAACATCAGACTCTTGGTAACGGAGGGCCATCCTCATCATCAGAATCTTGGTAACGGAGGGCCATCCTCAACATCATCAGACTCTTGTTAACGGAGGGCCATCCTCAGCATAATCAGACTCTTGGTAACGGAGGGCCATCTTCAACATCATCAGACTCTTGGTAACGGAGGGCCATCCTCAACATCATCAGACTCTTGGTAACGCAGGGCCATCCTCAACATCAGACTCATGGTAACGGAGGGCCATCCCCAACATCATCAGTCTCTTTGTAACTGAAGGCCATCCTCAACATTTTAGACTCTTGGTAACGGAGGGCCATCCTCAACATCAGACTCTTGGTAACGGAGGGCCATCCTCAACATCAGACTCTTGGTAACGGAGGGTCATCAGACTCTTGGTAATGGAGGGCCATCCTCAACATCAGACTCTTGGTAACGGAGGGCCATCCTCATCATCAGACTCTTGGTAACGGAGGGCCATCCTCAACATCATCAGACTCCTTGGTAACGGAGGGCCATCCTCAGCATCATCAGACTCTTGGTAACGGAGGGCCATCCTCAACATCATCAGACTCTTGGTAACGGAGGGCCATCCTCAACATCATCAGACTCTTGGTAACGGATGGCCATCCTCAACATCAGACTCTTGGTAACGGAGGGCCATCCTCAACATCATCAGACTCTTGGTAATGGAGGGCCATCTTCAACATCATCAGACTCTTGGTAACGGAGGGCCATCCTCAACATCAGACTCTTGGTTAACGGAGGGCCATCCTCAACATCATTGGACTCTTGGTAACGGAGGGCCATCCTCAACATCATCAGACTCTTGGTAACGGAGGGCCATCCTCAACATCAGACTCTTGGTAACGGAGGTTCATCTGAGGCTTGGAACGGAGGGCCATCCTCAACATCAGACTCTTGGTACCGGAGGGCCATCCTCATCATCAGACTCTTGGTAACGGAGGGCCATCCTCATCATCATCAGACTCTTGGTAACGGAGGGCCATCCTCAACATCATCAGACTCTTGGTAACGGAGGGCCATCCTCAACATCATCAGACTCTTGGTAACGGAGGGCCATCTTCAACATCATCAGACTCTTGGTAACGGACAGCCATCCTCAACATAATCAGACTCTTGGTAACGGAGGGCCATCCTCAACATCAGACTCTTGGTAACGGAGGGCCATCCTCAACATAATTAGACTCTTGGTAACGGAGGGCCATCCTCAACATTATCAAACTCTTTGTAACAGAGGGCCATCCTCAACATCATCAGACTCTTGGTAACGGAGGGCCATCCTCAACATCAGACGCTTGGTAACGGAGGGCCATCCTCAACATCAGACGCTTGGTAACGGAGGGCCATCCTCAACATCAGACTCTTGGTAACGGAGGTTCATCAGACGCTTGGTATCGGAGGGCCATCCTCAACATCAGACTCTTGGTACCGGAGGGCCATCCTCAACATCAGACTCTTGGTAATGGAGGGCCATCCTCAACATCATCAGACTCTTGGTAACGGAGGGCCATCCTCAACATCATCAGACTCTTGGTAACGGAGGGCCATCCTCATCATCAGACTCTTGGTAACGGAGGGCCATCCTCAACATCATCAGACTCTTGGTAATGGATGGCCATCCTCAACATCAGTCTCTTGGTAACGGAGGGCCATCCTCAACATCAGACTCTTGGTAATGGAGGGCCATCCTCAACATCATTAGACTCTTGGTAACGGAGGACCATCCTCAACATCATCAGACTCTTGGTAACGGAGGGCCATCCTCAACATCAGTCTCTTGGTAACGGAGGGCCATCCTCAACATCATCAGACTCTTGGTAACGGAGGGCCATCCTCAACATCATCAGACTCTTGGTAACGGAGGGCCATCCTCAACATTTTAGACTCTTGGTAACGGAGGGCCATCCTCAACATCATCAGACTCTTGGTAACGGAGGGCCATCCTCAACATCAGACTCTTGGTAACGGAGGGCCATCCTCAACATCATCAGACTCTTGGTAACGGAGGGCCATCCTCAACATCATTAGACTCTTGGTAACGGAGGGCCATCCTCAACATCAGACTCTTGGTAACGGAGGGCCATCCTCATCATCATCAGACTCTTGGTAACGGAGGGCCATCCTCAACATCATCAGACTCTTGGTAACGGAGGGCCATCCTCAACATCATCAGACTCTTGGTAACGGAGGGCCATCCTCAACATCAGACTCTTGGTAATGGAGGGCCATCCTCAACATCATCAGACTCTTGGTAACGGAGGGCCATCCTCAACATCATCAGACCCTTGGTAACGGGAGGGCCATCCTCAACATCATCAGACTCTTGGTAACGGAGGGCCATCCTCAACATCATCAGACTCTTGGTAACGGAGGGCCATCCTCAACATCATCAGACTCTTGGTAACAGAGGGCCATCCTCAACATCAGACTCTTGGTAACGGAGGGCCATCCTCAACATCAGACTCTTGGTACCGGAGGGCCATCCTCAACATCAGACTCTTGGTAACGGAGGGCCATCCTCAACATCATTAGACTCTTGGTAACGGAGGGCCATCCTCAACATCAAAGGACTCTTGGTAATGGAGGGCCATCCTCAACATCATCAGACTCTTGGTAACGGAGGGCCATCCTCAACATCATCAGACTCTTGGTAACGGAGGGCCATCTTCAACATCATCAGACTCTTGGTAACGGAGGGCCATCCTCAACATCAGAGTCTTGGTAACGGAGGGCCATCCTCAACATCATTGGACTCTTGGTAACGGAGGGCCATCCTCAACATCATCAGACTCTTGGTAACGGAGGGCCATCCTCAACATCAGACTCTTGGTAACGGAGGCCTTCATCTGAGGCTTGGTAACGGAGGGCCATCCTCAACATCAGACTCTTGGTACCGGAGGGCCATCCTCAATCATCAGACTCTTGGTAACGGAGGGCCATCCTCATCATCATCAGACTCCTGGTAACGGAGGGCCATCCTCAACATCATCAGACTCTTGGTAACGGAGGGCCATCCTCAACATCATCAGACTCTTGGTAACGGAGGGCCATCTTCAACATCATCAGACTCTTGGTAACGGAGAGCCATCCTCAACATAATCAGACTCTTGGTAACGGAGGGCCATCCTCAACATCAGACTCTTGGTAACGGAGGGCCATCCTCAACATAATTAGACTCTTGGTAACGGAGGGCCATCCTCAACATTATCAGACTCTTTGTAACAAAGGGCCATCCTCAACATCATCAGACTCTTGGTAACGGAGGGCCATCCTCAACATCATCAGACTCTTGGTAACGGAGGGCCATCCTCAACATCAGACGCTTGGTAACGGAGGGCCATCCTCAACATCAGACTCTTGGTAACGGAGGTTCATCAGACGCTTGGTATCGGAGGGCCATCCTCAACATCAGACTCTTGGTACCGGAGGGCCATCCTCAACATCAGACTCTTGGTAATGGAGGGCCATCCTCAACATCATCAGACTCTTTGGTAACGGAGGGCCATCCTCAACATCATCAGACTCTTGGTAACGGAGGGCCATCCTCAACTCATCAGACTCTTGGTAACGGAGGGCCATCCTCAACATCATCAGACTCTTGGTAATGGATGGCCATCCTCAACATCAGACTCTTGGTAACGGAGGGCCATCCTCAACATCAGACTCTTGGTAACGGAGGGCCATCCTCAACATCATTAGACTCTTGGTAACGGAGGGCCATCCTCAACATCATCAGACTCTTGGTAACGGAGGGCCATCCTCAACATCAGTCTCTTGGTAACGGAGGGCCATCCTCAACATCATTAGACTCTTGGTAACGGAGGGCCATCCTCAACATCATCAGACTCTTGGTAACGGAGGGCCATCCTCAACATCATCAGACTCTTGGTAACGGAGGGCCATCCTCAACATTTTAGACTCTTGGTAACGGAGGGCCATCCTCAACATCATCAGACTCTTGGTAACGGAGGGCCATCCTCAACATCAGACTCTTGGTAACGGAGGGCCATCCTCAACATCATCAGACTCTTGGTAACGGAGGGCCATCCTCAACATCATTAGACTCTTGGTAACGGAGGGCCATCCTCAACATCAGACTCCTGGTAACGGAGGGCCATCCTCATCATCATCAGACTCCTGGTAACGGAGGGCCATCCTCAACATTATCAGACTCTTGGTAACGGAGGGCCATCCTCAACATCATCAGACTCTTGGTAACGGAGGGCCATCCTCAACATCAGACTCTTGGTAACGGAGGGCCATCCTCAACATCATCAGACTCTTGGTAACGGAGGGCCATCCTCAACATCATCAGACCCTTGGTAACGGGAGGGCCATCCTCAACATCATCAGACTCTTGGTAACGGAGGGCCATCCTCAACATCATCAGACTTCTTGGTAACGGAGGGCCATCCTCAACATCATCAGACTCTTGGTAACGGAGGGCCATCCTCAACATCAGACTCTTGGTAACGGAGGGCCATCCTCAACATCAGACTCTTGGTAACGGAGGGCCATCCTCAACATCAGACTCTTGGTAACGGAGGGCCATCCTCAACATCATTAGACTCTTGGTAACGGAGGGCCATCCTCAACATCAAAGGACTCTTGGTAACGGAGGGCCATCCTCAACATCATCAGACTTCTTGGTAACGGAGGGCCATCCTCAACATCATCACGACTCTTGGTAACGGAGGGCCATCCTCAACATCATCAGACTCTTGGTAACGGAGGGCCATCCTCAACATCATCAGACTCTTGGTAACGGAGGGCCATCCTCAACATCACAGACTCTTGGTAACGGAGGGCCATCCTCAACATCATTAGACTCTTGGTAACGGAGGGCCATCCTCAACATCAAAGACTCTTGGTAACGGAGGGCCATCCTCAACATCATCAGACTCTTGGTAACGGAGGGCCATCCTCAACATCATCAGACTCTTGGTAACGGAGGGCCATCCTCAACATCATCAGACTCTTGGTAACGGAGGGCCATCCTCAACATCATCAGACTCTTGGTAACGGAGGGCCATCCTCAACATCATCAGACTCTTGGTAACGGAGGGCCATCCTCAACATCAGACTCTTGGTAACGGAGGGCCATCCTCAACATCAGACTCTTGGTAACGGAGGGCCATCCTCAACATCAGACTCTTGGTAACGGAGGCCCATCCTCAACATCATCAGACTCTTGGTAACAGAGGGCCATCCTCAACATCATCAGACTCTTGGTAACGGAGGGCCATCCTCAACATCAGACTCTTGGTAACGGAGGGCCATCCCCAACATCATCAGACTCTTTGGTAACTGAAGGCCATCCTCAACATCAGACTCTTGGTAACGGAGGGCCATCCTCAACATCAGACTCTTGGTAACGGAGGGCCTCACATCAGACTCTTGGTAACGGAGGCCATCCTCAACATCAGACTCTTGGTAACGGAGGGCCATCCTCAACTCATCAGACTCCTGGTAACGGAGGGCCATCCTCAACATCATCAGACTCTTGGTAACGGAGGGCCATCCTCAACATCATCAGACTCTTGGTAACGGAGGGCCATCCTCAACATCATCAGACTCTTGGTAACGGAGGGCCATCCTCAACATCATCAGACTCTTGGCAACGGAGGGCCATCCTCAACATCAGACTCTTGGTAACGGAGGGCCATCCTCAACATCATCAGACTCTTGGTAACGGAGGGCCATCTTCAACATCATCAGACTCTTGGTAACGGAGGGCCATCCTCAACATCAGAGTCTTGGTAACGGAGGGCCATCCTCAACATCATTAGACTCTTGGTAACGGAGGGCCATCCTCAACATCATCAGACTCTTGGTAACGGAGGGCCATCCTCAACATCAGACTCTTGGTAACGGAGGGCCTTCATCTGAGGCTTGGTAACGGAGGGCCATCCTCAACATCAGACTCTTGGTACCGGAGGGCCATCCTCATCATCAGACTCTTGGTAACGGAGGGCCATCCTCAACATCATCAGACTCTTGGTAACGGAGGGCCATCCTCAACATCATCAGACTCCTTGGTAACGGAGGGCCATCCTCAACATCATCAGACTCTTGGTAACGGAGGGCCATCTTCAACATCATCAGACTCTTGGTAACGGAGGGCCATCCTCAACATCATCAGACTCTTGGTAACGGAGGGCCATCCTCAACATCAGACTCTTGGTAACGGAGGGCCATCCTCAACATCATTAGACTCTTGGTAACGGAGGGCCATCCTCAACATTATCAGACTCTTGGTAACAGAGGGCCATCCTCAACATCATCAGACTCTTGGTAACGGAGGGCCATCCTCAACATCATCAGACTCTTTGGTAACGGAGGGCCATCCTCAACATCAGACGCTTGGTAACGGAGGGCCATCCTCAACATCAGACTCTTGGTAACGGAGGCCTCTCACATCAGACGCTTGGTAACGGAGGGCCATCCTCAACATCAGACTCTTGGTAACGGAGGGCCATCCTCAACATCATCAGACTCTTGGTAACGGAGGGCCATCCTCAACATCATCAGACTCTTGGTAACGGAGGGCCATCCTCAACTCATCAGACTCTTGGTAACGGAGGGCCATCCTCAACATCATCAGACTCTTGGTAACGGAGGGCCATCCTCAACATCAGACTCTTGGTAACGGAGGGCCATCCTCAACATCAGACTCTTGGTAACGGAGGGCCATCCTCAACATCATTAGACTCTTGGTAACGGAGGGCCATCCTCAACATCATCAGACTCTTGGTAACGGAGGGCCATCCTCAACATCAGACTCTTGGTAACGGAGGGCCATCCTCAACATCATTAGACTCTTGGTAACGGAGGGCCATCCTCAACATCATCAGACTCTTGGTAACGGAGGGCCATCCTCAACATTTTAGACTCTTGGTAACGGAGGGCCATCCTCAACATCAGACTCTTGGTAACGGAGGGCCATCCTCAACATCATCAGACTCTTGGTAACGGAGGGCCATCCTCAACATCATCAGACTCTTGGTAACGGAGGGCCATCCTCAACATCATCAGACTCTTGGTAACGGAGGGCCATCCTCAACATCATCAGACTCTTGGTAACGGAGGGCCATCCTCAACATCAGACTCTTGGTAACGGAGGGCCATCCTCAACATCAGACTCTTGGTAACGGAGGGCCATCCTCAACATCAGACTCTTGGTAACGGAGGGCCATCCTCAACATCATCAGACTCTTGGTAACGGAGGGCCATCCTCAACATCACAGACTCTTGGTAACGGAGGGCCATCCTCAACATCATCAGACTCTTGGTAACGGAGGGCCATCCTCAACATCATCAGACTCTTGGTAACGGAGGGCCATCCTCAACATCTTAGACTCTTGGTAACGGAGGGCCATCCTCAACATCATCAGACTCTTGGTAACGGAGGGCCATCCTCAACATCAGACTCTTGGTAACGGAGGGCCATCCTCAACATCATCAGACTCTTTGGTAACGGAGGGCCATCCTCAACATCATCAGACTCTTGGTAACGGAGGGCCATCCTCAACATCAGACTCTTGTTAACGGAGGGCCATCCTCAACATCATCAGACTCTTGGTAACGGAGGGCCATCCTCAACATCATCAGACTCTTGGTAACGGAGGGCCATCCTCAACATCATCA
This sequence comes from Salmo salar, assembly GCF_905237065.1. Lineage (NCBI taxonomy): Eukaryota > Metazoa > Chordata > Actinopteri > Salmoniformes > Salmonidae > Salmo > Salmo salar. The sequence goes on along the minus strand of NW_025550954.1, from coordinate 9,056 downwards.
GACTCTTGGTAACGGAGGGCCATCCTCAACATCAGACTCTTGGTAACGGAGGGCCATCCTCAACATCATCAGACTCTTGGTAACGGAGGGCCATCCTCAACATCATCAGACTCTTGGTAACGGAGGGCCATCCTCAACATCATCAGACTCTTGGTAACGGAGGGCCATCCTCAACATCATCAGACTCTTGGTAACGGAGGGCCATCCTCAACATCATCAGACTCTTGTAACGGAGGGCCATCCTCAACATCATCAGACTCTTGGTAACGGAGGGCCATCCTCAACATCAGACTCTTGGTAACGGAGGGCCATCCTCAACATCAGACTCTTGGCAACGGAGGGCCATCCTCAACATCAGACTCTTGGTAACGGAGGGCCATCCTCATCATCAGACTCTTGGTAACGGAGGGCCATCCTCAACATCAGACTCTTGGTACCGGAGGGCCATCCTCAACATCAGACTCTTGGTAACGGAGGGCCATCCTCAACATCATCAGACTCTTGGTAACGGAGGGCCATCCTCAACATCATCAGACTCTTGGTAACGGAGGGCCATCCTCAACATCATCAGACTCTTGGTAACGGAGGGCCATCCTCAACATCATCAGACTCTTGGTAACGGAGGGCCATCCTCAACATCAGACTCTTGGTAACGGAGGGCCATCCTCAACATCAGACTCTTGGTAACGGAGGGCCATCCTCAACATCATTAGACTCTTGGTAACGGAGGGCCATCCTCAACATCATCAGACTCTTGGTAACGGAGGGCCATCCTCAACATCAGACTCTTGGTAACGGAGGGCCATCTCAACATCATCAGACTCCTGGTAACGGAGGGCCATCCTCAACATCATCAGACTCTTGGTAACGGAGGGCCATCCTCAACATCTAGACTCTTGGTAACGGAGGGCCATCCTCAACATCATCAGACTCTTGCTAACGGAGGGCCATCCTCAACATCAGACTCTTGGTAACGGAGGGCCATCCTCAACATCATCAGACTCTTGGTAACGGAGGGCCATCCTCAACATCATCAGACTCTTGGTAACGGAGGGCCATCCTCAACATCAGACTCTTGGTAACGGAGGGCCATCCTCAACATCATCAGACTCTTGGTAACGGAGGGCCATCCTCAACATCATCAGACTCTTGGTAACGGAGGGCCATCCTCAACATCATCAGACTCTTGGAACGGAGGGCCATCCTCAACATCAGACTCTTGGTAACGGAGGGCCATCCTCAACATCATCAGACTCCTGGTAACGGAGGGCCATCCTCAACATCATCAGACTCTTGGTAACGGAGGGCCATCCTCAACATCATCAGACTCTTGGTAACGGAGGGCCATCCTCAACATCATCAGACTCTTGGTAACGGAGGGCCATCCTCAACATCATCAGACTCTTGGTAACGGAGGGCCATCCTCAACATCAGACTCTTGGTAACGGAGGGCCATCCTCAACATCAGACTCTTGGTAACGGAGGGCCATCCTCAACATCAGACTCTTGGTAACGGAGGGCCATCCTCAACATCATCAGACTCTTGGTAACGGAGGGCCATCCTCAACATCATCAGACTCTTGGTAACGGAGGGCCATCCTCAACATCATCAGACTCCTTGGTAACGGAGGGCCATCCTCAACATCATCAGACTCTTGGTAACGGAGGGCCATCCTCAACATCATCAGACTCTTGGTAACGGAGGGCCATCCTCAACATCACAGACTCTTGGTAACGGAGGGCCATCCTCAACATCATCAGACTCTTGGTAACGGAGGGCCATCCTCAACATCATCAGACTCCTGGTAACGGAGGGCCATCCTCAACATCAGACTCTTGGTAACGGAGGCCCATCTCATCTGAGACTTGGTAACGGAGGGCCATCCTCAACATCAGACTCTTGGTAACGGAGGGCCATCCACATCATCAGACTCTTGGTAACGGAGGGCCATCCTCAACATCATCAGACTCTTGGTAACGGAGGGCCATCCTCAACATCATCAGACTCTTGGTAACGGAGGGCCATCCTCAACATCATCAGACTCTTGGTAACGGAGGGCCATCCTCAACATCATCAGACTCTTGGTAACGGAGGGCCATCCTCAACATCATCAGACTCTTGGTAACGGAGGGCCATCCTCAACATCAGACTCTTGGTAACGGAGGGCCATCCTCAACATCATCAGACTCTTGGTAACGGAGGGCCATCCTCAACATCATCAGACTCTTGGTAACGGAGGGCCATCCTCAACATCATCAGACTCTTGGTAACGGAGGGCCATCCTCAACATCATCAGACTCTTGGTAACGGAGGGCCATCCTCAACATCAGACTCTTGGCAACGGAGGGCCATCCTCAACATCAGACTCTTGGTAACGGAGGGCCATCCTCATCATCAGACTCTTGGTAACGGAGGGCCATCCTCAACATCAGACTCTTGGTAACGGAGGGCCATCCTCAACATCAGACTCTTGGTAACGGAGGGCCATCCTCAACATCATCAGACTCTTGGTAACGGAGGGCCATCCTCAACATCATCAGACTCCTGGTAACGGAGGGCCATCCTCAACATCAGACTCTTGGTAACGGAGGGCCATCCTCAACATCATCAGACTCCTGGTAACGGAGGGCCATCCTCAACATCAGACTCTTGGTAACGGAGGGCCATCCTCAACATCAGACTCTTGGTAACGGAGGGCCATCCTCAACATCATCAGACTCTTGGTAACGGAGGGCCATCCTCAACATCATCAGACTCTTGGTAACGGAGGGCCATCCTCAACATCAGACTCTTGGTAACGGAGGGCCATCCTCAACATCATCAGACTCTTGGTAACGGAGGGCCATCCTCAACATCATCAGACTCTTGGTAACGGAGGGCCATCCTCAACATCATCAGACTCTTGGTAACGGAGGGCCATCCTCAACATCTAGACTCCTTGGTAACGGAGGGCCATCCTCAACATCATCAGACTCTTGGTAACGGAGGGCCATCCTCAACATCAGACTCTTGGTAACGGAGGGCCATCCTCAACATCATCAGACTTCTTGGTAACGGAGGGCCATCCTCAACATCATTAGACTCTTGGTAACGGAGGGCCATCCTCAACATCACAGACTCTTGGAACGGAGGGCCATCTCAACATCATCAGACTCTTGGTAACGGAGGGCCATCCTCAACATCATCAGACTCTTGGTAACGGAGGGCCATCCTCAACATCATCAGACTCTTGCAACGGAGGGCCATCCTCAACATCAGACTCTTGGTAACGGAGGGCCATCCTCAACATCATCAGACTCTTGGTAACGGAGGGCCATCCTCAACATCATCAGACTCTTGGTAACGGAGGGCCATCCTCAACATCATCAGACTCTTGGTAACGGAGGGCCATCCTCAACATCATCAGACTCTTGGTAACGGAGGGCCATCCTCAACATCATCAGACTCTTGGTAACGGAGGGCCATCCTCAACATCAGACTCTTGGTAACGGAGGGCCATCCTCAACATCAGACTCTTTGGTAACGGAGGGCCATCCTCAACATCAGACTCTTGGTAACGGAGGGCCATCCTCAACATCATCAGACTCTTGGTAACGGAGGGCCATCCTCAACATCATCAGACTCTTGGTAACGGAGGGCCATCCTCAACATCATCAGACTCTTGGTAACGGAGGGCCATCCTCAACATCATCAGACTCTTGGTAACGGAGGGCCATCCTCAACATCATCAGACTCTTGGTAACGGAGGGCCATCCTCAACATCATCAGACTCTTGGTAACGGAGGGCCATCCTCAACATCAGACTTCTTGGTAACGGAGGGCCATCCTCAACATCATAGACTCTTGGCAACGGAGGGCCATCCTCAACATCATAGACTTCTTGGTAACGGAGGGCCATCCTCAACATCATCAGACTCTTGGTAACGGAGGGCCATCCTCAACATCATCAGACTCTTGGTAACGGAGGGCCATCCTCAACATCATCAGACTCTTGGTAACGGAGGGCCATCCTCAACATCATCAGACTCTTGGTAACGGAGGGCCATCCTCAACATCATCAGACTCTTGGTAACGGAGGGCCATCCTCAACATCAGACTCTTGGTAACGGAGGGCCATCCTCAACATCATCAGACTCTTGGTAACGGAGGGCCATCCTCAACATCAGACTCTTGGTAACGGAGGGCCATCCTCAACATCATCAGACTCCTTGGTAACGGAGGGCCATCCTCAACATCATCAGACTTCTTGGTAACGGAGGGCCATCCTCAACATCAGACTCTTGGTAACGGAGGGCCATCCTCAACATCATCAGACTCTTGGTAACGGAAGGCCATCCTCAACATCAGACTCTTGGTAACGGAGGGCCATCCTCAACATCAGACTCTTGGTAACGGAGGGCCCCTCATCAGACTCTTGGTAACGGAGGGCCATCCTCAACATCAGACTTCTTGCAACGGAGGGCCATCCTCAACATCATCAGACTCTTGGTAACGGAGGGCCATCCTCAACATCATCAGACTCTTGGTAACGGAGGGCCATCCTCAACATCATCAGACTCTTGCAACGGAGGGCCATCCTCAACATCATCAGACTCTTGGTAACGGAGGGCCATCCTCAACATCATCAGACTCTTGGTAACGGAGGGCCATCCTCAACATCAGACTCTTGCAACGGAGGGCCATCCTCAACATCATCAGACTCTTGGTAACGGAGGGCCATCCTCAACATCATCAGTCTCTTGGTAACGGAGGGCCATCCTCAACATCAGACTCTTGGTAACGGAGGGCCATCCTCAACATCATTGGACTCTTGGTAACGGAGGGCCATCCTCAACATCATCAGACTCTTGGTAACGGAGGGCCATCCTCAACATCAGACTCTTGGTAACGGAGGTTCATCTGAGGCTTGGTAACGGAGGGCCATCCTCAACATCAGACTCTTGGTAACGGAGGGCAATCCTCAATCATCAGACTCTTGGTAACGGAGGGCCATCCTCAATCATCAGACTCTTGGTAACGGAGGGCCATCCTCAACATCATCAGACTCTTGGTAACGGAGGGCCATCCTCAACATCATCAGACTCTTGGTAACGGAGGGCCATCCTCAACATCATCAGACTCCTGGTAACGGAGGGCCATCCTCAACATCATCAGACTCTTGGTAACGGAGGGCCATCCTCAACATCCAGACTCTTGGTAACGGAGGGCCATCCTCAACATCATTAGACTCTTGGTAACGGAGGGCCATCCTCAACATCATCAGACTCTTGTAACGGAGGGCCATCCTCAACATCATCAGACTCTTGGTAACGGAGGGCCATCCTCAACATCATCAGACTCTTGGTAACGGAGGGCCATCCTCAACATCAGACTCTTGGTAACGGAGGGCCATCCTCAACATCAGACTCTTGGTAACGGAGGCTCATCAGACGCTTGGTAACGGAGGGCCATCCTCAACATCATCAGACTCTTGGTAACGGAGGGCCATCCTCAACATCATCAGACTCTTGGTAACGGAGGGCCATCCTCAACATCATCAGACTCTTGGAACGGAGGGCCATCCTCAACATCATCAGACTCTTGGTAACGGAGGGCCATCCTCAACATCATCAGACTCTTGGTAACGGAGGGCCATCCTCAACATCAGACTCTTGGTAACGGAGGGCCATCCTCAACATCAGACTCTTGGTAACGGAGGGCCATCCTCAACATCATTAGACTCTTGGTAACGGAGGGCCATCCTCAACATCATCAGACTCTTGGTAACGGAGGGCCATCCTCAACATCAGACTCTTGGTAACGGAGGGCCATCCTCAACATCATTAGACTCTTGGTAACGGAGGGCCATCCTCAACATCATCAGACTCTTGGTAACGGAGGGCCATCCTCAACATCATCAGACTCTTGTAACGGAGGGCCATCCTCAACATCAAGACTCTTGGAACGGAGGGCCATCCTCAACATCATCAGACTCTTGGTAACGGAGGGCCATCCTCAACATCATCAGACTCTTGGTAACGGAGGGCCATCCTCAACATCATCAGACTCTTGGTAACGGAGGGCCATCCTCAACATCATCAGACTCCTGGTAACGGAGGGCCATCCTCAACATCAAGACTCTTGGTAACGGAGGGCCATCCTCAACATCAGACTCTTGCAACGGAGGGCCATCCTCAACATCAGACTCTTGGTAACGGAGGGCCATCCTCAACATCATTAGACTCTTGGTAACGGAGGGCCATCCTCAACATCAAGACTCTTGGTAACGGAGGGCCATCCTCAACATCATCAGACTCTTGGTAACGGAGGGCCATCCTCAACATCATCAGACTCTTGGTAACGGAGGGCCATCCTCAACATCATTAGACTCTTGGTAACGGAGGGCCATCCTCAACATCATCAGACTCTTTGTAACGGAGGGCCATCCTCAACATCAGACTTCTTGGTAACGGAGGGCCATCCTCAACATCATCAGACTCTTGGTAACGGAGGGCCATCCTCAACATCATTAGACTCTTGGTAACGGAGGGCCATCCTCAACATCAGACTCTTGGTAACGGAGGGCCATCCTCAATCATCAGACTCTTGGTAACGGAGGGCCATCCTCAACATCATCAGACTTCTTGGTAACGGAGGGCCATCCTCAACATCATCAGACTCTTGGTAACGGAGGGCCATCCTCAACATCAGACTTCTTGGTAACGGAGGGCCATCCTCAACATCATCAGACTCTTGGTAACGGAGGGCCATCCTCAACATCATCAGACTCTTGGTAACGGAGGGCCATCCTCAACATCATCAGACTCTTGGTAACGGAGGGCCATCCTCAACATCATCAGACTCTTGGCAACGGAGGGCCATCCTCAACATCATCAGACTCTTGGTAACGGAGGGCCATCCTCAACATCAGACTCTTGGTAACGGAGGGCCATCCTCAACATCAGACTCTTGGTAACGGAGGGCCATCCTCAACATCAGACTCTTGGTAACGGAGGGCCATCCTCAACATCATCAGACTCTTGGTAACGGAGGGCCATCCTCAACATCATCGACTCTTGGTAACGGAGGGCCATCCTCAACATCATCAGACTCTTGGCAACGGAGGGCCATCCTCAACATCATCAGACTCTTGGTAACGGAGGGCCATCCTCAACATCATCAGACTCTTGGTAACGGAGGGCCATCCTCAACATCAGACTCTTGGTAACGGAGGGCCATCCTCAACATCATCAGACTCTTGGTAACGGAGGGCCATCCTCAACATCATCAGACTCTTGGTAACGGAGGGCCATCCTCAACATCATCAGACTCTTGGTAACGGAGGGCCATCCTCAACATCATCAGACTCTTGGTAACGGAGGGCCATCCTCAACATCAAGACTCTTGGTAACGGAGGGCCATCCTCAACATCATCAGACTCTTGGTAACGGAGGGCCATCCTCAACATCATCAGACTCTTGGTAACGGAGGGCCATCCTCAACATCATGACTCTTGGTAACGGAGGGCCATCCTCAACATCATCGACTCTTGGTAACGGAGGGCCATCCTCAACATCATCAGACTCTTGGTAACGGAGGGCCATCCTCAACATCATCAGACTCTTGGTAACGGAGGGCCATCCTCAACATCATCAGACTTCTTGGTAACGGAGGGCCATCCTCAACATCATCAGACTCTTGGTAACGGAGGGCCATCCTCAACATCATCAGACTCTTGGTAACGGAGGGCCATCCTCAACATCATCAGACTCTTGGTAACGGAGGGCCATCCTCAACATCAGACTCTTGGTAACGGAGGGCCATCCTCAACATCATCAGACTCTTGGTAACGGAGGGCCATCCTCAACATCAGACTCTTGGTAACGGAGGGCCATCCTCAACATCATCAGACTCTTGGTAACGGAGGGCCATCCTCAACATCATCAGACTCTTGGTAACGGAGGGCCATCCTCAACATCAAGACTCTTGGTAACGGAGGGCCATCCTCAACATCACAGACTCTTGGTAACGGAGGGCCATCCTCAACATCAGACTCCTTTGTAACGGAGGGCCATCCTCAACATCATCAGACTCTTGGTAACGGAGGGCCATCCTCAACATCACAGACTCTTGGTAACGGAGGGCCATCCTCAACATCATCAGACTCTTGGTAACGGAGGGCCATCCTCAACATCATCAGACTCTTGGTAACGGAGGGCCATCCTCAACATCACGACTCTTGGTAACGGAGGGCCATCCTCAACATCACAGACTCTTGGTAACGGAGGGCCATCCTCAACATCATCAGACTCTTGGTAACGGAGGGCCATCCTCAACATCATCAGACTCTTGGTAACGGAGGGCCATCCTCAACATCATCAGACTCTTGGTAACGGAGGGCCATCCTCAACATCATCAGACTCTTGGTAACGGAGGGCCATCCTCAACATCATCAGACTCTTGGTAACGGAGGGCCATCCTCAACATCACAGACTCTTGGTAACGGAGGGCCATCCTCAACATCAGACTCTTGGTAACGGAGGGCCATCCTCAACATCATCGACTCTTGGTAACGGAGGGCCATCCTCAACATCAGACTCTTGGTAACGGAGGGCCATCCTCAACATCATCAGACTTCTTGGTAACGGAGGGCCATCCTCAACATCATCAGACTCTTGGTAACGGAGGGCCATCCTCAACATCATCAGACTCTTGGTAACGGAGGGCCATCCTCAACATCATCAGACTCTTGGTAACGGAGGGCCATCCTCAACATCACAGACTTCTTGGTAACGGAGGGCCATCCTCAACATCATCAGACTTCTTGGTAACGGAGGGCCATCCTCAACATCAGACTCTTGGTAACGGAGGGCCATCCTCAACATCATCAGACTCTTGGCAACGGAGGGCCATCCTCAACATCATCAGACTCTTGGTAACGGAGGGCCATCTCAACATCATCAGACTCTTGGTAACGGAGGGCCATCCTCAACATCAGACTCTTGGTAACGGAGGGCCATCCTCAACATCATCGACTCTTGGTAACGGAGGGCCATCCTCAACATCATCAGACTCT